>NC_138046.1:5864913-6237020 GCF_964194185.1 Rhinolophus hipposideros | reverse complement strand
TAACCATGCATTCACGAACTTAGTTTTGAAGGACTTTCAAAGAGGTAATGTTCATACATTCAACAAAATAACTTCAGCAAAACTTAATGCTAAGCTTGTAAGAATATACTTTAACTATCTTACACATTTAATGCATCAATACAAGTATAAAAGTACAAACATATTCCAAAATGTTGACAGTACTGAATGCTGAATGTCAGGACACAATTGATTTAATTTTCTTACATTTAATTCCTAGTTGTCTTAAATTACTTTGTATAACTATCTGAATTTCAGAACTTCCCCACCCCTCCAACATGAAGACAAAGGCAAAAAATTGTGCAGGTGCAGTAGCCGAAGAGAAAGTCAGGCACGGAACACAAGTTCAGTGTTGATTTCTGCAGTAACAGACATTTAATCATGCCATTTCTCAAGCAACAGGGACACAGAACACGTGGGCCCAGAGAGCCAAATGCAAATACGGGGAAACCATGAGGCCCCAGTAAGAGAGGCACTATTCCAGGAATCCATTCGCTGTGCACTGCCTGGTGGGAGTCACAGGGTTAGATCCCAGCCCCCTTTCAGCGGCCATGACTTGGTGGAAAGAGGGACCGAATGCGCTGAATGTTCCAGACCACGTGGGAAAGCCTTTCCAAGAAGGAGTTGATGGAAACTCGGAGCAGATCAGGGTCTTCAGCAATCCATCTGCTAAATGAGGCACAAAGATCAAGTTTAAAAGTGAACTCTGTCTTGCACCCAGCACTCCACACCCCCACCTGAGACCTAACACTTGACTGTCTCCTTGTGTCTCTTACAGATCACCAATGGGGCTGAGATTGCAACTTAGGCCCTGGGCACTTGTAACCATCGCCACCTCAGCTCATTCTAGAACTCACACAGCCAGGATGTTGTCAGTCACTATGACCTCCTTTTCAACCCCCTGCCAGTAGCTTTGGGCATCTGTTTCCATGGCCAGGCGGGCCATCTCTGCCTCCAGAATGGACTGGAAAGGCAGAGTGAGCGTGCTGAGGGACACGTGGTTAAGGCTCAATGTGCCAGTACCGCAGGCTTCCTTACCCCTCAGAGGCTCACCTTCACCTGGGAGCTTCACCTCAGGGCGTCTACCCCCACCTTCTCACACACACCCAGCCCTGCCAGCTCAGGCCACCTGGCCTGCATCCCTCCTCACTCACGTCATCCTGTCCCACTCCCTCCCAGTTCCTTCAGGCCTGCTTCCCCACCTCCAGTCTCCTCAGATGTCTACTCCCCCTCCCACTAGGCTGCCCCAGGTTCCCGTCCCTGCTCCCATTTTTGTCTCCCCCAGGCTACCGTGCACGCTGTCCCCAAAACCTGACCCTGGCCTTGTGGCATGTCCCTGACCCATCCCTTGGCCACCAGGCCTCAGGGGCCCGTTGGAAAGGATACAAGAGGATCTGTGGGTTTCCTGGTCCTACAGCCTCAGCGGCGGCATCTCCACCTGGCCCGGAAGCATGTGCTGCCTGTGCGACACTGGGAGCATCTACGGCTGCTGATCCCGCTGTTTCCTCGACTCCCGGGCCGCCCAGGACACCAGGGCCACCTTGGCTGTTCGGACCAGGGTCACCCCGGCCACTGGGACTGCCAGGGCCACTGTCGTTGCCAAGGTCACCAGCGCCACTACGGCCACAAGGGCTGCCAGGACCACCTTGGCCTTCCAGAACGCTGGCGAGACCCAGGTCTTCAGGGCCGCCGGGGCTACCTCCTGCAGCAGCCGCACCGCCGGCATCTTCATCCGCAGCCTGCACGGCAGCGGCTCCGACTGCCCCGTTCCCCTCCGAGTCCATCTTGATTATAACGGCACTCTCAGCCCGCTGCCGAAGGGCTGAGGCCTTCTCAGGATGGTCCACCCTCTCACGTGCAACTGAAGATGTCCAGGGCGCCTGCGCAAATGACTCCGCTTCAGTGCGACCCAGTGCGACCAGTTCCCCACAACCGCGCGCAGCTCCTGTTAGACGGCTTAGCCAATGAGAACTCCCTCATGAAGCCCCGCCCACTGAAACCTATGTATCTCAGTGCGCCTGTGCAAACAGAACGCTCCCCCTCACCCCCCCACCTCGCCTGATTGCAGGCAAGAGAGCGATGCTCTCTCTGCAAGGGGTGCTGAGGCAGCTGGGCACGTGACTGTTTCCCGCCAAGTCTGCCACACCCCACGCTTTCTGTGCCAGTGCCAGCCTGGCTGGCCTCACGTGTGACAAGCTTATTTACCGCTGGGCCCCTGTGATCAGGTTCCGGGAGTAAGTCGGTCGCCTCCGAGCCAGGCCGATCCTGCCCCTCTCTCTGGGCTCCAGAGATGGTCTGATTGTGAGTGTGTTGGGCAGTGCCCAGCCAGGGTTGGGGTAGCGATTCCCAGCAGGAGTCAGTCCTAGGCCCTGCATGTACTAGGAGGCACTCCTAACCCACTCTCAGTGGGAGCCAGGATGTATGGGCCTTAGTCCTTTAGCACCATTTCTCACACTGGGTACTGTCACTACATGGTACCAGCCAGCTTGGGGGATAGGGTGACTGCCAGCCCCACCACCTCTGCCCAGGGACTCTCGAGCTCCAGGCACACACACTGCCATACTTCCATTGGGCAGGCAAGGACTGGGGCGCCACCCAGGTGTTGAGGAGGGATCCACTGGTCACAAGGGCTGCAGGAGGGGGAACACCACCTCTGAGGCAGCTCCCAGTCACTTGACTATCTGCTGGCGCAGCCCTCATGAGATCTCCTTTCCCCAGGAGCAAAGTCTTGTGGTTGTCCCAGGGGCTGGAGGTGCCAGGGGCCTTCAAGTGGGACACGACCCTGTAGCTGCTGGCCTGCTGCGTGCTGGTCTACTTCTGTGTCCGGAGAGGGTTGTGTCAACAGGAAAGATACAGCTGGAGACACGGACAGCTGGGGTTGATGGCAGGGCTGGGGGCAGCATTGCCTGAAGCTATAGGGTCTCTCTTAGGAACCAGTGTTGCCACAGGTGGTGACCGGACCAGGGTCTGTGCCCGAGGAGGGGGCGGGTACTTCAATCCAGGCCACTTGATCCCCACCCCATGGCTGCACAGTCCTCCCAGCCTCCAAATCCAGGCCCAGCCGCCTTCCCGCCGGAAGGGGAGAGACGCAAGCAGCAGCTGCCCCTTCCCTGTGTCAGGGGTCCCCATCTCCACCCTCTATCCCCGTTCTTTTCTATTCCCCACTCACCTGTTTGGAAGGTCTGGATGGACCTGCTCCAGGGCTGCCTCCCTCACCTGCTTGTCCAGCACACGAGAAAATGATGCCAGCAAGAGACACAGTCAACAGGAGATGTATGAGGCTGTTGCCGGCATAACAGGGCACGCTGTTTTAGAGCAGTTTTTGTATAAGTAGAAAGGGTGCACTTCACATTAACGATTAAAGTATAGTATAGTAAATACATAAACCAGTGACATGGTCATTTGTAATCATTATCACGTGTTATGTACATAATCGTATGTGCTATACTGTTACATGACTGGTAGGACAGTAAGTTTGTTTACACCAGCATCACCACCAACACGTGAGGAATTCATTGTGTGCTCACGTCAGGACGGCTATGATGTCACGAGGAGGTAGGAATTTTTCAGCTCCACTGTAATTTTATGGCACCGCTGTCATGTATGGGGTCTGCTGGTGACTTAAACATCGTTATGCTATGCATGACTGTACATTCTTATGGAAGCCCTAGGAAACCCATACACTTATGAACAGAGTAGTTATATAATCTGACTTCATGCTTCCTGTTACTGCTTTCATCTGCGAAATATTTGCCCACGAAAAGGTCACAAAGACATTTCTCCTATGGTTCCTCAAAGTTTTGTAGTTTTACCTTTTACATGTAGAGTAATGACCATTTTATTTATTTATATTTTTTAAAAAGCTTTTATTTATTTAAGTGTGTTTTTCCAGGACCCATCAGCTCCGAGCCAAGTAGTTGTTTCAATCTAGTTGTGGAGGGCGCAGCTCACAGGGGGCCATGTGGGGATGGAACCAGCAACCTTGTTGTTAAGAAGACTGAGCTCTAACCAACTGAGCTAACCGGCTGCCCCTGCTATGACTGTTTTAAATGAATATTTGCGCACAGTAGCCAAGGAGGTTGAAGCTTATTTTTCCAATATGGATATTCCATAAACACCTGTTCAAAAGGTTATCTATCCTTCCCCCATTGAATTATCTTGACATCCTAGTCAAAAATCCAGTGACCCTATATGTGTGGGCTGCTTCTGGACTTCGAATCCTGTCCCATGGATCTACATGCCCACCCTGGCACCAGTTCCCCACCAGTTTCAATTCTGTACATTTAGAGTAAGTCCTGAAATTTGGCTGTGTTTGTCCCTTAACCTTGCATTTCTAGGGTAAGCTGCACTTAACCGTGGTGCATTAGTCTTTTAGTATTTTGTGCGATTTGGTTTATGAATTTTTGTTGATTTTCTCGCATCAGTGCTCATAGGAGATGTTGGTCTGCAGTCGTCTTCGTGCTGTTGTATTTGTCTATTTTTCATTTCATTATAATATTGTTCTCGTTCTTCTGTTTTTGGGAAACAACGTGTGAGACCAGCACAATTTCTTCTTCCTTAAATGTTTGATAGAATCAATAAATGTAGAACCTGGGCTGGATTTTCATTTGTGAGGAGGTTTTCAGTCATGAGTGCCTTTTCCTTACTTGATACAGAGTTGCTCAGATATTGGTTTATCTTCTTGTCTTCGTTTTAGTAGTTTGTGTCTTTCAGAGACTTTGTCTACTTCATTTACGTTGCCCAGAAGCTGGAACAGATCATGAGCCTCATGAGTAGCAACAGCTAAGGGAGGCAGAACCAGTGAGGAGGGGGATTCTCTTTTCTCAGCCCTCCTCCCATCGATGGCAGCAGACTCTCACCTGGGGCTCAGGGCTGAGCCCGGGATTGGGTGGCACGGGTGTGGTCACCGAACCAATGTGCCCCTGACACAGCTGGGCCCCCCTCATGAGGGCCTTGCTCTCAGCCCTGAAGGTGGGGAGAGGGTAACAGGACTAAGGCCCCCACCCCAGCAATAGCAATACCCATAGCCTCCTTCCTGCCTTTATGCCCAGGGTTGTGACAACCCCCGTCCTTGTTGCTATTCGTTCGCCCGACAACCTATGTACTAATCTCCACATCCCCATGTGCATTTGTAAATATGTGCCCCCCAGGATGTTACCAACCTATCACTATCTCTAACCCTGGCCTTCCTTAGGCTGTGTGCAAGCTGGAGGAGAGAACCTGCTAAGATGGAAGGCAGATCATGTCATCGCTGTGTTCAAGGCACGTCCTACCCCCAGTGACTCCAATGCACTCAACCTCTTTGACCTCTGGCATCTCCTTCCTGTCCTGGTTGTATGTCAACCATTGTTAACATACGGGTCTCTTCTCCCCTCCCCCACCCATGAATGCAGGGTGAAGGCGGGGAGCAGGGGAAGGTCAGGAGGGTTCTGGGCCAAGAGAATGGCCTTTGATGACACTCAGCTGACAGAGACCACAGTCTGATTAAGGAGCACGTGTATCTTGGCCTCCTGTGTGCCAGGCATGCCATGTTCTCAGAGCTGGGGATACTGCATAGGGTAATAAGGAAAGCAGGGGGTGGGAGAAGTGGGGTGCCATCTTAATCTGGTGGCCAGAAAAGCCTCCAAGGAGGGGGTAACATGTGAGAAGGACCTGAAGGAGGTCAGGGAGTCAGCAAGGTGGGTCTCCGGGGGAGAGACTTCCAGACAGGAAACAGCCAGTGCAAAGGCCCTGAGGCAGGAGTGGGCCGGCCTGATGTGTCTCAGAAATGGGACGAGGCCAAAGTGGCTGGATCAGTGAGCAAGGAAGAGAAGGGAGGGGAGGAAGCCGCAGATGAACTCGCCCTGATCCCATAGGGCTCCCTAGGCCACTGTGAAGGCTCTGGCTGTGTCTCTGAGTGAGAGCGGAGCTCAGGGCAGGTTTGGAACAGAGGAGTTCCATGACCTGATAGAGGTGTTAAAGACACCAGCAGCTTCCGCAGTCCTTCCATGGGGCCAAGGCAGTCCACTGATTCTAGGGTTTGCCCGGCGAGGGAGGAAGGACCAGACTGAAGTTGGGGCCCTGAAGCCCAGTCAGTGTCGTAGACCAGGGGCTGCAGGCAGAGGGTCCTGGAGGTCTGCTGAGGGTCCCCTGAGCACCCAGGTGAATACTGACTGACACAGGCGTGCCATCAGAGGGATCCTGTGTCACTAGGGTGGAAAACAACTCATCCTACACCAAAAGCTGCTCTGGGTCCACGGAGCAAATCTTAGAAGCAAGACTCAGAAGGATCAAAGGGTTTCTAAGTTAACAACATCCCATTTAAAAAGTTCAGGAAATTATTTAGGAGCAGAAAAATATACCCAGCCCCCAAGGGAAAATATACACTGCATTTAGTACAAAAAAATACCAAGAATGCCAAGAATCAGAGAAATCCAACCCATCAGGAGGAGATAAATCAATTAAAAGAAGGCATATCAGTCGAGAAGGAAGAAGTAAAACTTTCTGTGAAGTCAACATCATTGTCTGCGTAGAAAATCCAATGGAATTTACTAAAGAGTGACTAGAACTAAGTAGTGAGCTTAGCAAATTGCAGGATAAATGGTGTGTTAGATGGAGCTAACCATCCCTACCCAAATTCTGAACCAGCTGTCCCAGCATGTTTCCCCACAGACCTGAAACTAGTCCAGTCAGCCACAAGATTCCTATGCAGTGGGCTTGGGTTTTTAGTCTTCTCTTGCAAACAAAGCTTTTCTTATATTAGGAAACAAACCCAATAGGGACAAGATGTTGGGAAACCAGAAATATGGTGGGAGACGTGTTTTCTGAAGAGCAAGTGTGATCCAGAGCATTGAAAAAGAAATAGAAGGGGGCCGGCCGGGTGGCTCAGGCGGTTAGAGCTCCGTGCTCCTAACTCCGAAGGCTGCCGGTTCAATTCCCACATGGGCCAGTGGGCTCTCAAACACAAAGTTGCTGGTTCGATTCCTCGAGTCCCGCAAGGGATGGTGGGCGGTGCCCCCTGCAACTAGTAACACAACTGGACCTGGAGCTGAGATGCGCCCTCCACAACTAAGATTGAAAGGACAACAACTTGACTTGGAAAAAAGTCCTGGAAATTCACCCTGTTCCCCAATAAAGTCCTGTTCCCCTTCCCCAATAAAATCTTAAAAAAAAAAAAAAAAAAAAAAAAAAAAAGAAATAGAAGGTAAACATTGAGGTCACTATCTCTACCTTTTGGAATCTGTCTTCAGGAAATAACCGTTCATGGAAAGATTTAAATACAAGAATTCCACTGAATAATTAGCCATAATGATGAAAAAAAAAGGCAATAATTTAAATGTTCAATTACTATAGTACAATGTTTCTTTAAAAAACAACAAAAAACTTCTATTTTAAGTGTGTTTTTCCAGGACCCATCAGCTCCAGGTCAACTAGTTATTTCAATCTAGTTGTGGAGGGCGCAGCTCACAGTGGTCCAAGTGGGGATCGAACCCGGAAACCTTTTTGTTAACAGCAGTGCACTCTAACCAAATGAGCTAATCGGCCGCCCTTACAATGCATCTTTTAACCATGCATTCACGAACTTAGTTTTGAAGGACTTTCAAAGAGGTAATGTTCATACATTCAACAAAATAACTTCAGCAAAACTTAATGCTAAGCTTGTAAGAATATACTTTAACTATCTTACACATTTAATGCATCAATACAAGTATAAAAGTACAAACATATTCCAAAATGTTGACAGTACTGAATGCTGAATGTCAGGACACAATTGATTTAATTTTCTGGCATTTAATTCCTAGTTGTCTTAAATTACTTTGTATAACTATCTGAATTTCAGAACTTCCCCACCCCTCCAACATGAAGACAAAGGCAAAAAATTGTGCAGGCGCAGTAGCCGAAGAGAAAGTCAGGCACGGAACACAAGTTCAGTGTTGATTTCTGCAGTAACCGACATTTAATCATGCCATTTCTCAAGCAACAGGGACACAGAACACGTGGGCCCAGGGAGCCAAATGCAAATACGGGGAAACCATGAGGCCCCAGTAAGAGAGGCACTATTCCAGGAATCCATTCCCTGTGCACTGCCTGGTGGGAGTCACAGGGTTAGATCCCAGCCCCCTTTCAGCGGCCATCACTTGGTGGAAAGAGGGACCGAATGCGCTGAATGTTCCAGACCACGTGGGAAAGCCTTTCCAAGAAGGAGTTGATGGAAACTCGGAGCAGATCAGGGTCTTCAGCAATCCATCTGCTAAATGAGGCACAAAGATCAAGTTTAAAAGTGAACTCTGTCTTGCACCCAGCACTCCACACCCCCACCTGAGACCTAACACTTGACTGTCTCCTTGTGTCTCTTACAGATCACCAATGGGGCTGAGATTGCAACTTAGGCCCTGGGCACTTGTAACCATCGCCACCTCAGCTCATTCTAGAACTCACACAGCCAGGATGTTGTCAGTCACTATGACCTCCTTTTCAACCCCCTGCCAGTAGCTTTGGGCATCTGTTTCCATGGCCAGGCGGGCCATCTCTGCCTCCAGAATGGACTGGAAAGGCAGAGTGAGCGTGCTGAGGGACACGTGGTTAAGGCTCAATGTGCCAGTACCGCAGGCTTCCTTACCCCTCAGAGGCTCACCTTCACCTGGGAGCTTCACCTCAGGGCGTCTACCCCCACCTTCTCACACACACCCAGCCCTGCCAGCTCAGGCCACCTGGCCTGCATCCCTCCTCACTCACGTCATCCTGTCCCACTCCCTCCCAGTTCCTTCAGGCCTGCTTCCCCACCTCCAGTCTCCTCAGATGTCTACTCCCCCTCCCACTAGGCTGCCCCAGGTTCCCGTCCCTGCTCCCATTTTTGTCTCCCCCAGGCTACCGTGCACGCTGTCCCCAAAACCTGACCCTGGCCTTGTGGCATGTCCCTGACCCATCCCTTGGCCACCAGGCCTCAGGGGCCCGTTGGAAAGGATACAAGAGGATCTGTGGGTTTCCTGGTCCTACAGCCTCAGCGGCGGCATCTCCACCTGGCCCGGAAGCATGTGCTGCCTGTGCGACACTGGGAGCATCTACGGCTGCTGATCCCGCTGTTTCCTCGACTCCCGGGCCGCCCAGGACACCAGGGCCACCTTGGCTGTTCGGACCAGGGTCACCCCGGCCAGTGGGACTGCCAGGGCCACTCTCGTTGCCAAGGTCACCAGCGCCACTACGGCCACAAGGGCTGCCAGGACCACCTTGGCCTTCCTGAACGCTGGCGAGACCCAGGTCTTCAGGGCCGCCGGGGCTACCTCCTGCAGCAGCCGCACCGCCGGCATCTTCATCCGCAGCCTGCACGGCAGCGGCTCCGACTGCCCCGTTCCCCTCCGAGTCCATCTTGATTATAACGGCACTCTCAGCCCGCTGCCGAAGGGCTGAGGCCTTCTCAGGATGGTCCACCCTCTCACGTGCAACTGAAGATGTCCAGGGCGCCTGCGCAAATGACTCCGCTTCAGTGCGACCGAGTGCGACCAGTTCCCCACAACCGCGCGCAGCTCCTGTTAGACGGCTTAGCCAATGAGAACTCCCTCATGAAGCCCCGCCCACTGAAACCTATGTATCTCAGTGCGCCTGTGCAAACAGACCGCTCCCCCTCACCCCCCCACCTCGCCTGATTGCAGGCATGAGAGCGATGCTCTCTCTGCAAGGGGTGCTGAGGCAGCTGGGCACGTGACTGTTTCCCGCCAAGTCTGCCACACCCCACGCTTTCTGTGCCAGTGCCAGCCTGGCTGGCCTCACGTGTGTGACAAGCTTATTTACCGCTGGGCCCCTGTGATCAGGTTCCGGGAGTAAGTCGGTCGCCTCCGAGCCAGGCCGATCCTGCCCCTCTCTCTGGGCTCCAGAGATGGTCTGATTGTGAGTGTGTTGGGCAGTGCCCAGCCAGCGTTGGGGTAGCGATTCCCAGCAGGAGTCAGTCCTAGGCCCTGCATGTACTAGGAGGCACTCCTAACCCACTCTCAGTGGGAGCCAGGATGTATGGGCCTTAGTCCTTTAGCACCATTTCTCACACTGGGTACTGTCACTACATGGTACCAGCCAGCTTGGGGGATAGGGTGACTGCCAGCCCCACCACCTCTGCCCAGGGACTCTCGAGCTCCAGGCACACACACTGCCATACTTCCATTGGGCAGGCAAGGACTGGGGCGCCACCCAGGTGTTGAGGAGGGATCCACTGGTCACAAGGGCTGCAGGAGGGGGAACACCACCTCTGAGGCAGCTCCCAGTCACTTGACTATCTGCTGGCGCAGCCCTCATGAGATCTCCTTTCCCCAGGAGCAAAGTCTTGTGGTTGTCCCAGGGGCTGGAGGTGCCAGGGGCCTTCAAGTGGGACACGACCCTGTAGCTGCTGGCCTGCTGCGTGCTGGTCTACTTCTGTGTCCGGAGAGGGTTGTGTCAACAGGAAAGATACAGCTGGAGACACGGACAGCTGGGGTTGATGGCAGGGCTGGGGGCAGCATTGCCTGAAGCTATAGGGTCTCTCTTAGGAACCAGTGTTGCCACAGGTGGTGACCGGACCAGGGTCTGTGCCCGAGGAGGGGGCGGGTACTTCAATCCAGGCCACTTGATCCCCACCCCATGGCTGCACAGTCCTCCCAGCCTCCAAATCCAGGCCCAGCCGCCTTCCCGCCGGAAGGGGAGAGACGCAAGCAGCAGCTGCCCCTTCCCTGTGTCAGGGGTCCCCATCTCCACCCTCTATCCCCGTTCTTTTCTATTCCCCACTCACCTGTTTGGAAGGTCTGGATGGACCTGCTCCAGGGCTGCCTCCCTCACCTGCTTGTCCAGCACACGAGAAAATGATGCCAGCAAGAGACACAGTCAACAGGAGATGTATGAGGCTGTTGCCGGCATAACAGGGCACGCTGTTTTAGAGCAGTTTTTGTATAAGTAGAAAGGGTGCACTTCACATTAACGATTAAAGTATAGTATAGTAAATACATAAACCAGTGACATGGTCATTTGTAATCATTATCACGTGTTATGTACATAATCGTATGTGCTATACTGTTACATGACTGGTAGGACAGTAAGTTTGTTTACACCAGCATCACCACCAACACGTGAGGAATTCATTGTGTGCTCACGTCAGGACGGCTATGATGTCACGAGGAGGTAGGAATTTTTCAGCTCCACTGTAATTTTATGGCACCGCTGTCATGTATGGGGTCTGCTGGTGACTTAAACATCGTTATGCTATGCATGACTGTACATTCTTATGGAAGCCCTAGGAAACCCATACACTTATGAACAGAGTAGTTATATAATCTGACTTCATGCTTCCTGTTACTGCTTTCATCTGCGAAATATTTGCCCACGAAAAGGTCACAAAGACATTTCTCCTATGGTTCCTCAAAGTTTTGTAGTTTTACCTTTTACATGTAGAGTAATGACCATTTTATTTATTTATATTTTTTAAAAAGCTTTTATTTATTTAAGTGTGTTTTTCCAGGACCCATCAGCTCCGAGCCAAGTAGTTGTTTCAATCTAGTTGTGGAGGGCGCAGCTCACAGGGGGCCATGTGGGGATGGAACCAGCAACCTTGTTGTTAAGAAGACTGAGCTCTAACCAACTGGGCTAACCGGCTGCCCCTGCTATGACTGTTTTAAATGAATATTTGCGCACAGTAGCCAAGGAGGTTGAAGCTTATTTTTCCAATATGGATATTCCATAAACACCTGTTCAAAAGGTTATCTATCCTTCCCCCATTGAATTATCTTGACATCCTAGTCAAAAATCCAGTGACCCTATATGTGTGGGCTGCTTCTGGACTTCGAATCCTGTCCCATGGATCTACATGCCCACCCTGGCACCAGTTCCCCACCAGTTTCAATTCTGTACACTTAGAGTAAGTCCTGAAATTTGGCTGTGTTTGTCCCTTAACCTTGCATTTCTAGGGTAAGCTGCACTTAACCGTGGTGCATTAGTCTTTTAGTATTTTGTGCGATTTGGTTTATGAATTTTTGTTGATTTTCTCGCATCAGTGCTCATAGGAGATGTTGGTCTGCAGTCGTCTTCGTGCTGTTGTATTTGTCTATTTTTCATTTCATTATAATATTGTTCTCGTTCTTCTGTTTTTGGGAAACAACGTGTGAGACCAGCACAATTTCTTCTTCCTTAAATGTTTGATAGAATCAATAAATGTAGAACCTGGGCTGGATTTTCATTTGTGAGGAGGTTTTCAGTCATGAGTGCCTTTTCCTTACTTGATACAGAGTTGCTCAGATATTGGTTTATCTTCTTGTCTTCGTTTTAGTAGTTTGTGTCTTTCAGAGACTTTGTCTACTTCATTTACGTTGCCCAGAAGCTGGAACAGATCATGAGCCTCATGAGTAGCAACAGCTAAGGGAGGCAGAACCAGTGAGGAGGGGGATTCTCTTTTCTCAGCCCTCCTCCCATCGATGGCAGCAGACTCTCACCTGGGGCTCAGGGCTGAGCCCGGGATTGGGTGGCACGGGTGTGGTCACCGAACCAATGTGCCCCTGACACAGCTGGGCCCCCCTCATGAGGGCCTTGCTCTCAGCCCTGAAGGTGGGGAGAGGGTAACAGGACTAAGGCCCCCACCCCAGCAATAGCAATACCCATAGCCTCCTTCCTGCCTTTATGCCCAGGGTTGTGACAACCCCCGTCCTTGTTGCTATTCGTTCGCCCGACAACCTATGTACTAATCTCCACATCCCCATGTGCATTTGTAAATATGTGCCCCCCAGGATGTTACCAACCTATCACTATCTCTAACCCTGGCCTTCCTTAGGCTGTGTGCAAGCTGGAGGAGAGAACCTGCTAAGATGGAAGGCAGATCATGTCATCGCTGTGTTCAAGGCACGTCCTACCCCCAGTGACTCCAATGCACTCAACCTCTTTGACCTCTGGCATCTCCTTCCTGTCCTGGTTGTATGTCAACCATTGTTAACATACGGGTCTCTTCTCCCCTCCCCCACCCATGAATGCAGGGTGAAGGCGGGGAGCAGGGGAAGGTCAGGAGGGTTCTGGGCCAAGAGAATGGCCTTTGATGACACTCAGCTGACAGAGACCACAGTCTGATTAAGGAGCACGTGTATCTTGGCCTCCTGTGTGCCAGGCATGCCATGTTCTCAGAGCTGGGGATACTGCATAGGGTAATAAGGAAAGCAGGGGGTGGGAGAAGTGGGGTGCCATCTTAATCTGGTGGCCAGAAAAGCCTCCAAGGAGGGGGTAACATGTGAGAAGGACCTGAAGGAGGTCAGGGAGTCAGCCAGGTGGGTCTCCGGGGGAGAGACTTCCAGACAGGAAACAGCCAGTGCAAAGGCCCTGAGGCAGGAGTGGGCCGGCCTGATGTGTCTCAGAAAGGGGACGAGGCCAAAGTGGCTGGATCAGTGAGCAAGGAAGAGAAGGGAGGGGAGGAAGCCGCAGATGAACTCGCCCTGATCCCATAGGGCTCCCTAGGCCACTGTGAAGGCTCTGGCTGTGTCTCTGAGTGAGAGCGGAGCTCAGGGCAGGTTTGGAACAGAGGAGTTCCATGACCTGACAGAGGTGTTAAAGACACCAGCAGCTTCCGCAGTCCTTCCATGGGGCCAAGGCAGTCCACTGATTCTAGGGTTTGCCCGGCGAGGGAGGAAGGACCAGACTGAAGTTGGGGCCCTGAAGCCCAGTCAGTGTCGTAGACCAGGGGCTGCAGGCAGAGGGTCCTGGAGGTCTGCTGAGGGTCCCCTGAGCACCCAGGTGAATACTGACTGACACAGGCGTGCCATCAGAGGGATCCTGTGTCACTAGGGTGGAAAACAACTCATCCTACACCAAAAGCTGCTCTGGGTCCACGGAGCAAATCTTAGAAGCAAGACTCAGAAGGATCAAAGGGTTTCTAAGTTAACAACATCCCATTTAAAAAGTTCAGGAAATTATTTAGGAGCAGAAAAATATACCCAGCCCCCAAGGGAAAATATACACTGCATTTAGTACAAAAAAATACCAAGAATGCCAAGAATCAGAGAAATCCAACCCATCAGGAGGAGATAAATCAATTAAAAGAAGGCATATCAGTCGAGAAGGAAGAAGTAAAACTTTCTGTGAAGTCAACATCATTGTCTGCGTAGAAAATCCAATGGAATTTACTAAAGAGTGACTAGAACTAAGTAGTGAGCTTAGCAAATTGCAGGATAAATGGTGTGTTAGATGGAGCTAACCATCCCTACCCAAATTCTGAACCAGCTGTCCCAGCATGTTTCCCCACAGACCTGAAACTAGTCCAGTCAGCCACAAGATTCCTATGCAGTGGGCTTGGGTTTTTAGTCTTCTCTTGCAAACAAAGCTTTTCTTATATTAGGAAACAAACCCAATAGGGACAAGATGTTGGGAAACCAGAAATATGGTGGGAGACGTGTTTTCTGAAGAGCAAGTGTGATCCAGAGCATTGAAAAAGAAATAGAAGGGGGCCGGCCGGGTGGCTGAGGCGGTTAGAGCTCCGTGCTCCTAACTCCGAAGGCTGCCGGTTCAATTCCCACATGGGCCAGTGGGCTCTCAACCACAAAGTTGCTGGTTCGATTCCTCGAGTCCCGCAAGGGATGGTGGGCGGTGCCCCCCGCAACTAGTAACACAACTGGACCTGGAGCTGAGATGCGCCCTCCACAACTAAGATTGAAAGGACAACAACTTGACTTGGAAAAAAGTCCTGGAAATTCACCCTGTTCCCCAATAAAGTCCTGTTCCCCTTCCCCAATAAAATCTTAAAAAAAAAAAAAAAAGAAATAGAAGGTAAACATTGAGGTCACTATCTCTACCTTTTGGAATCTGTCTTCAGGAAATAACCGTTCATGGAAAGATTTAAATACAAGAATTCCACTGAATATTTAGCCATAATGATGAAAAAAAAAAGGCAATAATTTAAATGTTCAATTACTATAGTACAATGTTTCTTTAAAAAACAACAAAAAACTTCTATTTTAAGTGTGTTTTTCCAGGACCCATCAGCTCCAGGTCAACTAGTTATTTCAATCTAGTTGTGGAGGGCGCAGCTCACAGTGGTCCAAGTGGGGATCGAACCCGGAAACCTTTTTGTTAACAGCAGTGCACTCTAACCAAATGAGCTAATCGGCCGCCCTTACAATGCATCTTTTAACCATGCATTCACGAACTTAGTTTTGAAGGACTTTCAAAGAGGTAATGTTCATACATTCAACAAAATAACTTCAGCAAAACTTAATGCTAAGCTTGTAAGAATATACTTTAACTATCTTACACATTTAATGCATCAATACAAGTATAAAAGTACAAACATATTCCAAAATGTTGACAGTACTGAATGCTGAATGTCAGGACACAATTGATTTAATTTTCTGGCATTTAATTCCTAGTTGTCTTAAATTACTTTGTATAACTATCTGAATTTCAGAACTTCCCCACCCCTCCAACATGAAGACAAAGGCAAAAAATTGTGCAGGCGCAGTAGCCGAAGAGAAAGTCAGGCACGGAACACAAGTTCAGTGTTGATTTCTGCAGTAACCGACATTTAATCATGCCATTTCTCAAGCAACAGGGACACAGAACACGTGGGCCCAGGGAGCCAAATGCAAATACGGGGAAACCATGAGGCCCCAGTAAGAGAGGCACTATTCCAGGAATCCATTCCCTGTGCACTGCCTGGTGGGAGTCACAGGGTTAGATCCCAGCCCCCTTTCAGCGGCCATCACTTGGTGGAAAGAGGGACCGAATGCGCTGAATGTTCCAGACCACGTGGGAAAGCCTTTCCAAGAAGGAGTTGATGGAAACTCGGAGCAGATCAGGGTCTTCAGCAATCCATCTGCTAAATGAGGCACAAAGATCAAGTTTAAAAGTGAACTCTGTCTTGCACCCAGCACTCCACACCCCCACCTGAGACCTAACACTTGACTGTCTCCTTGTGTCTCTTACAGATCACCAATGGGGCTGAGATTGCAACTTAGGCCCTGGGCACTTGTAACCATCGCCACCTCAGCTCATTCTAGAACTCACACAGCCAGGATGTTGTCAGTCACTATGACCTCCTTTTCAACCCCCTGCCAGTAGCTTTGGGCATCTGTTTCCATGGCCAGGCGGGCCATCTCTGCCTCCAGAATGGACTGGAAAGGCAGAGTGAGCGTGCTGAGGGACACGTGGTTAAGGCTCAATGTGCCAGTACCGCAGGCTTCCTTACCCCTCAGAGGCTCACCTTCACCTGGGAGCTTCACCTCAGGGCGTCTACCCCCACCTTCTCACACACACCCAGCCCTGCCAGCTCAGGCCACCTGGCCTGCATCCCTCCTCACTCACGTCATCCTGTCCCACTCCCTCCCAGTTCCTTCAGGCCTGCTTCCCCACCTCAAGTCTCCTCAGATGTCTACTCCCCCTCCCACTAGGCTGCCCCAGGTTCCCGTCCCTGCTCCCATTTTTGTCTCCCCCAGGCTACCGTGCACGCTGTCCCCAAAACCTGACCCTGGCCTTGTGGCATGTCCCTGACCCATCCCTTGGCCACCAGGCCTCAGGGGCCCGTTGGAAAGGATACAAGAGGATCTGTGGGTTTCCTGGTCCTACAGCCTCAGCGGCGGCATCTCCACCTGGCCCGGAAGCATGTGCTGCCTGTGCGACACTGGGAGCATCTACGGCTGCTGATCCTGCTGTTTCCTCGACTCCCGGGCCGCCCAGGACACCAGGGCCACCTTGGCTGTTCGGACCAGGGACACCCCGGCCACTGGGACTGCCAGGGCCACTGTCGTTGCCAAGGTCACCAGCGCCACTACGGCCACAAGGGCTGCCAGGACCACCTTGGCCTTCCAGAACGCTGGCGAGACCCAGGTCTTCAGGGCCGCCGGGGCTACCTCCTGCAGCAGCCGCACCGCCGGCATCTTCATCCGCAGCCTGCACGGCAGCGGCTCCGACTGCCCCGTTCCCCTCCGAGTCCATCTTGATTATAACGGCACTCTCAGCCCGCTGCCGAAGGGCTGAGGCCTTCTCAGGATGGTCCACCCTCTCACGTGCAACTGAAGATGTCCAGGGCGCCTGCGCAAATGACTCCGCTTCAGTGCGACCCAGTGCGACCAGTTCCCCACAACCGCGCGCAGCTCCTGTTAGATGGCTTAGCCAATGAGAACTCCCTCATGAAGCCCCGCCCACTGAAACCTATGTATCTCAGTGCGCCTGTGCAAACAGAACGCTCCCCCTCACCCCCCCACCTCGCCTGATTGCAGGCAAGAGAGCGATGCTCTCTCTGCAAGGGGTGCTGAGGCAGCTGGGCACGTGACTGTTTCCCGCCAAGTCTGCCACACCCCACGCTTTCTGTGCCAGTGCCAGCCTGGCTGGCCTCACGTGTGACAAGCTTATTTACCGCTGGGCCCCTGTGATCAGGTTCCGGGAGTAAGTCGGTCGCCTCCGAGCCAGGCCGATCCTGCCCCTCTCTCTGGGCTCCAGAGATGGTCTGATTGTGAGTGTGTTGGGCAGTGCCCAGCCAGGGTTGGGGTAGCGATTCCCAGCAGGAGTCAGTCCTAGGCCCTGCATGTACTAGGAGGCACTCCTAACCCACTCTCAGTGGGAGCCAGGATGTATGGGCCTTAGTCCTTTAGCACCATTTCTCACACTGGGTACTGTCACTACATGGTACCAGCCAGCTTGGGGGATAGGGTGACTGCCAGCCCCACCACCTCTGCCCAGGGACTCTCGAGCTCCAGGCACACACACTGCCATACTTCCATTGGGCAGGCAAGGACTGGGGCGCCACCCAGGTGTTGAGGAGGGATCCACTGGTCACAAGGGCTGCAGGAGGGGGAACACCACCTCTGAGGCAGCTCCCAGTCACTTGACTATCTGCTGGCGCAGCCCTCATGAGATCTCCTTTCCCCAGGAGCAAAGTCTTGTGGTTGTCCCAGGGGCTGGAGGTGCCAGGGGCCTTCAAGTGGGACACGACCCTGTAGCTGCTGGCCTGCTGCGTGCTGGTCTACTTCTGTGTCCGGAGAGGGTTGTGTCAACAGGAAAGATACAGCTGGAGACACGGACAGCTGGGGTTGATGGCAGGGCTGGGGGCAGCATTGCCTGAAGCTATAGGGTCTCTCTTAGGAACCAGTGTTGCCACAGTTGGTGACCGGACCAGGGTCTGTGCCCGAGGAGGGGGCGGGTACTTCAATCCAGGCCACTTGATCCCCACCCCATGGCTGCACAGTCCTCCCAGCCTCCAAATCCAGGCCCAGCCGCCTTCCCGCCGGAAGGGGAGAGACGCAAGCAGCAGCTGCCCCTTCCCTGTGTCAGGGGTCCCCATCTCCACCCTCTATCCCCGTTCTTTTCTATTCCCCACTCACCTGTTTGGAAGGTCTGGATGGACCTGCTCCAGGGCTGCCTCCCTCACCTGCTTGTCCAGCACACGAGAAAATGATGCCAGCAAGAGACACAGTCAACAGGAGATGTATGAGGCTGTTGCCGGCATAACAGGGCACGCTGTTTTAGAGCAGTTTTTGTATAAGTAGAAAGGGTGCACTTCACATTAACGATTAAAGTATAGTATAGTAAATACATAAACCAGTGACATGGTCATTTGTAATCATTATCACGTGTTATGTACATAATCGTATGTGCTATACTGTTACATGACTGGTAGGACAGTAAGTTTGTTTACACCAGCATCACCACCAACACGTGAGGAATTCATTGTGTGCTCACGTCAGGACGGCTATGATGTCACGAGGAGGTAGGAATTTTTCAGCTCCACTGTAATTTTATGGCACCGCTGTCATGTATGGGGTCTGCTGGTGACTTAAACATCGTTATGCTATGCATGACTGTACATTCTTATGGAAGCCCTAGGAAACCCATACACTTATGAACAGAGTAGTTATATAATCTGACTTCATGCTTCCTGTTACTGCTTTCATCTGCGAAATATTTGCCCACGAAAAGGTCACAAAGACATTTCTCCTATGGTTCCTCAAAGTTTTGTAGTTTTACCTTTTACATGTAGAGTAATGACCATTTTATTTATTTATATTTTTTAAAAAGCTTTTATTTATTTAAGTGTGTTTTTCCAGGACCCATCAGCTCCGAGCCAAGTAGTTGTTTCAATCTAGTTGTGGAGGGCGCAGCTCACAGGGGGCCATGTGGGGATGGAACCAGCAACCTTGTTGTTAAGAAGACTGAGCTCTAACCAACTGAGCTAACCGGCTGCCCCTGCTATGACTGTTTTAAATGAATATTTGCGCACAGTAGCCAAGGAGGTTGAAGCTTATTTTTCCAATATGGATATTCCATAAACACCTGTTCAAAAGGTTATCTATCCTTCCCCCATTGAATTATCTTGACATCCTAGTCAAAAATCCAGTGACCCTATATGTGTGGGCTGCTTCTGGACTTCGAATCCTGTCCCATGGATCTACATGCCCACCCTGGCACCAGTTCCCCACCAGTTTCAATTCTGTACATTTAGAGTAAGTCCTGAAATTTGGCTGTGTTTGTCCCTTAACCTTGCATTTCTAGGGTAAGCTGCACTTAACCGTGGTGCATTAGTCTTTTAGTATTTTGTGCGATTTGGTTTATGAATTTTTGTTGATTTTCTCGCATCAGTGCTCATAGGAGATGTTGGTCTGCAGTCGTCTTCGTGCTGTTGTATTTGTCTATTTTTCATTTCATTATAATATTGTTCTCGTTCTTCTGTTTTTGGGAAACAACGTGTGAGACCAGCACAATTTCTTCTTCCTTAAATGTTTGATAGAATCAATAAATGTAGAACCTGGGCTGGATTTTCATTTGTGAGGAGGTTTTCAGTCATGAGTGCCTTTTCCTTACTTGATACAGAGTTGCTCAGATATTGGTTTATCTTCTTGTCTTCGTTTTAGTAGTTTGTGTCTTTCAGAGACTTTGTCTACTTCATTTACGTTGCCCAGAAGCTGGAACAGATCATGAGCCTCATGAGTAGCAACAGCTAAGGGAGGCAGAACCAGTGAGGAGGGGGATTCTCTTTTCTCAGCCCTCCTCCCATCGATGGCAGCAGACTCTCACCTGGGGCTCAGGGCTGAGCCCGGGATTGGGTGGCACGGGTGTGGTCACCGAACCAATGTGCCCCTGACACAGCTGGGCCCCCCTCATGAGGGCCTTGCTCTCAGCCCTGAAGGTGGGGAGAGGGTAACAGGACTAAGGCCCCCACCCCAGCAATAGCAATACCCATAGCCTCCTTCCTGCCTTTATGCCCAGGGTTGTGACAACCCCCGTCCTTGTTGCTATTCGTTCGCCCGACAACCTATGTACTAATCTCCACATCCCCATGTGCATTTGTAAATATGTGCCCCCCAGGATGTTACCAACCTATCACTATCTCTAACTCTGGCCTTCCTTAGGCTGTGTGCAAGCTGGAGGAGAGAACCTGCTAAGATGGAAGGCAGATCATGTCATCGCTGTGTTCAAGGCACGTCCTACCCCCAGTGACTCCAATGCACTCAACCTCTTTGACCTCTGGCATCTCCTTCCTGTCCTGGTTGTATGTCAACCATTGTTAACATACGGGTCTCTTCTCCCCTCCCCCACCCATGAATGCAGGGTGAAGGCGGGGAGCAGGGGAAGGTCAGGAGGGTTCTGGGCCAAGAGAATGGCCTTTGATGACACTCAGCTGACAGAGACCACAGTCTGATTAAGGAGCACGTGTATCTTGGCCTCCTGTGTGCCAGGCATGCCATGTTCTCAGAGCTGGGGATACTGCATAGGGTAATAAGGAAAGCAGGGGGTGGGAGAAGTGGGGTGCCATCTTAATCTGGTGGCCAGAAAAGCCTCCAAGGAGGGGGTAACATGTGAGAAGGACCTGAAGGAGGTCAGGGAGTCAGCCAGGTGGGTCTCCGGGGGAGAGACTTCCAGACAGGAAACAGCCAGTGCAAAGGCCCTGAGGCAGGAGTGGGCCGGCCTGATGTGTCTCAGAAAGGGGACGAGGCCAAAGTGGCTGGATCAGTGAGCAAGGAAGAGAAGGGAGGGGAGGAAGCCGCAGATGAACTCGCCATGATCCCATAGGGCTCCCTAGGCCACTGTGAAGGCTCTGGCTGTGTCTCTGAGTGAGAGCGGAGCTCAGGGCAGGTTTGGAACAGAGGAGTTCCATGACCTGACAGAGGTGTTAAAGACACCAGCAGCTTCCGCAGTCCTTCCATGGGGCCAAGGCAGTCCACTGATTCTAGGGTTTGCCCGGCGAGGGAGGAAGGACCAGACTGAAGTTGGGGCCCTGAAGCCCAGTCAGTGTCGTAGACCAGGGGCTGCAGGCAGAGGGTCCTGGAGGTCTGCTGAGGGTCCCCTGAGCACCCAGGTGAATACTGACTGACACAGGCGTGCCATCAGAGGGATCCTGTGTCACTAGGGTGGAAAATAACTCATCCTACACCAAAAGCTGCTCTGGGTCCACGGAGCAAATCTTAGAAGCAAGACTCAGAAGGATCAAAGGGTTTCTAAGTTAACAACATCCCATTTAAAAAGTTCAGGAAATTATTTAGGAGCAGAAAAATATACCCAGCCCCCAAGGGAAAATATACACTGCATTTAGTACAAAAAAATACCAAGAATGCCAAGAATCAGAGAAATCCAACCCATCAGGAGGAGATAAATCAATTAAAAGAAGGCATATCAGTCGAGAAGGAAGAAGTAAAACTTTCTGTGAAGTCAACATCATTGTCTGCGTAGAAAATCCAATGGAATTTACTAAAGAGTGACTAGAACTAAGTAGTGAGCTTAGCAAATTGCAGGATAAATGGTGTGTTAGATGGAGCTAACCATCCCTACCCAAATTCTGAACCAGCTGTCCCAGCATGTTTCCCCACAGACCTGAAACTAGTCCAGTCAGCCACAAGATTCCTATGCAGTGGGCTTGGGTTTTTAGTCTTCTCTTGCAAACAAAGCTTTTCTTATATTAGGAAACAAACCCAATAGGGACAAGATGTTGGGAAACCAGAAATATGGTGGGAGACGTGTTTTCTGAAGAGCAAGTGTGATCCAGAGCATTGAAAAAGAAATAGAAGGGGGCCGGCCGGGTGGCTGAGGCGGTTAGAGCTCCGTGCTCCTAACTCCGAAGGCTGCCGGTTCAATTCCCACATGGGCCAGTGGGCTCTCAACCACAAAGTTGCTGGTTCGATTCCTCGAGTCCCGCAAGGGATGGTGGGCGGTGCCCCCCGCAACTAGTAACACAACTGGACCTGGAGCTGAGATGCGCCCTCCACAACTAAGATTGAAAGGACAACAACTTGACTTGGAAAAAAGTCCTGGAAATTCACCCTGTTCCCCAATAAAGTCCTGTTCCCCTTCCCCAATAAAATCTTAAAAAAAAAAAAAAAAAAAAGAAAGAAATAGAAGGTAAACATTGAGGTCACTATCTCTACCTTTTGGAATCTGTCTTCAGGAAATAACCGTTCATGGAAAGATTTAAATACAAGAATTCCACTGAATAGTTAGCCATAATGATGAAAAAAAAAGGCAATAATTTAAATGTTCAATTACTATAGTACAATGTTTCTTTAAAAAACAACAAAAAACTTTTATTTTAAGTGTGTTTTTCCAGGACCCATCAGCTCCAGGTCAACTAGTTATTTCAATCTAGTTGTGGAGGGCGCAGCTCACAGTGGTCCAAGTGGGGATCGAACCCGGAAACCTTTTTGTTAACAGCAGTGCACTCTAACCAAATGAGCTAATCGGCCGCCCTTACAATGCATCTTTTAACCATGCATTCACGAACTTAGTTTTGAAGGACTTTCAAAGAGGTAATGTTCATACATTCAACAAAATAACTTCAGCAAAACTTAATGCTAAGCTTGTAAGAATATACTTTAACTATCTTACACATTTAATGCATCAATACAAGTATAAAAGTACAAACATATTCCAAAATGTTGACAGTACTGAATGCTGAATGTCAGGACACAATTGATTTAATTTTCTGGCATTTCATTCCTAGTTGTCTTAAATTACTTTGTATAACTATCTGAATTTCAGAACTTCCCCACCCCTCCAACATGAAGACAAAGGCAAAAAATTGTGCAGGCGCAGTAGCCGAAGAGAAAGTCAGGCACGGAACACAAGTTCAGTGTTGATTTCTGCAGTAACCGACATTTAATCATGCCATTTCTCAAGCAACAGGGACACAGAACACGTGGGCCCAGGGAGCCAAATGCAAATACGGGGAAACCATGAGGCCCCAGTAAGAGAGGCACTATTCCAGGAATCCATTCCCTGTGCACTGCCTGGTGGGAGTCACAGGGTTAGATCCCAGCCCCCTTTCAGCGGCCATGACTTGGTGGAAAGAGGGACCGAATGCGCTGAATGTTCCAGACCACGTGGGAAAGCCTTTCCAAGAAGGAGTTGATGGAAACTCGGAGCAGATCAGGGTCTTCAGCAATCCATCTGCTAAATGAGGCACAAAGATCAAGTTTAAAAGTGAACTCTGTCTTGCACCCAGCACTCCACACCCCCACCTGAGACCTAACACTTGACTGTCTCCTTGTGTCTCTTACAGATCACCAATGGGGCTGAGATTGCAACTTAGGCCCTGGGCACTTGTAACCATCGCCACCTCAGCTCATTCTAGAACTCACACAGCCAGGATGTTGTCAGTCACTATGACCTCCTTTTCAACCCCCTGCCAGTAGCTTTGGGCATCTGTTTCCATGGCCAGGCGGGCCATCTCTGCCTCCAGAATGGACTGGAAAGGCAGAGTGAGCGTGCTGAGGGACACGTGGTTAAGGCTCAATGTGCCAGTACCGCAGGCTTCCTTACACCTCAGAGGCTCACCTTCACCTGGGAGCTTCACCTCAGGTCGTCTACCCCCACCTTCTCACACACACCCAGCCCTGCCAGCTCAGGCCACCTGGCCTGCATCCCTCCTCACTCACGTCATCCTGTCCCACTCCCTCCCAGTTCCTTCAGGCCTGCTTCCCCACCTCCAGTCTCCTCAGATGTCTACTCCCCCTCCCACTAGGCTGCCCCAGGTTCCCGTCCCTGCTCCCATTTTTGTCTCCCCCAGGCTACCGTGCACGCTGTCCCCAAAACCTGACCCTGGCCTTGTGGCATGTCCCTGACCCATCCCTTGGCCACCAGGCCTCAGGGGCCCGTTGGAAAGGATACAAGAGGATCTGTGGGTTTCCTGGTCCTACAGCCTCAGCGGCGGCATCTCCACCTGGCCCGGAAGCATGTGCTGCCTGTGCGACACTGGGAGCATCTACGGCTGCTGATCCTGCTGTTTCCTCGACTCCCGGGCCGCCCAGGACACCAGGGCCACCTTGGCTGTTCGGACCAGGGTCACCCCGGCCACTGGGACTGCCAGGGCCACTGTCGTTGCCAAGGTCACCAGCGCCACTACGGCCACAAGGGCTGCCAGGACCACCTTGGCCTTCCAGAACGCTGGCGAGACCCAGGTCTTCAGGGCCGCCGGGGCTACCTCCTGCAGCAGCCGCACCGCCGGCATCTTCATCCGCAGCCTGCACGGCAGCGGCTCCGACTGCCCCGTTCCCCTCCGAGTCCATCTTGATTATAACGGCACTCTCAGCCCGCTGCCGAAGGGCTGAGGCCTTCTCAGGATGGTCCACCCTCTCACGTGCAACTGAAGATGTCCAGGGCGCCTGCGCAAATGACTCCGCTTCAGTGCGACCGAGTGCGACCAGTTCCCCACAACCGCGCGCAGCTCCTGTTAGACGGCTTAGCCAATGAGAACTCCCTCATGAAGCCCCGCCCACTGAAACCTATGTATCTCAGTGCGCCTGTGCAAACAGACCGCTCCCCCTCACCCCCCCACCTCGCCTGATTGCAGGCAAGAGAGCGATGCTCTCTCTGCAAGGGGTGCTGAGGCAGCTGGGCACGTGACTGCTTCCCGCCAAGTCTGCCACACCCCACGCTTTCTGTGCCAGTGCCAGCCTGGCTGGCCTCACGTGTGACAAGCTTATTTACCGCTGGGCCCCTGTGATCAGGTTCCGGGAGTAAGTCGGTCGCCTCCGAGCCAGGCCGATCCTGCCCCTCTCTCTGGGCTCCAGAGATGGTCTGATTGTGAGTGTGTTGGGCAGTGCCCAGCCAGCGTTGGGGTAGCGATTCCCAGCAGGAGTCAGTCCTAGGCCCTGCATGTACTAGGAGGCACTCCTAACCCACTCTCAGTGGGAGCCAGGATGTATGGGCCTTAGTCCTTTAGCACCATTTCTCACACTGGGTACTGTCACTACATGGTACCAGCCAGCTTGGGGGATAGGGTGACTGCCAGCCCCACCACCTCTGCCCAGGGACTCTCGAGCTCCAGGCACACACACTGCCATACTTCCATTGGGCAGGCAAGGACTGGGGCGCCACCCAGGTGTTGAGGAGGGATCCACTGGTCACAAGGGCTGCAGGAGGGGGAACACCACCTCTGAGGCAGCTCCCAGTCACTTGACTATCTGCTGGCGCAGCCCTCATGAGATCTCCTTTCCCCAGGAGCACAGTCTTGTGGTTGTCCCAGGGGCTGGAGGTGCCAGGGGCCTTCAAGTGGGACACGACCCTGTAGCTGCTGGCCTGCTGCGTGCTGGTCTACTTCTGTGTCCGGAGAGGGTTGTGTCAACAGGAAAGATACAGCTGGAGACACGGACAGCTGGGGTTGATGGCAGGGCTGGGGGCAGCATTGCCTGAAGCTATAGGGTCTCTCTTAGGAACCAGTGTTGCCACAGTTGGTGACCGGACCAGGGTCTGTGCCCGAGGAGGGGGCGGGTACTTCAATCCAGGCCACTTGATCCCCACCCCATGGCTGCACAGTCCTCCCAGCCTCCAAATCCAGGCCCAGCCGCCTTCCCGCTGGAAGGGGAGAGACGCAAGCAGCAGCTGCCCCTTCCCTGTGTCAGGGGTCCCCATCTCCACCCTCTATCCCCGTTCTTTTCTATTCCCCACTCACCTGTTTGGAAGGTCTGGATGGACCTGCTCCAGGGCTGCCTCCCTCACCTGCTTGTCCAGCACACGAGAAAATGATGCCAGCAAGAGACACAGTCAACAGGAGATGTATGAGGCTGTTGCCGGCATAACAGGGCACGCTGTTTTAGAGCAGTTTTTGTATAAGTAGAAAGGGTGCACTTCACATTAACGATTAAAGTATAGTATAGTAAATACATAAACCAGTGACATGGTCATTTGTAATCATTATCACGTGTTATGTACATAATCGTATGTGCTATACTGTTACATGACTGGTAGGACAGTAAGTTTGTTTACACCAGCATCACCACCAACACGTGAGGAATTCATTGTGTGCTCACGTCAGGACGGCTATGATGTCACGAGGAGGTAGGAATTTTTCAGCTCCACTGTAATTTTATGGCACCGCTGTCATGTATGGGGTCTGCTGGTGACTTAAACATCGTTATGCTATGCATGACTGTACATTCTTATGGAAGCCCTAGGAAACCCATACAATTATGAACAGAGTAGTTATATAATCTCACTTCATGCTTCCTGTTACTGCTTTCATCTGCGAAATATTTGCCCACGAAAAGGTCACAAAGACATTTCTCCTATGGTTCCTCAAAGTTTTGTAGTTTTACCTTTTACATGTAGAGTAATGACCATTTTATTTATTTATATTTTTTAAAAAGCTTTTATTTATTTAAGTGTGTTTTTCCAGGACCCATCAGCTCCGAGCCAAGTAGTTGTTTCAATCTAGTTGTGGAGGGCGCAGCTCACAGGGGGCCATGTGGGGATGGAACCAGCAACCTTGTTGTTAAGAAGACTGAGCTCTAACCAACTGAGCTAACCGGCTGCCCCTGCTATGACTGTTTTAAATGAATATTTGCGCACAGTAGGCAAGGAGGTTGAAGCTTATTTTTCCAATATGCATATTCCATAAACACCTGTTCAAAAGGTTATCTATCCTTCCCCCATTGAATTATCTTGACATCTTAGTCAAAAATCCAGTGACCCTATATGTGTGGGCTGCTTCTGGACTTCGAATCCTGTCCCATGGATCTACATGCCCACCCTGGCACCAGTTCCCCACCAGTTTCAATTCTGTACATTTAGAGTAAGTCCTGAAATTTGGCTGTGTTTGTCCCTTAACCTTGCATTTCTAGGGTAAGCTGCACTTAACCGTGGTGCATTAGTCTTTTAGTATTTTGTGCGATTTGGTTTATGAATTTTTGTTGATTTTCTCGCATCAGTGCTCATAGGAGATGTTGGTCTGCAGTCGTCTTCGTGCTGTTGTATTTGTCTATTTTTCATTTCATTATAATATTGTTCTCGTTCTTCTGTTTTTGGGAAACAACGTGTGAGACCAGCACAATTTCTTCTTCCTTAAATGTTTGATAGAATCAATAAATGTAGAACCTGGGCTGGATTTTCATTTGTGAGGAGGTTTTCAGTCATGAGTGCCTTTTCCTTACTTGATACAGAGTTGCTCAGATATTGGTTTATCTTCTTGTCTTCGTTTTAGTAGTTTGTGTCTTTCAGAGACTTTGTCTACTTCATTTACGTTGCCCAGAAGCTGGAACAGATCATGAGCCTCATGAGTAGCAACAGCTAAGGGAGGCAGAACCAGTGAGGAGGGGGCTTCTCTTTTCTCAGCCCTCCTCCCATCGATGGCAGCAGACTCTCACCTGGGGCTCAGGGCTGAGCCCGGGATTGGGTGGCACGGGTGTGGTCACCGAACCAATGTGCCCCTGACACAGCTGGGCCCCCCTCATGAGGGCCTTGCTCTCAGCCCTGAAGGTGGGGAGAGGGTAACAGGACTAAGGCCCCCACCCCAGCAATAGCAATACCCATAGCCTCCTTCCTGCCTTTATGCCCAGGGTTGTGACAAACCCTGTCCTTGTTGCTATTCGTTCGCCCGACAACCTATGTACTAATCTCCACATCCCCATGTGCATTTGTAAATATGTGCCCCCCCAGGATGTTACCAACCTATCACTATCTCTAACCCTGGCCTTCCTTAGGCTGTGTGCAAGCTGGAGGAGAGAACCTGCTAAGATGGAAGGCAGATCATGTCATCGCTGTGTTCAAGGCACGTCCTACCCCCAGTGACTCCAATGCACTCAACCTCTTTGACCTCTGGCATCTCCTTCCTGTCCTGGTTGTATGTCAACCATTGTTAACATACGGGTCTCTTCTCCCCTCCCCCACCCATGAATGCAGGGTGAAGGCGGGGAGCAGGGGAAGGTCAGGAGGGTTCTGGGCCAAGAGAATGGCCTTTGATGACACTCAGCTGACAGAGACCACAGTCTGATTAAGGAGCACGTGTATCTTGGCCTCCTGTGTGCCAGGCATGCCATGTTCTCAGAGCTGGGGATACTGCATAGGGTAATAAGGAAAGCAGGGGGTGGGAGAAGTGGGGTGCCATCTTAATCTGGTGGCCAGAAAAGCCTCCAAGGAGGGGGTAACATGTGAGAAGGACCTGAAGGAGGTCAGGGAGTCAGCCAGGTGGGTCTCCGGGGGAGAGACTTCCAGACAGGAAACAGCCAGTGCAAAGGCCCTGAGGCAGGAGTGGGCCGGCCTGATGTGTCTCAGAAAGGGGACGAGGCCAAAGTGGCTGGATCAGTGAGCAAGGAAGAGAAGGGAGGGGAGGAAGCCGCAGATGAACTCGCCCTGATCCCATAGGGCTCCCTAGGCCACTGTGAAGGCTCTGGCTGTGTCTCTGAGTGAGAGCGGAGCTCAGGGCAGGTTTGGAACAGAGGAGTTCCATGACCTGACAGAGGTGTTAAAGACACCAGCAGCTTCCGCAGTCCTTCCATGGGGCCAAGGCAGTCCACTGATTCTAGGGTTTGCCCGGCGAGGGAGGAAGGACCAGACTGAAGTTGGGGCCCTGAAGCCCAGTCAGTGTCGTAGACCAGGGGCTGCAGGCAGAGGGTCCTGGAGGTCTGCTGAGGGTCCCCTGAGCACCCAGGTGAATACTGACTGACACAGGCGTGCCATCAGAGGGATCCTGTGTCACTAGGGTGGAAAACAACTCATCCTACACCAAAAGCTGCTCTGGGTCCACGGAGCAAATCTTAGAAGCAAGACTCAGAAGGATCAAAGGGTTTCTAAGTTAACAACATTCCATTTAAAAAGTTCAGGAAATTATTTAGGAGCAGAAAAATATACCCAGCCCCCAAGGGAAAATATACACTGCATTTAGTACAAAAAAATACCAAGAATGCCAAGAATCAGAGAAATCCAACCCATCAGGAGGAGATAAATCAATTAAAAGAAGGCATATCAGTCGAGAAGGAAGAAGTAAAACTTTCTGTGAAGTCAACATCATTGTCTGCGTAGAAAATCCAATGGAATTTACTAAAGAGTGACTAGAACTAAGTAGTGAGCTTAGCAAATTGCAGGATAAATGGTGTGTTAGATGGAGCTAACCATCCCTACCCAAATTCTGAACCAGCTGTCCCAGCATGTTTCCCCACAGACCTGAAACTAGTCCAGTCAGCCACAAGATTCCTATGCAGTGGGCTTGGGTTTTTAGTCTTCTCTTGCAAACAAAGCTTTTCTTATATTAGGAAACAAACCCAATAGGGACAAGATGTTGGGAAACCAGAAATATGGTGGGAGACATGTTTTCTGAAGAGCAAGTGTGATCCAGAGCATTGAAAAAGAAATAGAAGGGGGCCGGCCGGGTGGCTCAGGCGGTTAGAGCTCCGTGCTCCTAACTCCGAAGGCTGCCGGTTCAATTCCCACATGGGCCAGTGGGCTCTCAACCACAAAGTTGCTGGTTCGATTCCTCGAGTCCCGCAAGGGATGGTGGGCGGCGCCCCCCGCAACTAGTAACACAACTGGACCTGGAGCTGAGATGCGCCCTCCACAACTAAGATTGAAAGGACAACAACTTGACTTGGAAAAAAGTCCTGGAAATTCACCCTGTTCCCCAATAAAGTCCTGTTCCCCTACCCCAATAAAATCTTAAAAAAAAAAAAAAAAAAAAAAAAAAAAGAAATAGAAGGTAAACATTGAGGTCACTATCTCTACCTTTTGGAATCTGTCTTCAGGAAATAACCGTTCATGGAAAGATTTAAATACAAGAATTCCACTGAATAATTAGCCATAATGATGAAAAAAAAAAGGCAATAATTTAAATGTTCAATTACTATAGTACAATGTTTCTTTAAAAAACAACAAAAAACTTTTATTTTAAGTGTGTTTTTCCAGGACCCATCAGCTCCAGGTCAACTAGTTATTTCAATCTAGTTGTGGAGGGCGCAGCTCACAGTGGTCCAAGTGGGGATCGAACCCGGAAACCTTTTTGTTAACAGCAGTGCACTCTAACCAAATGAGCTAATCGGCCGCCCTTACAATGCATCTTTTAACCATGCATTCACGAACTTAGTTTTGAAGGACTTTCAAAGAGGTAATGTTCATACATTCAACAAAATAACTTCAGCAAAACTTAATGCTAAGCTTGTAAGAATATACTTTAACTATCTTACACATTTAATGCATCAATACAAGTATAAAAGTACAAACATATTCCAAAATGTTGACAGTACTGAATGCTGAATGTCAGGACACAATTGATTTAATTTTCTGGCATTTCATTCCTAGTTGTCTTAAATTACTTTGTATAACTATCTGAATTTCAGAACTTCCCCACCCCTCCAACATGAAGACAAAGGCAAAAAATTGTGCAGGCGCAGTAGCCGAAGAGAAAGTCAGGCACGGAACACAAGTTCAGTGTTGATTTCTGCAGTAACCGACATTTAATCATGCCATTTCTCAAGCAACAGGGACACAGAACACGTGGGCCCAGGGAGCCAAATGCAAATACGGGGAAACCATGAGGCCCCAGTAAGAGAGGCACTATTCCAGGAATCCATTCCCTGTGCACTGCCTGGTGGGAGTCACAGGGTTAGATCCCAGCCCCCTTTCAGCGGCCATCACTTGGTGGAAAGAGGGACCGAATGCGCTGAATGTTCCAGACCACGTGGGAAAGCCTTTCCAAGAAGGAGTTGATGGAAACTCGGAGCAGATCAGGGTCTTCAGCAATCCATCTGCTAAATGAGGCACAAAGATCAAGTTTAAAAGTGAACTCTGTCTTGCACCCAGCACTCCACACCCCCACCTGAGACCTAACACTTGACTGTCTCCTTGTGTCTCTTACAGATCACCAATGGGGCTGAGATTGCAACTTAGGCCCTGGGCACTTGTAACCATCGCCACCTCAGCTCATTCTAGAACTCACACAGCCAGGATGTTGTCAGTCACTATGACCTCCTTTTCAACCCCCTGCCAGTAGCTTTGGGCATCTGTTTCCATGGCCAGGCGGGCCATCTCTGCCTCCAGAATGGACTGGAAAGGCAGAGTGAGCGTGCTGAGGGACACGTGGTTAAGGCTCAATGTGCCAGTACCGCAGGCTTCCTTACACCTCAGAGGCTCACCTTCACCTGGGAGCTTCACCTCAGGTCGTCTACCCCCACCTTCTCACACACACCCAGCCCTGCCAGCTCAGGCCACCTGGCCTGCATCCCTCCTCACTCACGTCATCCTGTCCCACTCCCTCCCAGTTCCTTCAGGCCTGCTTCCCCACCTCCAGTCTCCTCAGATGTCTACTCCCCCTCCCACTAGGCTGCCCCAGGTTCCCGTCCCTGCTCCCATTTTTGTCTCCCCCAGGCTACCGTGCACGCTGTCCCCAAAACCTGACCCTGGCCTTGTGGCATGTCCCTGACCCATCCCTTGGCCACCAGGCCTCAGGGGCCCGTTGGAAAGGATACAAGAGGATCTGTGGGTTTCCTGGTCCTACAGCCTCAGCGGCGGCATCTCCACCTGGCCCGGAAGCATGTGCTGCCTGTGCGACACTGGGAGCATCTACGGCTGCTGATCCCGCTGTTTCCTCGACTCCCGGGCCGCCCAGGACACCAGGGCCACCTTGGCTGTTCGGACCAGGGTCACCCCGGCCACTGGGACTGCCAGGGCCACTGTCGTTGCCAAGGTCACCAGCGCCACTACGGCCACAAGGGCTGCCAGGACCACCTTGGCCTTCCAGAACGCTGGCGAGACCCAGGTCTTCAGGGCCGCCGGGGCTACCTCCTGCAGCAGCCGCACCGCCGGCATCTTCATCCGCAGCCTGCACGGCAGCGGCTCCGACTGCCCCGTTCCCCTCCGAGTCCATCTTGATTATAACGGCACTCTCAGCCCGCTGCCGAAGGGCTGAGGCCTTCTCAGGATGGTCCACCCTCTCACGTGCAACTGAAGATGTCCAGGGCGCCTGCGCAAATGACTCCGCTTCAGTGCGACCGAGTGCGACCAGTTCCCCACAACCGCGCGCAGCTCCTGTTAGACGGCTTAGCCAATGAGAACTCCCTCATGAAGCCCCGCCCACTGAAACCTATGTATCTCAGTGCGCCTGTGCAAACAGACCGCTCCCCCTCACCCCCCCACCTCGCCTGATTGCAGGCAAGAGAGCGATGCTCTCTCTGCAAGGGGTGCTGAGGCAGCTGGGCACGTGACTGCTTCCCGCCAAGTCTGCCACACCCCACGCTTTCTGTGCCAGTGCCAGCCTGGCTGGCCTCACGTGTGACAAGCTTATTTACCGCTGGGCCCCTGTGATCAGGTTCCGGGAGTAAGTCGGTCGCCTCCGAGCCAGGCCGATCCTGCCCCTCTCTCTGGGCTCCAGAGATGGTCTGATTGTGAGTGTGTTGGGCAGTGCCCAGCCAGCGTTGGGGTAGCGATTCCCAGCAGGAGTCAGTCCTAGGCCCTGCATGTACTAGGAGGCACTCCTAACCCACTCTCAGTGGGAGCCAGGATGTATGGGCCTTAGTCCTTTAGCACCATTTCTCACACTGGGTACTGTCACTACATGGTACCAGCCAGCTTGGGGGATAGGGTGACTGCCAGCCCCACCACCTCTGCCCAGGGACTCTCGAGCTCCAGGCACACACACTGCCATACTTCCATTGGGCAGGCAAGGACTGGGGCGCCACCCAGGTGTTGAGGAGGGATCCACTGGTCACAAGGGCTGCAGGAGGGGGAACACCACCTCTGAGGCAGCTCCCAGTCACTTGACTATCTGCTGGCGCAGCCCTCATGAGATCTCCTTTCCCCAGGAGCACAGTCTTGTGGTTGTCCCAGGGGCTGGAGGTGCCAGGGGCCTTCAAGTGGGACACGACCCTGTAGCTGCTGGCCTGCTGCGTGCTGGTCTACTTCTGTGTCCGGAGAGGGTTGTGTCAACAGGAAAGATACAGCTGGAGACACGGACAGCTGGGGTTGATGGCAGGGCTGGGGGCAGCATTGCCTGAAGCTATAGGGTCTCTCTTAGGAACCAGTGTTGCCACAGTTGGTGACCGGACCAGGGTCTGTGCCCGAGGAGGGGGCGGGTACTTCAATCCAGGCCACTTGATCCCCACCCCATGGCTGCACAGTCCTCCCAGCCTCCAAATCCAGGCCCAGCCGCCTTCCCGCTGGAAGGGGAGAGACGCAAGCAGCAGCTGCCCCTTCCCTGTGTCAGGGGTCCCCATCTCCACCCTCTATCCCCGTTCTTTTCTATTCCCCACTCACCTGTTTGGAAGGTCTGGATGGACCTGCTCCAGGGCTGCCTCCCTCACCTGCTTGTCCAGCACACGAGAAAATGATGCCAGCAAGAGACACAGTCAACAGGAGATGTATGAGGCTGTTGCCGGCATAACAGGGCACGCTGTTTTAGAGCAGTTTTTGTATAAGTAGAAAGGGTGCACTTCACATTAACGATTAAAGTATAGTATAGTAAATACATAAACCAGTGACATGGTCATTTGTAATCATTATCACGTGTTATGTACATAATCGTATGTGCTATACTGTTACATGACTGGTAGGACAGTAAGTTTGTTTACACCAGCATCACCACCAACACGTGAGGAATTCATTGTGTGCTCACGTCAGGACGGCTATGATGTCACGAGGAGGTAGGAATTTTTCAGCTCCACTGTAATTTTATGGCACCGCTGTCATGTATGGGGTCTGCTGGTGACTTAAACATCGTTATGCTATGCATGACTGTACATTCTTATGGAAGCCCTAGGAAACCCATACACTTATGAACAGAGTAGTTATATAATCTGACTTCATGCTTCCTGTTACTGCTTTCATCTGCGAAATATTTGCCCACGAAAAGGTCACAAAGACATTTCTCCTATGGTTCCTCAAAGTTTTGTAGTTTTACCTTTTACATGTAGAGTAATGACCATTTTATTTATTTATATTTTTTAAAAAGCTTTTATTTATTTAAGTGTGTTTTTCCAGGACCCATCAGCTCCGAGCCAAGTAGTTGTTTCAATCTAGTTGTGGAGGGCGCAGCTCACAGGGGGCCATGTGGGGATGGAACCAGCAACCTTGTTGTTAAGAAGACTGAGCTCTAACCAACTGAGCTAACCGGCTGCCCCTGCTATGACTGTTTTAAATGAATATTTGCGCACAGTAGGCAAGGAGGTTGAAGCTTATTTTTCCAATATGCATATTCCATAAACACCTGTTCAAAAGGTTATCTATCCTTCCCCCATTGAATTATCTTGACATCTTAGTCAAAAATCCAGTGACCCTATATGTGTGGGCTGCTTCTGGACTTCGAATCCTGTCCCATGGATCTACATGCCCACCCTGGCACCAGTTCCCCACCAGTTTCAATTCTGTACATTTAGAGTAAGTCCTGAAATTTGGCTGTGTTTGTCCCTTAACCTTGCATTTCTAGGGTAAGCTGCACTTAACCGTGGTGCATTAGTCTTTTAGTATTTTGTGCGATTTGGTTTATGAATTTTTGTTGATTTTCTCGCATCAGTGCTCATAGGAGATGTTGGTCTGCAGTCGTCTTCGTGCTGTTGTATTTGTCTATTTTTCATTTCATTATAATATTGTTCTCGTTCTTCTGTTTTTGGGAAACAACGTGTGAGACCAGCACAATTTCTTCTTCCTTAAATGTTTGATAGAATCAATAAATGTAGAACCTGGGCTGGATTTTCATTTGTGAGGAGGTTTTCAGTCATGAGTGCCTTTTCCTTACTTGATACAGAGTTGCTCGGATATTGGTTTATCTTCTTGTCTTCGTTTTAGTAGTTTGTGTCTTTCAGAGACTTTGTCTACTTCATTTACGTTGCCCAGAAGCTGGAACAGATCATGAGCCTCATGAGTAGCAACAGCTAAGGGAGGCAGAACCAGTGAGGAGGGGGCTTCTCTTTTCTCAGCCCTCCTCCCATCGATGGCAGCAGACTCTCACCTGGGGCTCAGGGCTGAGCCCGGGATTGGGTGGCACGGGTGTGGTCACCGAACCAATGTGCCCCTGACACAGCTGGGCCCCCCTCATGAGGGCCTTGCTCTCAGCCCTGAAGGTGGGGAGAGGGTAACAGGACTAAGGCCCCCACCCCAGCAATAGCAATACCCATAGCCTCCTTCCTGCCTTTATGCCCAGGGTTGTGACAAACCCTGTCCTTGTTGCTATTCGTTCGCCCGACAACCTATGTACTAATCTCCACATCCCCATGTGCATTTGTAAATATGTGCCCCCCCAGGATGTTACCAACCTATCACTATCTCTAACCCTGGCCTTCCTTAGGCTGTGTGCAAGCTGGAGGAGAGAACCTGCTAAGATGGAAGGCAGATCATGTCATCGCTGTGTTCAAGGCACGTCCTACCCCCAGTGACTCCAATGCACTCAACCTCTTTGACCTCTGGCATCTCCTTCCTGTCCTGGTTGTATGTCAACCATTGTTAACATACGGGTCTCTTCTCCCCTCCCCCACCCATGAATGCAGGGTGAAGGCGGGGAGCAGGGGAAGGTCAGGAGGGTTCTGGGCCAAGAGAATGGCCTTTGATGACACTCAGCTGACAGAGACCACAGTCTGATTAAGGAGCACGTGTATCTTGGCCTCCTGTGTGCCAGGCATGCCATGTTCTCAGAGCTGGGGATACTGCATAGGGTAATAAGGAAAGCAGGGGGTGGGAGAAGTGGGGTGCCATCTTAATCTGGTGGCCAGAAAAGCCTCCAAGGAGGGGGTAACATGTGAGAAGGACCTGAAGGAGGTCAGGGAGTCAGCCAGGTGGGTCTCCGGGGGAGAGACTTCCAGACAGGAAACAGCCAGTGCAAAGGCCCTGAGGCAGGAGTGGGCCGGCCTGATGTGTCTCAGAAAGGGGACGAGGCCAAAGTGGCTGGATCAGTGAGCAAGGAAGAGAAGGGAGGGGAGGAAGCCGCAGATGAACTCGCCCTGATCCCATAGGGCTCCCTAGGCCACTGTGAAGGCTCTGGCTGTGTCTCTGAGTGAGAGCGGAGCTCAGGGCAGGTTTGGAACAGAGGAGTTCCATGACCTGACAGAGGTGTTAAAGACACCAGCAGCTTCCGCAGTCCTTCCATGGGGCCAAGGCAGTCCACTGATTCTAGGGTTTGCCCGGCGAGGGAGGAAGGACCAGACTGAAGTTGGGGCCCTGAAGCCCAGTCAGTGTCGTAGACCAGGGGCTGCAGGCAGAGGGTCCTGGAGGTCTGCTGAGGGTCCCCTGAGCACCCAGGTGAATACTGACTGACACAGGCGTGCCATCAGAGGGATCCTGTGTCACTAGGGTGGAAAACAACTCATCCTACACCAAAAGCTGCTCTGGGTCCACGGAGCAAATCTTAGAAGCAAGACTCAGAAGGATCAAAGGGTTTCTAAGTTAACAACATCCCATTTAAAAAGTTCAGGAAATTATTTAGGAGCAGAAAAATATACCCAGCCCCCAAGGGAAAATATACACTGCATTTAGTACAAAAAAATACCAAGAATGCCAAGAATCAGAGAAATCCAACCCATCAGGAGGAGATAAATCAATTAAAAGAAGGCATATCAGTCGAGAAGGAAGAAGTAAAACTTTCTGTGAAGTCAACATCATTGTCTGCGTAGAAAATCCAATGGAATTTACTAAAGAGTGACTAGAACTAAGTAGTGAGCTTAGCAAATTGCAGGATAAATGGTGTGTTAGATGGAGCTAACCATCCCTACCCAAATTCTGAACCAGCTGTCCCAGCATGTTTCCCCACAGACCTGAAACTAGTCCAGTCAGCCACAAGATTCCTATGCAGTGGGCTTGGGTTTTTAGTCTTCTCTTGCAAACAAAGCTTTTCTTATATTAGGAAACAAACCCAATAGGGACAAGATGTTGGGAAACCAGAAATATGGTGGGAGACGTGTTTTCTGAAGAGCAAGTGTGATCCAGAGCATTGAAAAAGAAATAGAAGGGGGCCGGCCGGGTGGCTCAGGCGGTTAGAGCTCCGTGCTCCTAACTCCGAAGGCTGCCGGTTCAATTCCCACATGGGCCAGTGGGCTCTCAAACACAAAGTTGCTGGTTCGATTCCTCGAGTCCCGCAAGGGATGGTGGGCGGTGCCCCCTGCAACTAGTAACACAACTGGACCTGGAGCTGAGATGCGCCCTCCACAACTAAGATTGAAAGGACAACAACTTGACTTGGAAAAAAGTCCTGGAAATTCACCCTGTTCCCCAATAAAGTCCTGTTCCCCTTCCCCAATAAAATCTTAAAAAAAAAAAAAAAAAAAAAAAAAAAAAGAAATAGAAGGTAAACATTGAGGTCACTATCTCTACCTTTTGGAATCTGTCTTCAGGAAATAACCGTTCATGGAAAGATTTAAATACAAGAATTCCACTGAATAATTAGCCATAATGATGAAAAAAAAAGGCAATAATTTAAATGTTCAATTACTATAGTACAATGTTTCTTTAAAAAACAACAAAAAACTTCTATTTTAAGTGTGTTTTTCCAGGACCCATCAGCTCCAGGTCAACTAGTTATTTCAATCTAGTTGTGGAGGGCGCAGCTCACAGTGGTCCAAGTGGGGATCGAACCCGGAAACCTTTTTGTTAACAGCAGTGCACTCTAACCAAATGAGCTAATCGGCCGCCCTTACAATGCATCTTTTAACCATGCATTCACGAACTTAGTTTTGAAGGACTTTCAAAGAGGTAATGTTCATACATTCAACAAAATAACTTCAGCAAAACTTAATGCTAAGCTTGTAAGAATATACTTTAACTATCTTACACATTTAATGCATCAATACAAGTATAAAAGTACAAACATATTCCAAAATGTTGACAGTACTGAATGCTGAATGTCAGGACACAATTGATTTAATTTTCTGGCATTTAATTCCTAGTTGTCTTAAATTACTTTGTATAACTATCTGAATTTCAGAACTTCCCCACCCCTCCAACATGAAGACAAAGGCAAAAAATTGTGCAGGCGCAGTAGCCGAAGAGAAAGTCAGGCACGGAACACAAGTTCAGTGTTGATTTCTGCAGTAACCGACATTTAATCATGCCATTTCTCAAGCAACAGGGACACAGAACACGTGGGCCCAGGGAGCCAAATGCAAATACGGGGAAACCATGAGGCCCCAGTAAGAGAGGCACTATTCCAGGAATCCATTCCCTGTGCACTGCCTGGTGGGAGTCACAGGGTTAGATCCCAGCCCCCTTTCAGCGGCCATCACTTGGTGGAAAGAGGGACCGAATGCGCTGAATGTTCCAGACCACGTGGGAAAGCCTTTCCAAGAAGGAGTTGATGGAAACTCGGAGCAGATCAGGGTCTTCAGCAATCCATCTGCTAAATGAGGCACAAAGATCAAGTTTAAAAGTGAACTCTGTCTTGCACCCAGCACTCCACACCCCCACCTGAGACCTAACACTTGACTGTCTCCTTGTGTCTCTTACAGATCACCAATGGGGCTGAGATTGCAACTTAGGCCCTGGGCACTTGTAACCATCGCCACCTCAGCTCATTCTAGAACTCACACAGCCAGGATGTTGTCAGTCACTATGACCTCCTTTTCAACCCCCTGCCAGTAGCTTTGGGCATCTGTTTCCATGGCCAGGCGGGCCATCTCTGCCTCCAGAATGGACTGGAAAGGCAGAGTGAGCGTGCTGAGGGACACGTGGTTAAGGCTCAATGTGCCAGTACCGCAGGCTTCCTTACCCCTCAGAGGCTCACCTTCACCTGGGAGCTTCACCTCAGGGCGTCTACCCCCACCTTCTCACACACACCCAGCCCTGCCAGCTCAGGCCACCTGGCCTGCATCCCTCCTCACTCACGTCATCCTGTCCCACTCCCTCCCAGTTCCTTCAGGCCTGCTTCCCCACCTCCAGTCTCCTCAGATGTCTACTCCCCCTCCCACTAGGCTGCCCCAGGTTCCCGTCCCTGCTCCCATTTTTGTCTCCCCCAGGCTACCGTGCACGCTGTCCCCAAAACCTGACCCTGGCCTTGTGGCATGTCCCTGACCCATCCCTTGGCCACCAGGCCTCAGGGGCCCGTTGGAAAGGATACAAGAGGATCTGTGGGTTTCCTGGTCCTACAGCCTCAGCGGCGGCATCTCCACCTGGCCCGGAAGCATGTGCTGCCTGTGCGACACTGGGAGCATCTACGGCTGCTGATCCCGCTGTTTCCTCGACTCCCGGGCCGCCCAGGACACCAGGGCCACCTTGGCTGTTCGGACCAGGGTCACCCCGGCCAGTGGGACTGCCAGGGCCACTCTCGTTGCCAAGGTCACCAGCGCCACTACGGCCACAAGGGCTGCCAGGACCACCTTGGCCTTCCTGAACGCTGGCGAGACCCAGGTCTTCAGGGCCGCCGGGGCTACCTCCTGCAGCAGCCGCACCGCCGGCATCTTCATCCGCAGCCTGCACGGCAGCGGCTCCGACTGCCCCGTTCCCCTCCGAGTCCATCTTGATTATAACGGCACTCTCAGCCCGCTGCCGAAGGGCTGAGGCCTTCTCAGGATGGTCCACCCTCTCACGTGCAACTGAAGATGTCCAGGGCGCCTGCGCAAATGACTCCGCTTCAGTGCGACCGAGTGCGACCAGTTCCCCACAACCGCGCGCAGCTCCTGTTAGACGGCTTAGCCAATGAGAACTCCCTCATGAAGCCCCGCCCACTGAAACCTATGTATCTCAGTGCGCCTGTGCAAACAGACCGCTCCCCCTCACCCCCCCACCTCGCCTGATTGCAGGCATGAGAGCGATGCTCTCTCTGCAAGGGGTGCTGAGGAAGCTGGGCACGTGACTGTTTCCCGCCAAGTCTGCCACACCCCACGCTTTCTGTGCCAGTGCCAGCCTGGCTGGCCTCACGTGTGTGACAAGCTTATTTACCGCTGGGCCCCTGTGATCAGGTTCCGGGAGTAAGTCGGTCGCCTCCGAGCCAGGCCGATCCTGCCCCTCTCTCTGGGCTCCAGAGATGGTCTGATTGTGAGTGTGTTGGGCAGTGCCCAGCCAGGGTTGGGGTAGCGATTCCCAGCAGGAGTCAGTCCTAGGCCCTGCATGTACTAGGAGGCACTCCTAACCCACTCTCAGTGGGAGCCAGGATGTATGGGCCTTAGTCCTTTAGCACCATTTCTCACACTGGGTACTGTCACTACATGGTACCAGCCAGCTTGGGGGATAGGGTGACTGCCAGCCCCACCACCTCTGCCCAGGGACTCTCGAGCTCCAGGCACACACACTGCCATACTTCCATTGGGCAGGCAAGGACTGGGGCGCCACCCAGGTGTTGAGGAGGGATCCACTGGTCACAAGGGCTGCAGGAGGGGGAACACCACCTCTGAGGCAGCTCCCAGTCACTTGACTATCTGCTGGCGCAGCCCTCATGAGATCTCCTTTCCCCAGGAGCAAAGTCTTGTGGTTGTCCCAGGGGCTGGAGGTGCCAGGGGCCTTCAAGTGGGACACGACCCTGTAGCTGCTGGCCTGCTGCGTGCTGGTCTACTTCTGTGTCCGGAGAGGGTTGTGTCAACAGGAAAGATACAGCTGGAGACACGGACAGCTGGGGTTGATGGCAGGGCTGGGGGCAGCATTGCCTGAAGCTATAGGGTCTCTCTTAGGAACCAGTGTTGCCACAGGTGGTGACCGGACCAGGGTCTGTGCCCGAGGAGGGGGCGGGTACTTCAATCCAGGCCACTTGATCCCCACCCCATGGCTGCACAGTCCTCCCAGCCTCCAAATCCAGGCCCAGCCGCCTTCCCGCCGGAAGGGGAGAGACGCAAGCAGCAGCTGCCCCTTCCCTGTGTCAGGGGTCCCCATCTCCACCCTCTATCCCCGTTCTTTTCTATTCCCCACTCACCTGTTTGGAAGGTCTGGATGGACCTGCTCCAGGGCTGCCTCCCTCACCTGCTTGTCCAGCACACGAGAAAATGATGCCAGCAAGAGACACAGTCAACAGGAGATGTATGAGGCTGTTGCCGGCATAACAGGGCACGCTGTTTTAGAGCAGTTTTTGTATAAGTAGAAAGGGTGCACTTCACATTAACGATTAAAGTATAGTATAGTAAATACATAAACCAGTGACATGGTCATTTGTAATCATTATCACGTGTTATGTACATAATCGTATGTGCTATACTGTTACATGACTGGTAGGACAGTAAGTTTGTTTACACCAGCATCACCACCAACACGTGAGGAATTCATTGTGTGCTCACGTCAGGACGGCTATGATGTCACGAGGAGGTAGGAATTTTTCAGCTCCACTGTAATTTTATGGCACCGCTGTCATGTATGGGGTCTGCTGGTGACTTAAACATCGTTATGCTATGCATGACTGTACATTCTTATGGAAGCCCTAGGAAACCCATACACTTATGAACAGAGTAGTTATATAATCTGACTTCATGCTTCCTGTTACTGCTTTCATCTGCGAAATATTTGCCCACGAAAAGGTCACAAAGACATTTCTCCTATGGTTCCTCAAAGTTTTGTAGTTTTACCTTTTACATGTAGAGTAATGACCATTTTATTTATTTATATTTTTTAAAAAGCTTTTATTTATTTAAGTGTGTTTTTCCAGGACCCATCAGCTCCGAGCCAAGTAGTTGTTTCAATCTAGTTGTGGAGGGCGCAGCTCACAGGGGGCCATGTGGGGATGGAACCAGCAACCTTGTTGTTAAGAAGACTGAGCTCTAACCAACTGGGCTAACCGGCTGCCCCTGCTATGACTGTTTTAAATGAATATTTGCGCACAGTAGCCAAGGAGGTTGAAGCTTATTTTTCCAATATGGATATTCCATAAACACCTGTTCAAAAGGTTATCTATCCTTCCCCCATTGAATTATCTTGACATCCTAGTCAAAAATCCAGTGACCCTATATGTGTGGGCTGCTTCTGGACTTCGAATCCTGTCCCATGGATCTACATGCCCACCCTGGCACCAGTTCCCCACCAGTTTCAATTCTGTACACTTAGAGTAAGTCCTGAAATTTGGCTGTGTTTGTCCCTTAACCTTGCATTTCTAGGGTAAGCTGCACTTAACCGTGGTGCATTAGTCTTTTAGTATTTTGTGCGATTTGGTTTATGAATTTTTGTTGATTTTCTCGCATCAGTGCTCATAGGAGATGTTGGTCTGCAGTCGTCTTCGTGCTGTTGTATTTGTCTATTTTTCATTTCATTATAATATTGTTCTCGTTCTTCTGTTTTTGGGAAACAACGTGTGAGACCAGCACAATTTCTTCTTCCTTAAATGTTTGATAGAATCAATAAATGTAGAACCTGGGCTGGATTTTCATTTGTGAGGAGGTTTTCAGTCATGAGTGCCTTTTCCTTACTTGATACAGAGTTGCTCAGATATTGGTTTATCTTCTTGTCTTCGTTTTAGTAGTTTGTGTCTTTCAGAGACTTTGTCTACTTCATTTACGTTGCCCAGAAGCTGGAACAGATCATGAGCCTCATGAGTAGCAACAGCTAAGGGAGGCAGAACCAGTGAGGAGGGGGATTCTCTTTTCTCAGCCCTCCTCCCATCGATGGCAGCAGACTCTCACCTGGGGCTCAGGGCTGAGCCCGGGATTGGGTGGCACGGGTGTGGTCACCGAACCAATGTGCCCCTGACACAGCTGGGCCCCCCTCATGAGGGCCTTGCTCTCAGCCCTGAAGGTGGGGAGAGGGTAACAGGACTAAGGCCCCCACCCCAGCAATAGCAATACCCATAGCCTCCTTCCTGCCTTTATGCCCAGGGTTGTGACAACCCCCGTCCTTGTTGCTATTCGTTCGCCCGACAACCTATGTACTAATCTCCACATCCCCATGTGCATTTGTAAATATGTGCCCCCCAGGATGTTACCAACCTATCACTATCTCTAACCCTGGCCTTCCTTAGGCTGTGTGCAAGCTGGAGGAGAGAACCTGCTAAGATGGAAGGCAGATCATGTCATCGCTGTGTTCAAGGCACGTCCTACCCCCAGTGACTCCAATGCACTCAACCTCTTTGACCTCTGGCATCTCCTTCCTGTCCTGGTTGTATGTCAACCATTGTTAACATACGGGTCTCTTCTCCCCTCCCCCACCCATGAATGCAGGGTGAAGGCGGGGAGCAGGGGAAGGTCAGGAGGGTTCTGGGCCAAGAGAATGGCCTTTGATGACACTCAGCTGACAGAGACCACAGTCTGATTAAGGAGCACGTGTATCTTGGCCTCCTGTGTGCCAGGCATGCCATGTTCTCAGAGCTGGGGATACTGCATAGGGTAATAAGGAAAGCAGGGGGTGGGAGAAGTGGGGTGCCATCTTAATCTGGTGGCCAGAAAAGCCTCCAAGGAGGGGGTAACATGTGAGAAGGACCTGAAGGAGGTCAGGGAGTCAGCCAGGTGGGTCTCCGGGGGAGAGACTTCCAGACAGGAAATAGCCAGTGCAAAGGCCCTGAGGCAGGAGTGGGCCGGCCTGATGTGTCTCAGAAAGGGGACGAGGCCAAAGTGGCTGGATCAGTGAGCAAGGAAGAGAAGGGAGGGGAGGAAGCCGCAGATGAACTCGCCCTGATCCCATAGGGCTCCCTAGGCCACTGTGAAGGCTCTGGCTGTGTCTCTGAGTGAGAGCGGAGCTCAGGGCAGGTTTGGAACAGAGGAGTTCCATGACCTGACAGAGGTGTTAAAGACACCAGCAGCTTCCGCAGTCCTTCCATGGGGCCAAGGCAGTCCACTGATTCTAGGGTTTGCCCGGCGAGGGAGGAAGGACCAGACTGAAGTTGGGGCCCTGAAGCCCAGTCAGTGTCGTAGACCAGGGGCTGCAGGCAGAGGGTCCTGGAGGTCTGCTGAGGGTCCCCTGAGCACCCAGGTGAATACTGACTGACACAGGCGTGCCATCAGAGGGATCCTGTGTCACTAGGGTGGAAAACAACTCATCCTACACCAAAAGCTGCTCTGGGTCCACGGAGCAAATCTTAGAAGCAAGACTCAGAAGGATCAAAGGGTTTCTAAGTTAACAACATCCCATTTAAAAAGTTCAGGAAATTATTTAGGAGCAGAAAAATATACCCAGCCCCCAAGGGAAAATATACACTGCATTTAGTACAAAAAAATACCAAGAATGCCAAGAATCAGAGAAATCCAACCCATCAGGAGGAGATAAATCAATTAAAAGAAGGCATATCAGTCGAGAAGGAAGAAGTAAAACTTTCTGTGAAGTCAACATCATTGTCTGCGTAGAAAATCCAATGGAATTTACTAAAGAGTGACTAGAACTAAGTAGTGAGCTTAGCAAATTGCAGGATAAATGGTGTGTTAGATGGAGCTAACCATCCCTACCCAAATTCTGAACCAGCTGTCCCAGCATGTTTCCCCACAGACCTGAAACTAGTCCAGTCAGCCACAAGATTCCTATGCAGTGGGCTTGGGTTTTTAGTCTTCTCTTGCAAACAAAGCTTTTCTTATATTAGGAAACAAACCCAATAGGGACAAGATGTTGGGAAACCAGAAATATGGTGGGAGACGTGTTTTCTGAAGAGCAAGTGTGATCCAGAGCATTGAAAAAGAAATAGAAGGGGGCCGGCCGGGTGGCTGAGGCGGTTAGAGCTCCGTGCTCCTAACTCCGAAGGCTGCCGGTTCAATTCCCACATGGGCCAGTGGGCTCTCAACCACAAAGTTGCTGGTTCGATTCCTCGAGTCCCGCAAGGGATGGTGGGCGGTGCCCCCCGCAACTAGTAACACAACTGGACCTGGAGCTGAGATGCGCCCTCCACAACTAAGATTGAAAGGACAACAACTTGACTTGGAAAAAAGTCCTGGAAATTCACCCTGTTCCCCAATAAAGTCCTGTTCCCCTTCCCCAATAAAATCTTAAAAAAAAAAAAAAAAGAAATAGAAGGTAAACATTGAGGTCACTATCTCTACCTTTTGGAATCTGTCTTCAGGAAATAACCGTTCATGGAAAGATTTAAATACAAGAATTCCACTGAATATTTAGCCATAATGATGAAAAAAAAAAGGCAATAATTTAAATGTTCAATTACTATAGTACAATGTTTCTTTAAAAAACAACAAAAAACTTCTATTTTAAGTGTGTTTTTCCAGGACCCATCAGCTCCAGGTCAACTAGTTATTTCAATCTAGTTGTGGAGGGCGCAGCTCACAGTGGTCCAAGTGGGGATCGAACCCGGAAACCTTTTTGTTAACAGCAGTGCACTCTAACCAAATGAGCTAATCGGCCGCCCTTACAATGCATCTTTTAACCATGCATTCACGAACTTAGTTTTGAAGGACTTTCAAAGAGGTAATGTTCATACATTCAACAAAATAACTTCAGCAAAACTTAATGCTAAGCTTGTAAGAATATACTTTAACTATCTTACACATTTAATGCATCAATACAAGTATAAAAGTACAAACATATTCCAAAATGTTGACAGTACTGAATGCTGAATGTCAGGACACAATTGATTTAATTTTCTGGCATTTAATTCCTAGTTGTCTTAAATTACTTTGTATAACTATCTGAATTTCAGAACTTCCCCACCCCTCCAACATGAAGACAAAGGCAAAAAATTGTGCAGGCGCAGTAGCCGAAGAGAAAGTCAGGCACGGAACACAAGTTCAGTGTTGATTTCTGCAGTAACCGACATTTAATCATGCCATTTCTCAAGCAACAGGGACACAGAACACGTGGGCCCAGGGAGCCAAATGCAAATACGGGGAAACCATGAGGCCCCAGTAAGAGAGGCACTATTCCAGGAATCCATTCCCTGTGCACTGCCTGGTGGGAGTCACAGGGTTAGATCCCAGCCCCCTTTCAGCGGCCATCACTTGGTGGAAAGAGGGACCGAATGCGCTGAATGTTCCAGACCACGTGGGAAAGCCTTTCCAAGAAGGAGTTGATGGAAACTCGGAGCAGATCAGGGTCTTCAGCAATCCATCTGCTAAATGAGGCACAAAGATCAAGTTTAAAAGTGAACTCTGTCTTGCACCCAGCACTCCACACCCCCACCTGAGACCTAACACTTGACTGTCTCCTTGTGTCTCTTACAGATCACCAATGGGGCTGAGATTGCAACTTAGGCCCTGGGCACTTGTAACCATCGCCACCTCAGCTCATTCTAGAACTCACACAGCCAGGATGTTGTCAGTCACTATGACCTCCTTTTCAACCCCCTGCCAGTAGCTTTGGGCATCTGTTTCCATGGCCAGGCGGGCCATCTCTGCCTCCAGAATGGACTGGAAAGGCAGAGTGAGCGTGCTGAGGGACACGTGGTTAAGGCTCAATGTGCCAGTACCGCAGGCTTCCTTACCCCTCAGAGGCTCACCTTCACCTGGGAGCTTCACCTCAGGGCGTCTACCCCCACCTTCTCACACACACCCAGCCCTGCCAGCTCAGGCCACCTGGCCTGCATCCCTCCTCACTCACGTCATCCTGTCCCACTCCCTCCCAGTTCCTTCAGGCCTGCTTCCCCACCTCAAGTCTCCTCAGATGTCTACTCCCCCTCCCACTAGGCTGCCCCAGGTTCCCGTCCCTGCTCCCATTTTTGTCTCCCCCAGGCTACCGTGCACGCTGTCCCCAAAACCTGACCCTGGCCTTGTGGCATGTCCCTGACCCATCCCTTGGCCACCAGGCCTCAGGGGCCCGTTGGAAAGGATACAAGAGGATCTGTGGGTTTCCTGGTCCTACAGCCTCAGCGGCGGCATCTCCACCTGGCCCGGAAGCATGTGCTGCCTGTGCGACACTGGGAGCATCTACGGCTGCTGATCCTGCTGTTTCCTCGACTCCCGGGCCGCCCAGGACACCAGGGCCACCTTGGCTGTTCGGACCAGGGTCACCCCGGCCACTGGGACTGCCAGGGCCACTGTCGTTGCCAAGGTCACCAGCGCCACTACGGCCACAAGGGCTGCCAGGACCACCTTGGCCTTCCAGAACGCTGGCGAGACCCAGGTCTTCAGGGCCGCCGGGGCTACCTCCTGCAGCAGCCGCACCGCCGGCATCTTCATCCGCAGCCTGCACGGCAGCGGCTCCGACTGCCCCGTTCCCCTCCGAGTCCATCTTGATTATAACGGCACTCTCAGCCCGCTGCCGAAGGGCTGAGGCCTTCTCAGGATGGTCCACCCTCTCACGTGCAACTGAAGATGTCCAGGGCGCCTGCGCAAATGACTCCGCTTCAGTGCGACCGAGTGCGACCAGTTCCCCACAACCGCGCGCAGCTCCTGTTAGACGGCTTAGCCAATGAGAACTCCCTCATGAAGCCCCGCCCACTGAAACCTATGTATCTCAGTGCGCCTGTGCAAACAGAACGCTCCCCCTCACCCCCCCACCTCGCCTGATTGCAGGCAAGAGAGCGATGCTCTCTCTGCAAGGGGTGCTGAGGCAGCTGGGCACGTGACTGTTTCCCGCCAAGTCTGCCACACCCCACGCTTTCTGTGCCAGTGCCAGCCTGGCTGGCCTCACGTGTGACAAGCTTATTTACCGCTGGGCCCCTGTGATCAGGTTCCGGGAGTAAGTCGGTCGCCTCCGAGCCAGGCCGATCCTGCCCCTCTCTCTGGGCTCCAGAGATGGTCTGATTGTGAGTGTGTTGGGCAGTGCCCAGCCAGCGTTGGGGTAGCGATTCCCAGCAGGAGTCAGTCCTAGGCCCTGCATGTACTAGGAGGCACTCCTAACCCACTCTCAGTGGGAGCCAGGATGTATGGGCCTTAGTCCTTTAGCACCATTTCTCACACTGGGTACTGTCACTACATGGTACCAGCCAGCTTGGGGGATAGGGTGACTGCCAGCCCCACCACCTCTGCCCAGGGACTCTCGAGCTCCAGGCACACACACTGCCATACTTCCATTGGGCAGGCAAGGACTGGGGCGCCACCCAGGTGTTGAGGAGGGATCCACTGGTCACAAGGGCTGCAGGAGGGGGAACACCACCTCTGAGGCAGCTCCCAGTCACTTGACTATCTGCTGGCGCAGCCCTCATGAGATCTCCTTTCCCCAGGAGCAAAGTCTTGTGGTTGTCCCAGGGGCTGGAGGTGCCAGGGGCCTTCAAGTGGGACACGACCCTGTAGCTGCTGGCCTGCTGCGTGCTGGTCTACTTCTGTGTCCGGAGAGGGTTGTGTCAACAGGAAAGATACAGCTGGAGACACGGACAGCTGGGGTTGATGGCAGGGCTGGGGGCAGCATTGCCTGAAGCTATAGGGTCTCTCTTAGGAACCAGTGTTGCCACAGTTGGTGACCGGACCAGGGTCTGTGCCCGAGGAGGGGGCGGGTACTTCAATCCAGGCCACTTGATCCCCACCCCATGGCTGCACAGTCCTCCCAGCCTCCAAATCCAGGCCCAGCCGCCTTCCCGCCGGAAGGGGAGAGACGCAAGCAGCAGCTGCCCCTTCCCTGTGTCAGGGGTCCCCATCTCCACCCTCTATCCCCGTTCTTTTCTATTCCCCACTCACCTGTTTGGAAGGTCTGGATGGACCTGCTCCAGGGCTGCCTCCCTCACCTGCTTGTCCAGCACACGAGAAAATGATGCCAGCAAGAGACACAGTCAACAGGAGATGTATGAGGCTGTTGCCGGCATAACAGGGCACGCTGTTTTAGAGCAGTTTTTGTATAAGTAGAAAGGGTGCACTTCACATTAACGATTAAAGTATAGTATAGTAAATACATAAACCAGTGACATGGTCATTTGTAATCATTATCACGTGTTATGTACATAATCGTATGTGCTATACTGTTACATGACTGGTAGGACAGTAAGTTTGTTTACACCAGCATCACCACCAACACGTGAGGAATTCATTGTGTGCTCACGTCAGGACGGCTATGATGTCACGAGGAGGTAGGAATTTTTCAGCTCCACTGTAATTTTATGGCACCGCTGTCATGTATGGGGTCTGCTGGTGACTTAAACATCGTTATGCTATGCATGACTGTACATTCTTATGGAAGCCCTAGGAAACCCATACACTTATGAACAGAGTAGTTATATAATCTGACTTCATGCTTCCTGTTACTGCTTTCATCTGCGAAATATTTGCCCACGAAAAGGTCACAAAGACATTTCTCCTATGGTTCCTCAAAGTTTTGTAGTTTTACCTTTTACATGTAGAGTAATGACCATTTTATTTATTTATATTTTTTAAAAAGCTTTTATTTATTTAAGTGTGTTTTTCCAGGACCCATCAGCTCCGAGCCAGGTAGTTGTTTCAATCTAGTTGTGGAGGGCGCAGCTCACAGGGGGCCATGTGGGGATGGAACCAGCAACCTTGTTGTTAAGAAGACTGAGCTCTAACCAACTGAGCTAACCGGCTGCCCCTGCTATGACTGTTTTAAATGAATATTTGCGCACAGTAGCCAAGGAGGTTGAAGCTTATTTTTCCAATATGGATATTCCATAAACACCTGTTCAAAAGGTTATCTATCCTTCCCCCATTGAATTATCTTGACATCCTAGTCAAAAATCCAGTGACCCTATATGTGTGGGCTGCTTCTGGACTTCGAATCCTGTCCCATGGATCTACATGCCCACCCTGGCACCAGTTCCCCACCAGTTTCAATTCTGTACATTTAGAGTAAGTCCTGAAATTTGGCTGTGTTTGTCCCTTAACCTTGCATTTCTAGGGTAAGCTGCACTTAACCGTGGTGCATTAGTCTTTTAGTATTTTGTGCGATTTGGTTTATGAATTTTTGTTGATTTTCTCGCATCAGTGCTCATAGGAGATGTTGGTCTGCAGTCGTCTTCGTGCTGTTGTATTTGTCTATTTTTCATTTCATTATAATATTGTTCTCGTTCTTCTGTTTTTGGGAAACAACGTGTGAGACCAGCACAATTTCTTCTTCCTTAAATGTTTGATAGAATCAATAAATGTAGAACCTGGGCTGGATTTTCATTTGTGAGGAGGTTTTCAGTCATGAGTGCCTTTTCCTTACTTGATACAGAGTTGCTCAGATATTGGTTTATCTTCTTGTCTTCGTTTTAGTAGTTTGTGTCTTTCAGAGACTTTGTCTACTTCATTTACGTTGCCCAGAAGCTGGAACAGATCATGAGCCTCATGAGTAGCAACAGCTAAGGGAGGCAGAACCAGTGAGGAGGGGGATTCTCTTTTCTCAGCCCTCCTCCCATCGATGGCAGCAGACTCTCACCTGGGGCTCAGGGCTGAGCCCGGGATTGGGTGGCACGGGTGTGGTCACCGAACCAATGTGCCCCTGACACAGCTGGGCCCCCCTCATGAGGGCCTTGCTCTCAGCCCTGAAGGTGGGGAGAGGGTAACAGGACTAAGGCCCCCACCCCAGCAATAGCAATACCCATAGCCTCCTTCCTGCCTTTATGCCCAGGGTTGTGACAACCCCCGTCCTTGTTGCTATTCGTTCGCCCGACAACCTATGTACTAATCTCCACATCCCCATGTGCATTTGTAAATATGTGCCCCCCAGGATGTTACCAACCTATCACTATCTCTAACCCTGGCCTTCCTTAGGCTGTGTGCAAGCTGGAGGAGAGAACCTGCTAAGATGGAAGGCAGATCATGTCATCGCTGTGTTCAAGGCACGTCCTACCCCCAGTGACTCCAATGCACTCAACCTCTTTGACCTCTGGCATCTCCTTCCTGTCCTGGTTGTATGTCAACCATTGTTAACATACGGGTCTCTTCTCCCCTCCCCCACCCATGAATGCAGGGTGAAGGCGGGGAGCAGGGGAAGGTCAGGAGGGTTCTGGGCCAAGAGAATGGCCTTTGATGACACTCAGCTGACAGAGACCACAGTCTGATTAAGGAGCACGTGTATCTTGGCCTCCTGTGTGCCAGGCATGCCATGTTCTCAGAGCTGGGGATACTGCATAGGGTAATAAGGAAAGCAGGGGGTGGGAGAAGTGGGGTGCCATCTTAATCTGGTGGCCAGAAAAGCCTCCAAGGAGGGGGTAACATGTGAGAAGGACCTGAAGGAGGTCAGGGAGTCAGCCAGGTGGGTCTCCGGGGGAGAGACTTCCAGACAGGAAACAGCCAGTGCAAAGGCCCTGAGGCAGGAGTGGGCCGGCCTGATGTGTCTCAGAAAGGGGACGAGGCCAAAGTGGCTGGATCAGTGAGCAAGGAAGAGAAGGGAGGGGAGGAAGCCGCAGATGAACTCGCCATGATCCCATAGGGCTCCCTAGGCCACTGTGAAGGCTCTGGCTGTGTCTCTGAGTGAGAGCGGAGCTCAGGGCAGGTTTGGAACAGAGGAGTTCCATGACCTGACAGAGGTGTTAAAGACACCAGCAGCTTCCGCAGTCCTTCCATGGGGCCAAGGCAGTCCACTGATTCTAGGGTTTGCCCGGCGAGGGAGGAAGGACCAGACTGAAGTTGGGGCCCTGAAGCCCAGTCAGTGTCGTAGACCAGGGGCTGCAGGCAGAGGGTCCTGGAGGTCTGCTGAGGGTCCCCTGAGCACCCAGGTGAATACTGACTGACACAGGCGTGCCATCAGAGGGATCCTGTGTCACTAGGGTGGAAAATAACTCATCCTACACCAAAAGCTGCTCTGGGTCCACGGAGCAAATCTTAGAAGCAAGACTCAGAAGGATCAAAGGGTTTCTAAGTTAACAACATCCCATTTAAAAAGTTCAGGAAATTATTTAGGAGCAGAAAAATATACCCAGCCCCCAAGGGAAAATATACACTGCATTTAGTACAAAAAAATACCAAGAATGCCAAGAATCAGAGAAATCCAACCCATCAGGAGGAGATAAATCAATTAAAAGAAGGCATATCAGTCGAGAAGGAAGAAGTAAAACTTTCTGTGAAGTCAACATCATTGTCTGCGTAGAAAATCCAATGGAATTTACTAAAGAGTGACTAGAACTAAGTAGTGAGCTTAGCAAATTGCAGGATAAATGGTGTGTTAGATGGAGCTAACCATCCCTACCCAAATTCTGAACCAGCTGTCCCAGCATGTTTCCCCACAGACCTGAAACTAGTCCAGTCAGCCACAAGATTCCTATGCAGTGGGCTTGGGTTTTTAGTCTTCTCTTGCAAACAAAGCTTTTCTTATATTAGGAAACAAACCCAATAGGGACAAGATGTTGGGAAACCAGAAATATGGTGGGAGACGTGTTTTCTGAAGAGCAAGTGTGATCCAGAGCATTGAAAAAGAAATAGAAGGGGGCCGGCCGGGTGGCTGAGGCGGTTAGAGCTCCGTGCTCCTAACTCCGAAGGCTGCCGGTTCAATTCCCACATGGGCCAGTGGGCTCTCAACCACAAAGTTGCTGGTTCGATTCCTCGAGTCCCGCAAGGGATGGTGGGCGGTGCCCCCCGCAACTAGTAACACAACTGGACCTGGAGCTGAGATGCGCCCTCCACAACTAAGATTGAAAGGACAACAACTTGACTTGGAAAAAAGTCCTGGAAATTCACCCTGTTCCCCAATAAAGTCCTGTTCCCCTTCCCCAATAAAATCTTAAAAAAAAAAAAAAAAAAAAAGAAAGAAATAGAAGGTAAACATTGAGGTCACTATCTCTACCTTTTGGAATCTGTCTTCAGGAAATAACCGTTCATGGAAAGATTTAAATACAAGAATTCCACTGAATAATTAGCCATAATGATGAAAAAAAAAGGCAATAATTTAAATGTTCAATTACTATAGTACAATGTTTCTTTAAAAAACAACAAAAAACTTTTATTTTAAGTGTGTTTTTCCAGGACCCATCAGCTCCAGGTCAACTAGTTATTTCAATCTAGTTGTGGAGGGCGCAGCTCACAGTGGTCCAAGTGGGGATCGAACCCGGAAACCTTTTTGTTAACAGCAGTGCACTCTAACCAAATGAGCTAATCGGCCGCCCTTACAATGCATCTTTTAACCATGCATTCACGAACTTAGTTTTGAAGGACTTTCAAAGAGGTAATGTTCATACATTCAACAAAATAACTTCAGCAAAACTTAATGCTAAGCTTGTAAGAATATACTTTAACTATCTTACACATTTAATGCATCAATACAAGTATAAAAGTACAAACATATTCCAAAATGTTGACAGTACTGAATGCTGAATGTCAGGACACAATTGATTTAATTTTCTGGCATTTCATTCCTAGTTGTCTTAAATTACTTTGTATAACTATCTGAATTTCAGAACTTCCCCACCCCTCCAACATGAAGACAAAGGCAAAAAATTGTGCAGGCGCAGTAGCCGAAGAGAAAGTCAGGCACGGAACACAAGTTCAGTGTTGATTTCTGCAGTAACCGACATTTAATCATGCCATTTCTCAAGCAACAGGGACACAGAACACGTGGGCCCAGGGAGCCAAATGCAAATACGGGGAAACCATGAGGCCCCAGTAAGAGAGGCACTATTCCAGGAATCCATTCCCTGTGCACTGCCTGGTGGGAGTCACAGGGTTAGATCCCAGCCCCCTTTCAGCGGCCATGACTTGGTGGAAAGAGGGACCGAATGCGCTGAATGTTCCAGACCACGTGGGAAAGCCTTTCCAAGAAGGAGTTGATGGAAACTCGGAGCAGATCAGGGTCTTCAGCAATCCATCTGCTAAATGAGGCACAAAGATCAAGTTTAAAAGTGAACTCTGTCTTGCACCCAGCACTCCACACCCCCACCTGAGACCTAACACTTGACTGTCTCCTTGTGTCTCTTACAGATCACCAATGGGGCTGAGATTGCAACTTAGGCCCTGGGCACTTGTAACCATCGCCACCTCAGCTCATTCTAGAACTCACACAGCCAGGATGTTGTCAGTCACTATGACCTCCTTTTCAACCCCCTGCCAGTAGCTTTGGGCATCTGTTTCCATGGCCAGGCGGGCCATCTCTGCCTCCAGAATGGACTGGAAAGGCAGAGTGAGCGTGCTGAGGGACACGTGGTTAAGGCTCAATGTGCCAGTACCGCAGGCTTCCTTACACCTCAGAGGCTCACCTTCACCTGGGAGCTTCACCTCAGGTCGTCTACCCCCACCTTCTCACACACACCCAGCCCTGCCAGCTCAGGCCACCTGGCCTGCATCCCTCCTCACTCACGTCATCCTGTCCCACTCCCTCCCAGTTCCTTCAGGCCTGCTTCCCCACCTCCAGTCTCCTCAGATGTCTACTCCCCCTCCCACTAGGCTGCCCCAGGTTCCCGTCCCTGCTCCCATTTTTGTCTCCCCCAGGCTACCGTGCACGCTGTCCCCAAAACCTGACCCTGGCCTTGTGGCATGTCCCTGACCCATCCCTTGGCCACCAGGCCTCAGGGGCCCGTTGGAAAGGATACAAGAGGATCTGTGGGTTTCCTGGTCCTACAGCCTCAGCGGCGGCATCTCCACCTGGCCCGGAAGCATGTGCTGCCTGTGCGACACTGGGAGCATCTACGGCTGCTGATCCTGCTGTTTCCTCGACTCCCGGGCCGCCCAGGACACCAGGGCCACCTTGGCTGTTCGGACCAGGGTCACCCCGGCCACTGGGACTGCCAGGGCCACTGTCGTTGCCAAGGTCACCAGCGCCACTACGGCCACAAGGGCTGCCAGGACCACCTTGGCCTTCCAGAACGCTGGCGAGACCCAGGTCTTCAGGGCCGCCGGGGCTACCTCCTGCAGCAGCCGCACCGCCGGCATCTTCATCCGCAGCCTGCACGGCAGCGGCTCCGACTGCCCCGTTCCCCTCCGAGTCCATCTTGATTATAACGGCACTCTCAGCCCGCTGCCGAAGGGCTGAGGCCTTCTCAGGATGGTCCACCCTCTCACGTGCAACTGAAGATGTCCAGGGCGCCTGCGCAAATGACTCCGCTTCAGTGCGACCGAGTGCGACCAGTTCCCCACAACCGCGCGCAGCTCCTGTTAGACGGCTTAGCCAATGAGAACTCCCTCATGAAGCCCCGCCCACTGAAACCTATGTATCTCAGTGCGCCTGTGCAAACAGACCGCTCCCCCTCACCCCCCCACCTCGCCTGATTGCAGGCAAGAGAGCGATGCTCTCTCTGCAAGGGGTGCTGAGGCAGCTGGGCACGTGACTGCTTCCCGCCAAGTCTGCCACACCCCACGCTTTCTGTGCCAGTGCCAGCCTGGCTGGCCTCACGTGTGACAAGCTTATTTACCGCTGGGCCCCTGTGATCAGGTTCCGGGAGTAAGTCGGTCGCCTCCGAGCCAGGCCGATCCTGCCCCTCTCTCTGGGCTCCAGAGATGGTCTGATTGTGAGTGTGTTGGGCAGTGCCCAGCCAGCGTTGGGGTAGCGATTCCCAGCAGGAGTCAGTCCTAGGCCCTGCATGTACTAGGAGGCACTCCTAACCCACTCTCAGTGGGAGCCAGGATGTATGGGCCTTAGTCCTTTAGCACCATTTCTCACACTGGGTACTGTCACTACATGGTACCAGCCAGCTTGGGGGATAGGGTGACTGCCAGCCCCACCACCTCTGCCCAGGGACTCTCGAGCTCCAGGCACACACACTGCCATACTTCCATTGGGCAGGCAAGGACTGGGGCGCCACCCAGGTGTTGAGGAGGGATCCACTGGTCACAAGGGCTGCAGGAGGGGGAACACCACCTCTGAGGCAGCTCCCAGTCACTTGACTATCTGCTGGCGCAGCCCTCATGAGATCTCCTTTCCCCAGGAGCACAGTCTTGTGGTTGTCCCAGGGGCTGGAGGTGCCAGGGGCCTTCAAGTGGGACACGACCCTGTAGCTGCTGGCCTGCTGCGTGCTGGTCTACTTCTGTGTCCGGAGAGGGTTGTGTCAACAGGAAAGATACAGCTGGAGACACGGACAGCTGGGGTTGATGGCAGGGCTGGGGGCAGCATTGCCTGAAGCTATAGGGTCTCTCTTAGGAACCAGTGTTGCCACAGTTGGTGACCGGACCAGGGTCTGTGCCCGAGGAGGGGGCGGGTACTTCAATCCAGGCCACTTGATCCCCACCCCATGGCTGCACAGTCCTCCCAGCCTCCAAATCCAGGCCCAGCCGCCTTCCCGCTGGAAGGGGAGAGACGCAAGCAGCAGCTGCCCCTTCCCTGTGTCAGGGGTCCCCATCTCCACCCTCTATCCCCGTTCTTTTCTATTCCCCACTCACCTGTTTGGAAGGTCTGGATGGACCTGCTCCAGGGCTGCCTCCCTCACCTGCTTGTCCAGCACACGAGAAAATGATGCCAGCAAGAGACACAGTCAACAGGAGATGTATGAGGCTGTTGCCGGCATAACAGGGCACGCTGTTTTAGAGCAGTTTTTGTATAAGTAGAAAGGGTGCACTTCACATTAACGATTAAAGTATAGTATAGTAAATACATAAACCAGTGACATGGTCATTTGTAATCATTATCACGTGTTATGTACATAATCGTATGTGCTATACTGTTACATGACTGGTAGGACAGTAAGTTTGTTTACACCAGCATCACCACCAACACGTGAGGAATTCATTGTGTGCTCACGTCAGGACGGCTATGATGTCACGAGGAGGTAGGAATTTTTCAGCTCCACTGTAATTTTATGGCACCGCTGTCATGTATGGGGTCTGCTGGTGACTTAAACATCGTTATGCTATGCATGACTGTACATTCTTATGGAAGCCCTAGGAAACCCATACAATTATGAACAGAGTAGTTATATAATCTCACTTCATGCTTCCTGTTACTGCTTTCATCTGCGAAATATTTGCCCACGAAAAGGTCACAAAGACATTTCTCCTATGGTTCCTCAAAGTTTTGTAGTTTTACCTTTTACATGTAGAGTAATGACCATTTTATTTATTTATATTTTTTAAAAAGCTTTTATTTATTTAAGTGTGTTTTTCCAGGACCCATCAGCTCCGAGCCAAGTAGTTGTTTCAATCTAGTTGTGGAGGGCGCAGCTCACAGGGGGCCATGTGGGGATGGAACCAGCAACCTTGTTGTTAAGAAGACTGAGCTCTAACCAACTGAGCTAACCGGCTGCCCCTGCTATGACTGTTTTAAATGAATATTTGCGCACAGTAGGCAAGGAGGTTGAAGCTTATTTTTCCAATATGCATATTCCATAAACACCTGTTCAAAAGGTTATCTATCCTTCCCCCATTGAATTATCTTGACATCTTAGTCAAAAATCCAGTGACCCTATATGTGTGGGCTGCTTCTGGACTTCGAATCCTGTCCCATGGATCTACATGCCCACCCTGGCACCAGTTCCCCACCAGTTTCAATTCTGTACATTTAGAGTAAGTCCTGAAATTTGGCTGTGTTTGTCCCTTAACCTTGCATTTCTAGGGTAAGCTGCACTTAACCGTGGTGCATTAGTCTTTTAGTATTTTGTGCGATTTGGTTTATGAATTTTTGTTGATTTTCTCGCATCAGTGCTCATAGGAGATGTTGGTCTGCAGTCGTCTTCGTGCTGTTGTATTTGTCTATTTTTCATTTCATTATAATATTGTTCTCGTTCTTCTGTTTTTGGGAAACAACGTGTGAGACCAGCACAATTTCTTCTTCCTTAAATGTTTGATAGAATCAATAAATGTAGAACCTGGGCTGGATTTTCATTTGTGAGGAGGTTTTCAGTCATGAGTGCCTTTTCCTTACTTGATACAGAGTTGCTCAGATATTGGTTTATCTTCTTGTCTTCGTTTTAGTAGTTTGTGTCTTTCAGAGACTTTGTCTACTTCATTTACGTTGCCCAGAAGCTGGAACAGATCATGAGCCTCATGAGTAGCAACAGCTAAGGGAGGCAGAACCAGTGAGGAGGGGGCTTCTCTTTTCTCAGCCCTCCTCCCATCGATGGCAGCAGACTCTCACCTGGGGCTCAGGGCTGAGCCCGGGATTGGGTGGCACGGGTGTGGTCACCGAACCAATGTGCCCCTGACACAGCTGGGCCCCCCTCATGAGGGCCTTGCTCTCAGCCCTGAAGGTGGGGAGAGGGTAACAGGACTAAGGCCCCCACCCCAGCAATAGCAATACCCATAGCCTCCTTCCTGCCTTTATGCCCAGGGTTGTGACAAACCCTGTCCTTGTTGCTATTCGTTCGCCCGACAACCTATGTACTAATCTCCACATCCCCATGTGCATTTGTAAATATGTGCCCCCCCAGGATGTTACCAACCTATCACTATCTCTAACCCTGGCCTTCCTTAGGCTGTGTGCAAGCTGGAGGAGAGAACCTGCTAAGATGGAAGGCAGATCATGTCATCGCTGTGTTCAAGGCACGTCCTACCCCCAGTGACTCCAATGCACTCAACCTCTTTGACCTCTGGCATCTCCTTCCTGTCCTGGTTGTATGTCAACCATTGTTAACATACGGGTCTCTTCTCCCCTCCCCCACCCATGAATGCAGGGTGAAGGCGGGGAGCAGGGGAAGGTCAGGAGGGTTCTGGGCCAAGAGAATGGCCTTTGATGACACTCAGCTGACAGAGACCACAGTCTGATTAAGGAGCACGTGTATCTTGGCCTCCTGTGTGCCAGGCATGCCATGTTCTCAGAGCTGGGGATACTGCATAGGGTAATAAGGAAAGCAGGGGGTGGGAGAAGTGGGGTGCCATCTTAATCTGGTGGCCAGAAAAGCCTCCAAGGAGGGGGTAACATGTGAGAAGGACCTGAAGGAGGTCAGGGAGTCAGCCAGGTGGGTCTCCGGGGGAGAGACTTCCAGACAGGAAACAGCCAGTGCAAAGGCCCTGAGGCAGGAGTGGGCCGGCCTGATGTGTCTCAGAAAGGGGACGAGGCCAAAGTGGCTGGATCAGTGAGCAAGGAAGAGAAGGGAGGGGAGGAAGCCGCAGATGAACTCGCCCTGATCCCATAGGGCTCCCTAGGCCACTGTGAAGGCTCTGGCTGTGTCTCTGAGTGAGAGCGGAGCTCAGGGCAGGTTTGGAACAGAGGAGTTCCATGACCTGACAGAGGTGTTAAAGACACCAGCAGCTTCCGCAGTCCTTCCATGGGGCCAAGGCAGTCCACTGATTCTAGGGTTTGCCCGGCGAGGGAGGAAGGACCAGACTGAAGTTGGGGCCCTGAAGCCCAGTCAGTGTCGTAGACCAGGGGCTGCAGGCAGAGGGTCCTGGAGGTCTGCTGAGGGTCCCCTGAGCACCCAGGTGAATACTGACTGACACAGGCGTGCCATCAGAGGGATCCTGTGTCACTAGGGTGGAAAACAACTCATCCTACACCAAAAGCTGCTCTGGGTCCACGGAGCAAATCTTAGAAGCAAGACTCAGAAGGATCAAAGGGTTTCTAAGTTAACAACATCCCATTTAAAAAGTTCAGGAAATTATTTAGGAGCAGAAAAATATACCCAGCCCCCAAGGGAAAATATACACTGCATTTAGTACAAAAAAATACCAAGAATGCCAAGAATCAGAGAAATCCAACCCATCAGGAGGAGATAAATCAATTAAAAGAAGGCATATCAGTCGAGAAGGAAGAAGTAAAACTTTCTGTGAAGTCAACATCATTGTCTGCGTAGAAAATCCAATGGAATTTACTAAAGAGTGACTAGAACTAAGTAGTGAGCTTAGCAAATTGCAGGATAAATGGTGTGTTAGATGGAGCTAACCATCCCTACCCAAATTCTGAACCAGCTGTCCCAGCATGTTTCCCCACAGACCTGAAACTAGTCCAGTCAGCCACAAGATTCCTATGCAGTGGGCTTGGGTTTTTAGTCTTCTCTTGCAAACAAAGCTTTTCTTATATTAGGAAACAAACCCAATAGGGACAAGATGTTGGGAAACCAGAAATATGGTGGGAGACGTGTTTTCTGAAGAGCAAGTGTGATCCAGAGCATTGAAAAAGAAATAGAAGGGGGCCGGCCGGGTGGCTGAGGCGGTTAGAGCTCCGTGCTCCTAACTCCGAAGGCTGCCGGTTCAATTCCCACATGGGCCAGTGGGCTCTCAACCACAAAGTTGCTGGTTCGATTCCTCGAGTCCCGCAAGGGATGGTGGGCGGCGCCCCCCGCAACTAGTAACACAACTGGACCTGGAGCTGAGATGCGCCCTCCACAACTAAGATTGAAAGGACAACAACTTGACTTGGAAAAAAGTCCTGGAAATTCACCCTGTTCCCCAATAAAGTCCTGTTCCCCTTCCCCAATAAAATCTTAAAAAAAAAAAAAAAAAAAAAGAAAGAAATAGAAGGTAAACATTGAGGTCACTATCTCTACCTTTTGGAATCTGTCTTCAGGAAATAACCGTTCATGGAAAGATTTAAATACAAGAATTCCACTGAATAATTAGCCATAATGATGAAAAAAAAAGGCAATAATTTAAATGTTCAATTACTATAGTACAATGTTTCTTTAAAAAACAACAAAAAACTTTTATTTTAAGTGTGTTTTTCCAGGACCCATCAGCTCCAGGTCAACTAGTTATTTCAATCTAGTTGTGGAGGGCGCAGCTCACAGTGGTCCAAGTGGGGATCGAACCCGGAAACCTTTTTGTTAACAGCAGTGCACTCTAACCAAATGAGCTAATCGGCCGCCCTTACAATGCATCTTTTAACCATGCATTCACGAACTTAGTTTTGAAGGACTTTCAAAGAGGTAATGTTCATACATTCAACAAAATAACTTCAGCAAAACTTAATGCTAAGCTTGTAAGAATATACTTTAACTATCTTACACATTTAATGCATCAATACAAGTATAAAAGTACAAACATATTCCAAAATGTTGACAGTACTGAATGCTGAATGTCAGGACACAATTGATTTAATTTTCTGGCATTTCATTCCTAGTTGTCTTAAATTACTTTGTATAACTATCTGAATTTCAGAACTTCCCCACCCCTCCAACATGAAGACAAAGGCAAAAAATTGTGCAGGCGCAGTAGCCGAAGAGAAAGTCAGGCACGGAACACAAGTTCAGTGTTGATTTCTGCAGTAACCGACATTTAATCATGCCATTTCTCAAGCAACAGGGACACAGAACACGTGGGCCCAGGGAGCCAAATGCAAATACGGGGAAACCATGAGGCCCCAGTAAGAGAGGCACTATTCCAGGAATCCATTCCCTGTGCACTGCCTGGTGGGAGTCACAGGGTTAGATCCCAGCCCCCTTTCAGCGGCCATGACTTGGTGGAAAGAGGGACCGAATGCGCTGAATGTTCCAGACCACGTGGGAAAGCCTTTCCAAGAAGGAGTTGATGGAAACTCGGAGCAGATCAGGGTCTTCAGCAATCCATCTGCTAAATGAGGCACAAAGATCAAGTTTAAAAGTGAACTCTGTCTTGCACCCAGCACTCCACACCCCCACCTGAGACCTAACACTTGACTGTCTCCTTGTGTCTCTTACAGATCACCAATGGGGCTGAGATTGCAACTTAGGCCCTGGGCACTTGTAACCATCGCCACCTCAGCTCATTCTAGAACTCACACAGCCAGGATGTTGTCAGTCACTATGACCTCCTTTTCAACCCCCTGCCAGTAGCTTTGGGCATCTGTTTCCATGGCCAGGCGGGCCATCTCTGCCTCCAGAATGGACTGGAAAGGCAGAGTGAGCGTGCTGAGGGACACGTGGTTAAGGCTCAATGTGCCAGTACCGCAGGCTTCCTTACACCTCAGAGGCTCACCTTCACCTGGGAGCTTCACCTCAGGTCGTCTACCCCCACCTTCTCACACACACCCAGCCCTGCCAGCTCAGGCCACCTGGCCTGCATCCCTCCTCACTCACGTCATCCTGTCCCACTCCCTCCCAGTTCCTTCAGGCCTGCTTCCCCACCTCCAGTCTCCTCAGATGTCTACTCCCCCTCCCACTAGGCTGCCCCAGGTTCCCGTCCCTGCTCCCATTTTTGTCTCCCCCAGGCTACCGTGCACGCTGTCCCCAAAACCTGACCCTGGCCTTGTGGCATGTCCCTGACCCATCCCTTGGCCACCAGGCCTCAGGGGCCCGTTGGAAAGGATACAAGAGGATCTGTGGGTTTCCTGGTCCTACAGCCTCAGCGGCGGCATCTCCACCTGGCCCGGAAGCATGTGCTGCCTGTGCGACACTGGGAGCATCTACGGCTGCTGATCCCGCTGTTTCCTCGACTCCCGGGCCGCCCAGGACACCAGGGCCACCTTGGCTGTTCGGACCAGGGTCACCCCGGCCACTGGGACTGCCAGGGCCACTGTCGTTGCCAAGGTCACCAGCGCCACTACGGCCACAAGGGCTGCCAGGACCACCTTGGCCTTCCAGAACGCTGGCGAGACCCAGGTCTTCAGGGCCGCCGGGGCTACCTCCTGCAGCAGCCGCACCGCCGGCATCTTCATCCGCAGCCTGCACGGCAGCGGCTCCGACTGCCCCGTTCCCCTCCGAGTCCATCTTGATTATAACGGCACTCTCAGCCCGCTGCCGAAGGGCTGAGGCCTTCTCAGGATGGTCCACCCTCTCACGTGCAACTGAAGATGTCCAGGGCGCCTGCGCAAATGACTCCGCTTCAGTGCGACCGAGTGCGACCAGTTCCCCACAACCGCGCGCAGCTCCTGTTAGACGGCTTAGCCAATGAGAACTCCCTCATGAAGCCCCGCCCACTGAAACCTATGTATCTCAGTGCGCCTGTGCAAACAGACCGCTCCCCCTCACCCCCCCACCTCGCCTGATTGCAGGCAAGAGAGCGATGCTCTCTCTGCAAGGGGTGCTGAGGCAGCTGGGCACGTGACTGCTTCCCGCCAAGTCTGCCACACCCCACGCTTTCTGTGCCAGTGCCAGCCTGGCTGGCCTCACGTGTGACAAGCTTATTTACCGCTGGGCCCCTGTGATCAGGTTCCGGGAGTAAGTCGGTCGCCTCCGAGCCAGGCCGATCCTGCCCCTCTCTCTGGGCTCCAGAGATGGTCTGATTGTGAGTGTGTTGGGCAGTGCCCAGCCAGCGTTGGGGTAGCGATTCCCAGCAGGAGTCAGTCCTAGGCCCTGCATGTACTAGGAGGCACTCCTAACCCACTCTCAGTGGGAGCCAGGATGTATGGGCCTTAGTCCTTTAGCACCATTTCTCACACTGGGTACTGTCACTACATGGTACCAGCCAGCTTGGGGGATAGGGTGACTGCCAGCCCCACCACCTCTGCCCAGGGACTCTCGAGCTCCAGGCACACACACTGCCATACTTCCATTGGGCAGGCAAGGACTGGGGCGCCACCCAGGTGTTGAGGAGGGATCCACTGGTCACAAGGGCTGCAGGAGGGGGAACACCACCTCTGAGGCAGCTCCCAGTCACTTGACTATCTGCTGGCGCAGCCCTCATGAGATCTCCTTTCCCCAGGAGCACAGTCTTGTGGTTGTCCCAGGGGCTGGAGGTGCCAGGGGCCTTCAAGTGGGACACGACCCTGTAGCTGCTGGCCTGCTGCGTGCTGGTCTACTTCTGTGTCCGGAGAGGGTTGTGTCAACAGGAAAGATACAGCTGGAGACACGGACAGCTGGGGTTGATGGCAGGGCTGGGGGCAGCATTGCCTGAAGCTATAGGGTCTCTCTTAGGAACCAGTGTTGCCACAGTTGGTGACCGGACCAGGGTCTGTGCCCGAGGAGGGGGCGGGTACTTCAATCCAGGCCACTTGATCCCCACCCCATGGCTGCACAGTCCTCCCAGCCTCCAAATCCAGGCCCAGCCGCCTTCCCGCTGGAAGGGGAGAGACGCAAGCAGCAGCTGCCCCTTCCCTGTGTCAGGGGTCCCCATCTCCACCCTCTATCCCCGTTCTTTTCTATTCCCCACTCACCTGTTTGGAAGGTCTGGATGGACCTGCTCCAGGGCTGCCTCCCTCACCTGCTTGTCCAGCACACGAGAAAATGATGCCAGCAAGAGACACAGTCAACAGGAGATGTATGAGGCTGTTGCCGGCATAACAGGGCACGCTGTTTTAGAGCAGTTTTTGTATAAGTAGAAAGGGTGCACTTCACATTAACGATTAAAGTATAGTATAGTAAATACATAAACCAGTGACATGGTCATTTGTAATCATTATCACGTGTTATGTACATAATCGTATGTGCTATACTGTTACATGACTGGTAGGACAGTAAGTTTGTTTACACCAGCATCACCACCAACACGTGAGGAATTCATTGTGTGCTCACGTCAGGACGGCTATGATGTCACGAGGAGGTAGGAATTTTTCAGCTCCACTGTAATTTTATGGCACCGCTGTCATGTATGGGGTCTGCTGGTGACTTAAACATCGTTATGCTATGCATGACTGTACATTCTTATGGAAGCCCTAGGAAACCCATACAATTATGAACAGAGTAGTTATATAATCTCACTTCATGCTTCCTGTTACTGCTTTCATCTGCGAAATATTTGCCCACGAAAAGGTCACAAAGACATTTCTCCTATGGTTCCTCAAAGTTTTGTAGTTTTACCTTTTACATGTAGAGTAATGACCATTTTATTTATTTATATTTTTTAAAAAGCTTTTATTTATTTAAGTGTGTTTTTCCAGGACCCATCAGCTCCGAGCCAAGTAGTTGTTTCAATCTAGTTGTGGAGGGCGCAGCTCACAGGGGGCCATGTGGGGATGGAACCAGCAACCTTGTTGTTAAGAAGACTGAGCTCTAACCAACTGAGCTAACCGGCTGCCCCTGCTATGACTGTTTTAAATGAATATTTGCGCACAGTAGGCAAGGAGGTTGAAGCTTATTTTTCCAATATGCATATTCCATAAACACCTGTTCAAAAGGTTATCTATCCTTCCCCCATTGAATTATCTTGACATCTTAGTCAAAAATCCAGTGACCCTATATGTGTGGGCTGCTTCTGGACTTCGAATCCTGTCCCATGGATCTACATGCCCACCCTGGCACCAGTTCCCCACCAGTTTCAATTCTGTACATTTAGAGTAAGTCCTGAAATTTGGCTGTGTTTGTCCCTTAACCTTGCATTTCTAGGGTAAGCTGCACTTAACCGTGGTGCATTAGTCTTTTAGTATTTTGTGCGATTTGGTTTATGAATTTTTGTTGATTTTCTCGCATCAGTGCTCATAGGAGATGTTGGTCTGCAGTCGTCTTCGTGCTGTTGTATTTGTCTATTTTTCATTTCATTATAATATTGTTCTCGTTCTTCTGTTTTTGGGAAACAACGTGTGAGACCAGCACAATTTCTTCTTCCTTAAATGTTTGATAGAATCAATAAATGTAGAACCTGGGCTGGATTTTCATTTGTGAGGAGGTTTTCAGTCATGAGTGCCTTTTCCTTACTTGATACAGAGTTGCTCAGATATTGGTTTATCTTCTTGTCTTCGTTTTAGTAGTTTGTGTCTTTCAGAGACTTTGTCTACTTCATTTACGTTGCCCAGAAGCTGGAACAGATCATGAGCCTCATGAGTAGCAACAGCTAAGGGAGGCAGAACCAGTGAGGAGGGGGCTTCTCTTTTCTCAGCCCTCCTCCCATCGATGGCAGCAGACTCTCACCTGGGGCTCAGGGCTGAGCCCGGGATTGGGTGGCACGGGTGTGGTCACCGAACCAATGTGCCCCTGACACAGCTGGGCCCCCCTCATGAGGGCCTTGCTCTCAGCCCTGAAGGTGGGGAGAGGGTAACAGGACTAAGGCCCCCACCCCAGCAATAGCAATACCCATAGCCTCCTTCCTGCCTTTATGCCCAGGGTTGTGACAAACCCCGTCCTTGTTGCTATTCGTTCGCCCGACAACCTATGTACTAATCTCCACATCCCCATGTGCATTTGTAAATATGTGCCCCCCCAGGATGTTACCAACCTATCACTATCTCTAACCCTGGCCTTCCTTAGGCTGTGTGCAAGCTGGAGGAGAGAACCTGCTAAGATGGAAGGCAGATCATGTCATCGCTGTGTTCAAGGCACGTCCTACCCCCAGTGACTCCAATGCACTCAACCTCTTTGACCTCTGGCATCTCCTTCCTGTCCTGGTTGTATGTCAACCATTGTTAACATACGGGTCTCTTCTCCCCTCCCCCACCCATGAATGCAGGGTGAAGGCGGGGAGCAGGGGAAGGTCAGGAGGGTTCTGGGCCAAGAGAATGGCCTTTGATGACACTCAGCTGACAGAGACCACAGTCTGATTAAGGAGCACGTGTATCTTGGCCTCCTGTGTGCCAGGCATGCCATGTTCTCAGAGCTGGGGATACTGCATAGGGTAATAAGGAAAGCAGGGGGTGGGAGAAGTGGGGTGCCATCTTAATCTGGTGGCCAGAAAAGCCTCCAAGGAGGGGGTAACATGTGAGAAGGACCTGAAGGAGGTCAGGGAGTCAGCCAGGTGGGTCTCCGGGGGAGAGACTTCCAGACAGGAAACAGCCAGTGCAAAGGCCCTGAGGCAGGAGTGGGCCGGCCTGATGTGTCTCAGAAAGGGGACGAGGCCAAAGTGGCTGGATCAGTGAGCAAGGAAGAGAAGGGAGGGGAGGAAGCCGCAGATGAACTCGCCCTGATCCCATAGGGCTCCCTAGGCCACTGTGAAGGCTCTGGCTGTGTCTCTGAGTGAGAGCGGAGCTCAGGGCAGGTTTGGAACAGAGGAGTTCCATGACCTGACAGAGGTGTTAAAGACACCAGCAGCTTCCGCAGTCCTTCCATGGGGCCAAGGCAGTCCACTGATTCTAGGGTTTGCCCGGCGAGGGAGGAAGGACCAGACTGAAGTTGGGGCCCTGAAGCCCAGTCAGTGTCGTAGACCAGGGGCTGCAGGCAGAGGGTCCTGGAGGTCTGCTGAGGGTCCCCTGAGCACCCAGGTGAATACTGACTGACACAGGCGTGCCATCAGAGGGATCCTGTGTCACTAGGGTGGAAAACAACTCATCCTACACCAAAAGCTGCTCTGGGTCCACGGAGCAAATCTTAGAAGCAAGACTCAGAAGGATCAAAGGGTTTCTAAGTTAACAACATCCCATTTAAAAAGTTCAGGAAATTATTTAGGAGCAGAAAAATATACCCAGCCCCCAAGGGAAAATATACACTGCATTTAGTACAAAAAAATACCAAGAATGCCAAGAATCAGAGAAATCCAACCCATCAGGAGGAGATAAATCAATTAAAAGAAGGCATATCAGTCGAGAAGGAAGAAGTAAAACTTTCTGTGAAGTCAACATCATTGTCTGCGTAGAAAATCCAATGGAATTTACTAAAGAGTGACTAGAACTAAGTAGTGAGCTTAGCAAATTGCAGGATAAATGGTGTGTTAGATGGAGCTAACCATCCCTACCCAAATTCTGAACCAGCTGTCCCAGCATGTTTCCCCACAGACCTGAAACTAGTCCAGTCAGCCACAAGATTCCTATGCAGTGGGATTGGGTTTTTAGTCTTCTCTTGCAAACAAAGCTTTTCTTATATTAGGAAACAAACCCAATAGGGACAAGATGTTGGGAAACCAGAAATATGGTGGGAGACATGTTTTCTGAAGAGCAAGTGTGATCCAGAGCATTGAAAAAGAAATAGAAGGGGGCCGGCCGGGTGGCTCAGGCGGTTAGAGCTCCGTGCTCCTAACTCCGAAGGCTGCCGGTTCAATTCCCACATGGGCCAGTGGGCTCTCAACCACAAAGTTGCTGGTTCGATTCCTCGAGTCCCGCAAGGGATGGTGGGCGGCGCCCCCCGCAACTAGTAACACAACTGGACCTGGAGCTGAGATGCGCCCTCCACAACTAAGATTGAAAGGACAACAACTTGACTTGGAAAAAAGTCCTGGAAATTCACCCTGTTCCCCAATAAAGTCCTGTTCCCCTACCCCAATAAAATCTTAAAAAAAAAAAAAAAAAAAAAAAAAGAAATAGAAGGTAAACATTGAGGTCACTATCTCTACCTTTTGGAATCTGTCTTCAGGAAATAACCGTTCATGGAAAGATTTAAATACAAGAATTCCACTGAATAATTAGCCATAATGATGAAAAAAAAAGGCAATAATTTAAATGTTCAATTACTATAGTACAATGTTTCTTTAAAAAACAACAAAAAACTTTTATTTTAAGTGTGTTTTTCCAGGACCCATCAGCTCCAGGTCAACTAGTTATTTCAATCTAGTTGTGGAGGGCGCAGCTCACAGTGGTCCAAGTGGGGATCGAACCCGGAAACCTTTTTGTTAACAGCAGTGCACTCTAACCAAATGAGCTAATCGGCCGCCCTTACAATGCATCTTTTAACCATGCATTCACGAACTTAGTTTTGAAGGACTTTCAAAGAGGTAATGTTCATACATTCAACAAAATAACTTCAGCAAAACTTAATGCTAAGCTTGTAAGAATATACTTTAACTATCTTACACATTTAATGCATCAATACAAGTATAAAAGTACAAACATATTCCAAAATGTTGACAGTACTGAATGCTGAATGTCAGGACACAATTGATTTAATTTTCTGGCATTTAATTCCTAGTTGTCTTAAATTACTTTGTATAACTATCTGAATTTCAGAACTTCCCCACCCCTCCAACATGAAGACAAAGGCAAAAAATTGTGCAGGCGCAGTAGCCGAAGAGAAAGTCAGGCACGGAACACAAGTTCAGTGTTGATTTCTGCAGTAACCGACATTTAATCATGCCATTTCTCAAGCAACAGGGACACAGAACACGTGGGCCCAGGGAGCCAAATGCAAATACGGGGAAACCATGAGGCCCCAGTAAGAGAGGCACTATTCCAGGAATCCATTCCCTGTGCACTGCCTGGTGGGAGTCACAGGGTTAGATCCCAGCCCCCTTTCAGCGGCCATCACTTGGTGGAAAGAGGGACCGAATGCGCTGAATGTTCCAGACCACGTGGGAAAGCCTTTCCAAGAAGGAGTTGATGGAAACTCGGAGCAGATCAGGGTCTTCAGCAATCCATCTGCTAAATGAGGCACAAAGATCAAGTTTAAAAGTGAACTCTGTCTTGCACCCAGCACTCCACACCCCCACCTGAGACCTAACACTTGACTGTCTCCTTGTGTCTCTTACAGATCACCAATGGGGCTGAGATTGCAACTTAGGCCCTGGGCACTTGTAACCATCGCCACCTCAGCTCATTCTAGAACTCACACAGCCAGGATGTTGTCAGTCACTATGACCTCCTTTTCAACCCCCTGCCAGTAGCTTTGGGCATCTGTTTCCATGGCCAGGCGGGCCATCTCTGCCTCCAGAATGGACTGGAAAGGCAGAGTGAGCGTGCTGAGGGACACGTGGTTAAGGCTCAATGTGCCAGTACCGCAGGCTTCCTTACACCTCAGAGGCTCACCTTCACCTGGGAGCTTCACCTCAGGGCGTCTACCCCCACCTTCTCACACACACCCAGCCCTGCCAGCTCAGGCCACCTGGCCTGCATCCCTCCTCACTCACGTCATCCTGTCCCACTCCCTCCCAGTTCCTTCAGGCCTGCTTCCCCACCTCCAGTCTCCTCAGATGTCTACTCCCCCTCCCACTAGGCTGCCCCAGGTTCCCGTCCCTGCTCCCATTTTTGTCTCCCCCAGGCTACCGTGCACGCTGTCCCCAAAACCTGACCCTGGCCTTGTGGCATGTCCCTGACCCATCCCTTGGCCACCAGGCCTCAGGGGCCCGTTGGAAAGGATACAAGAGGATCTGTGGGTTTCCTGGTCCTACAGCCTCAGCGGCGGCATCTCCACCTGGCCCGGAAGCATGTGCTGCCTGTGCGACACTGGGAGCATCTACGGCTGCTGATCCCGCTGTTTCCTCGACTCCCGGGCCGCCCAGGACACCAGGGCCACCTTGGCTGTTCGGACCAGGGTCACCCCGGCCACTGGGACTGCCAGGGCCACTCTCGTTGCCAAGGTCACCAGCGCCACTACGGCCACAAGGGCTGCCAGGACCACCTTGGCCTTCCAGAACGCTGGCGAGACCCAGGTCTTCAGGGCCGCCGGGGCTACCTCCTGCAGCAGCCGCACCGCCGGCATCTTCATCCGCAGCCTGCACGGCAGCGGCTCCGACTGCCCCGTTCCCCTCCGAGTCCATCTTGATTATAACGGCACTCTCAGCCCGCTGCCGAAGGGCTGAGGCCTTCTCAGGATGGTCCACCCTCTCACGTGCAACTGAAGATGTCCAGGGCGCCTGCGCAAATGACTCCGCTTCAGTGCGACCGAGTGCGACCAGTTCCCCACAACCGCGCGCAGCTCCTGTTAGACGGCTTAGCCAATGAGAACTCCCTCATGAAGCCCCGCCCACTGAAACCTATGTATCTCAGTGCGCCTGTGCAAACAGACCGCTCCCCCTCACCCCCCCACCTCGCCCGATTGCAGGCAAGAGAGCGATGCTCTCTCTGCAAGGGGTGCTGAGGCAGCTGGGCACGTGACTGCTTCCCGCCAAGTCTGCCACACCCCACGCTTTCTGTGCCAGTGCCAGCCTGGCTGGCCTCACGTGTGACAAGCTTATTTACCGCTGGGCCCCTGTGATCAGGTTCCGGGAGTAAGTCGGTCGCCTCCGAGCCAGGCCGATCCTGCCCCTCTCTCTGGGCTCCAGAGATGGTCTGATTGTGAGTGTGTTGGGCAGTGCCCAGCCAGGGTTGGGGTAGCGATTCCCAGCAGGAGTCAGTCCTAGGCCCTGCATGTACTAGGAGGCACTCCTAACCCACTCTCAGTGGGAGCCAGGATGTATGGGCCTTAGTCCTTTAGCACCATTTCTCACACTGGGTACTGTCACTACATGGTACCAGCCAGCTTGGGGGATAGGGTGACTGCCAGCCCCACCACCTCTGCCCAGGGACTCTCGAGCTCCAGGCACACACACTGCCATACTTCCATTGGGCAGGCAAGGACTGGGGCGCCACCCAGGTGTTGAGGAGGGATCCACTGGTCACAAGGGCTGCAGGAGGGGGAACACCACCTCTGAGGCAGCTCCCAGTCACTTGACTATCTGCTGGCGCAGCCCTCATGAGATCTCCTTTCCCCAGGAGCACAGTCTTGTGGTTGTCCCAGGGGCTGGAGGTGCCAGGGGCCTTCAAGTGGGACACGACCCTGTAGCTGCTGGCCTGCTGCGTGCTGGTCTACTTCTGTGTCCGGAGAGGGTTGTGTCAACAGGAAAGATACAGCTGGAGACACGGACAGCTGGGGTTGATGGCAGGGCTGGGGGCAGCATTGCCTGAAGCTATAGGGTCTCTCTTAGGAACCAGTGTTGCCACAGTTGGTGACCGGACCAGGGTCTGTGCCCGAGGAGGGGGCGGGTACTTCAATCCAGGCCACTTGATCCCCACCCCATGGCTGCACAGTCCTCCCAGCCTCCAAATCCAGGCCCAGCCGCCTTCCCGCTGGAAGGGGAGAGACGCAAGCAGCAGCTGCCCCTTCCCTGTGTCAGGGGTCCCCATCTCCACCCTCTATCCCCGTTCTTTTCTATTCCCCACTCACCTGTTTGGAAGGTCTGGATGGACCTGCTCCAGGGCTGCCTCCCTCACCTGCTTGTCCAGCACACGAGAAAATGATGCCAGCAAGAGACACAGTCAACAGGAGATGTATGAGGCTGTTGCCGGCATAACAGGGCACGCTGTTTTAGAGCAGTTTTTGTATAAGTAGAAAGGGTGCACTTCACATTAACGATTAAAGTATAGTATAGTAAATACATAAACCAGTGACATGGTCATTTGTAATCATTATCACGTGTTATGTACATAATCGTATGTGCTATACTGTTACATGACTGGTAGGACAGTAAGTTTGTTTACACCAGCATCACCACCAACACGTGAGGAATTCATTGTGTGCTCACGTCAGGACGGCTATGATGTCACGAGGAGGTAGGAATTTTTCAGCTCCACTGTAATTTTATGGCACCGCTGTCATGTATGGGGTCTGCTGGTGACTTAAACATCGTTATGCTATGCATGACTGTACATTCTTATGGAAGCCCTAGGAAACCCATACAATTATGAACAGAGTAGTTATATAATCTCACTTCATGCTTCCTGTTACTGCTTTCATCTGCGAAATATTTGCCCACGAAAAGGTCACAAAGACATTTCTCCTATGGTTCCTCAAAGTTTTGTAGTTTTACCTTTTACATGTAGAGTAATGACCATTTTATTTATTTATATTTTTTAAAAAGCTTTTATTTATTTAAGTGTGTTTTTCCAGGACCCATCAGCTCCGAGCCAAGTAGTTGTTTCAATCTAGTTGTGGAGGGCGCAGCTCACAGGGGGCCATGTGGGGATGGAACCAGCAACCTTGTTGTTAAGAAGACTGAGCTCTAACCAACTGAGCTAACCGGCTGCCCCTGCTATGACTGTTTTAAATGAATATTTGCGCACAGTAGGCAAGGAGGTTGAAGCTTATTTTTCCAATATGCATATTCCATAAACACCTGTTCAAAAGGTTATCTATCCTTCCCCCATTGAATTATCTTGACATCTTAGTCAAAAATCCAGTGACCCTATATGTGTGGGCTGCTTCTGGACTTCGAATCCTGTCCCATGGATCTACATGCCCACCCTGGCACCAGTTCCCCACCAGTTTCAATTCTGTACATTTAGAGTAAGTCCTGAAATTTGGCTGTGTTTGTCCCTTAACCTTGCATTTCTAGGGTAAGCTGCACTTAACCGTGGTGCATTAGTCTTTTAGTATTTTGTGCGATTTGGTTTATGAATTTTTGTTGATTTTCTCGCATCAGTGCTCATAGGAGATGTTGGTCTGCAGTCGTCTTCGTGCTGTTGTATTTGTCTATTTTTCATTTCATTATAATATTGTTCTCGTTCTTCTGTTTTTGGGAAACAACGTGTGAGACCAGCACAATTTCTTCTTCCTTAAATGTTTGATAGAATCAATAAATGTAGAACCTGGGCTGGATTTTCATTTGTGAGGAGGTTTTCAGTCATGAGTGCCTTTTCCTTACTTGATACAGAGTTGCTCAGATATTGGTTTATCTTCTTGTCTTCGTTTTAGTAGTTTGTGTCTTTCAGAGACTTTGTCTACTTCATTTACGTTGCCCAGAAGCTGGAACAGATCATGAGCCTCATGAGTAGCAACAGCTAAGGGAGGCAGAACCAGTGAGGAGGGGGCTTCTCTTTTCTCAGCCCTCCTCCCATCGATGGCAGCAGACTCTCACCTGGGGCTCAGGGCTGAGCCCGGGATTGGGTGGCACGGGTGTGGTCACCGAACCAATGTGCCCCTGACACAGCTGGGCCCCCCTCATGAGGGCCTTGCTCTCAGCCCTGAAGGTGGGGAGAGGGTAACAGGACTAAGGCCCCCACCCCAGCAATAGCAATACCCATAGCCTCCTTCCTGCCTTTATGCCCAGGGTTGTGACAAACCCCGTCCTTGTTGCTATTCGTTCGCCCGACAACCTATGTACTAATCTCCACATCCCCATGTGCATTTGTAAATATGTGCCCCCCCAGGATGTTACCAACCTATCACTATCTCTAACCCTGGCCTTCCTTAGGCTGTGTGCAAGCTGGAGGAGAGAACCTGCTAAGATGGAAGGCAGATCATGTCATCGCTGTGTTCAAGGCACGTCCTACCCCCAGTGACTCCAATGCACTCAACCTCTTTGACCTCTGGCATCTCCTTCCTGTCCTGGTTGTATGTCAACCATTGTTAACATACGGGTCTCTTCTCCCCTCCCCCACCCATGAATGCAGGGTGAAGGCGGGGAGCAGGGGAAGGTCAGGAGGGTTCTGGGCCAAGAGAATGGCCTTTGATGACACTCAGCTGACAGAGACCACAGTCTGATTAAGGAGCACGTGTATCTTGGCCTCCTGTGTGCCAGGCATGCCATGTTCTCAGAGCTGGGGATACTGCATAGGGTAATAAGGAAAGCAGGGGGTGGGAGAAGTGGGGTGCCATCTTAATCTGGTGGCCAGAAAAGCCTCCAAGGAGGGGGTAACATGTGAGAAGGACCTGAAGGAGGTCAGGGAGTCAGCCAGGTGGGTCTCCGGGGGAGAGACTTCCAGACAGGAAACAGCCAGTGCAAAGGCCCTGAGGCAGGAGTGGGCCGGCCTGATGTGTCTCAGAAAGGGGACGAGGCCAAAGTGGCTGGATCAGTGAGCAAGGAAGAGAAGGGAGGGGAGGAAGCCGCAGATGAACTCGCCCTGATCCCATAGGGCTCCCTAGGCCACTGTGAAGGCTCTGGCTGTGTCTCTGAGTGAGAGCGGAGCTCAGGGCAGGTTTGGAACAGAGGAGTTCCATGACCTGACAGAGGTGTTAAAGACACCAGCAGCTTCCGCAGTCCTTCCATGGGGCCAAGGCAGTCCACTGATTCTAGGGTTTGCCCGGCGAGGGAGGAAGGACCAGACTGAAGTTGGGGCCCTGAAGCCCAGTCAGTGTCGTAGACCAGGGGCTGCAGGCAGAGGGTCCTGGAGGTCTGCTGAGGGTCCCCTGAGCACCCAGGTGAATACTGACTGACACAGGCGTGCCATCAGAGGGATCCTGTGTCACTAGGGTGGAAAACAACTCATCCTACACCAAAAGCTGCTCTGGGTCCACGGAGCAAATCTTAGAAGCAAGACTCAGAAGGATCAAAGGGTTTCTAAGTTAACAACATCCCATTTAAAAAGTTCAGGAAATTATTTAGGAGCAGAAAAATATACCCAGCCCCCAAGGGAAAATATACACTGCATTTAGTACAAAAAAATACCAAGAATGCCAAGAATCAGAGAAATCCAACCCATCAGGAGGAGATAAATCAATTAAAAGAAGGCATATCAGTCGAGAAGGAAGAAGTAAAACTTTCTGTGAAGTCAACATCATTGTCTGCGTAGAAAATCCAATGGAATTTACTAAAGAGTGACTAGAACTAAGTAGTGAGCTTAGCAAATTGCAGGATAAATGGTGTGTTAGATGGAGCTAACCATCCCTACCCAAATTCTGAACCAGCTGTCCCAGCATGTTTCCCCACAGACCTGAAACTAGTCCAGTCAGCCACAAGATTCCTATGCAGTGGGATTGGGTTTTTAGTCTTCTCTTGCAAACAAAGCTTTTCTTATATTAGGAAACAAACCCAATAGGGACAAGATGTTGGGAAACCAGAAATATGGTGGGAGACATGTTTTCTGAAGAGCAAGTGTGATCCAGAGCATTGAAAAAGAAATAGAAGGGGGCCGGCCGGGTGGCTCAGGCGGTTAGAGCTCCGTGCTCCTAACTCCGAAGGCTGCCGGTTCAATTCCCACATGGGCCAGTGGGCTCTCAACCACAAAGTTGCTGGTTCGATTCCTCGAGTCCCGCAAGGGATGGTGGGCGGCGCCCCCCGCAACTAGTAACACAACTGGACCTGGAGCTGAGATGCGCCCTCCACAACTAAGATTGAAAGGACAACAACTTGACTTGGAAAAAAGTCCTGGAAATTCACCCTGTTCCCCAATAAAGTCCTGTTCCCCTACCCCAATAAAATCTTAAAAAAAAAAAAAAAAAAAAAAAAAAGAAATAGAAGGTAAACATTGAGGTCACTATCTCTACCTTTTGGAATCTGTCTTCAGGAAATAACCGTTCATGGAAAGATTTAAATACAAGAATTCCACTGAATAATTAGCCATAATGATGAAAAAAAAAGGCAATAATTTAAATGTTCAATTACTATAGTACAATGTTTCTTTAAAAAACAACAAAAAACTTTTATTTTAAGTGTGTTTTTCCAGGACCCATCAGCTCCAGGTCAACTAGTTATTTCAATCTAGTTGTGGAGGGCGCAGCTCACAGTGGTCCAAGTGGGGATCGAACCCGGAAACCTTTTTGTTAACAGCAGTGCACTCTAACCAAATGAGCTAATCGGCCGCCCTTACAATGCATCTTTTAACCATGCATTCACGAACTTAGTTTTGAAGGACTTTCAAAGAGGTAATGTTCATACATTCAACAAAATAACTTCAGCAAAACTTAATGCTAAGCTTGTAAGAATATACTTTAACTATCTTACACATTTAATGCATCAATACAAGTATAAAAGTACAAACATATTCCAAAATGTTGACAGTACTGAATGCTGAATGTCAGGACACAATTGATTTAATTTTCTGGCATTTAATTCCTAGTTGTCTTAAATTACTTTGTATAACTATCTGAATTTCAGAACTTCCCCACCCCTCCAACATGAAGACAAAGGCAAAAAATTGTGCAGGCGCAGTAGCCGAAGAGAAAGTCAGGCACGGAACACAAGTTCAGTGTTGATTTCTGCAGTAACCGACATTTAATCATGCCATTTCTCAAGCAACAGGGACACAGAACACGTGGGCCCAGGGAGCCAAATGCAAATACGGGGAAACCATGAGGCCCCAGTAAGAGAGGCACTATTCCAGGAATCCATTCCCTGTGCACTGCCTGGTGGGAGTCACAGGGTTAGATCCCAGCCCCCTTTCAGCGGCCATCACTTGGTGGAAAGAGGGACCGAATGCGCTGAATGTTCCAGACCACGTGGGAAAGCCTTTCCAAGAAGGAGTTGATGGAAACTCGGAGCAGATCAGGGTCTTCAGCAATCCATCTGCTAAATGAGGCACAAAGATCAAGTTTAAAAGTGAACTCTGTCTTGCACCCAGCACTCCACACCCCCACCTGAGACCTAACACTTGACTGTCTCCTTGTGTCTCTTACAGATCACCAATGGGGCTGAGATTGCAACTTAGGCCCTGGGCACTTGTAACCATCGCCACCTCAGCTCATTCTAGAACTCACACAGCCAGGATGTTGTCAGTCACTATGACCTCCTTTTCAACCCCCTGCCAGTAGCTTTGGGCATCTGTTTCCATGGCCAGGCGGGCCATCTCTGCCTCCAGAATGGACTGGAAAGGCAGAGTGAGCGTGCTGAGGGACACGTGGTTAAGGCTCAATGTGCCAGTACCGCAGGCTTCCTTACACCTCAGAGGCTCACCTTCACCTGGGAGCTTCACCTCAGGGCGTCTACCCCCACCTTCTCACACACACCCAGCCCTGCCAGCTCAGGCCACCTGGCCTGCATCCCTCCTCACTCACGTCATCCTGTCCCACTCCCTCCCAGTTCCTTCAGGCCTGCTTCCCCACCTCCAGTCTCCTCAGATGTCTACTCCCCCTCCCACTAGGCTGCCCCAGGTTCCCGTCCCTTGTGCTATTTTTGTCTCCCCCAGGCTACCGTGCACGCTGTCCCCAAAACCTGACCCTGGCCTTGTGGCATGTCCCTGACCCATCCCTTGGCCACCAGGCCTCAGGGGCCCGTTGGAAAGGATACAAGAGGATCTGTGGGTTTCCTGGTCCTACAGCCTCAGCGGCGGCATCTCCACCTGGCCCGGAAGCATGTGCTGCCTGTGCGACACTGGGAGCATCTACGGCTGCTGATCCCGCTGTTTCCTCGACTCCCGGGCCGCCCAGGACACCAGGGCCACCTTGGCTGTTCGGACCAGGGTCACCCCGGCCACTGGGACTGCCAGGGCCACTCTCGTTGCCAAGGTCACCAGCGCCACTACGGCCACAAGGGCTGCCAGGACCACCTTGGCCTTCCAGAACGCTGGCGAGACCCAGGTCTTCAGGGCCGCCGGGGCTACCTCCTGCAGCAGCCGCACCGCCGGCATCTTCATCCGCAGCCTGCACGGCAGCGGCTCCGACTGCCCCGTTCCCCTCCGAGTCCATCTTGATTATAACGGCACTCTCAGCCCGCTGCCGAAGGGCTGAGGCCTTCTCAGGATGGTCCACCCTCTCACGTGCAACTGAAGATGTCCAGGGCGCCTGCGCAAATGACTCCGCTTCAGTGCGACCGAGTGCGACCAGTTCCCCACAACCGCGCGCAGCTCCTGTTAGACGGCTTAGCCAATGAGAACTCCCTCATGAAGCCCCGCCCACTGAAACCTATGTATCTCAGTGCGCCTGTGCAAACAGACCGCTCCCCCTCACCCCCCCACCTCGCCTGATTGCAGGCATGAGAGCGATGCTCTCTCTGCAAGGGGTGCTGAGGCAGCTGGGCACGTGACTGTTTCCCGCCAAGTCTGCCACACCCCACGCTTTCTGTGCCAGTGCCAGCCTGGCTGGCCTCACGTGTGTGACAAGCTTATTTACCGCTGGGCCCCTGTGATCAGGTTCCGGGAGTAAGTCGGTCGCCTCCGAGCCAGGCCGATCCTGCCCCTCTCTCTGGGCTCCAGAGATGGTCTGATTGTGAGTGTGTTGGGCAGTGCCCAGCCAGGGTTGGGGTAGCGATTCCCAGCAGGAGTCAGTCCTAGGCCCTGCATGTACTAGGAGGCACTCCTAACCCACTCTCAGTGGGAGCCAGGATGTATGGGCCTTAGTCCTTTAGCACCATTTCTCACACTGGGTACTGTCACTACATGGTACCAGCCAGCTTGGGGGATAGGGTGACTGCCAGCCCCACCACCTCTGCCCAGGGACTCTCGAGCTCCAGGCACACACACTGCCATACTTCCATTGGGCAGGCAAGGACTGGGGCGCCACCCAGGTGTTGAGGAGGGATCCACTGGTCACAAGGGCTGCAGGAGGGGGAACACCACCTCTGAGGCAGCTCCCAGTCACTTGACTATCTGCTGGCGCAGCCCTCATGAGATCTCCTTTCCCCAGGAGCAAAGTCTTGTGGTTGTCCCAGGGGCTGGAGGTGCCAGGGGCCTTCAAGTGGGACACGACCCTGTAGCTGCTGGCCTGCTGGGTGCTGGTCTACTTCTGTGTCCGGAGAGGGTTGTGTCAACAGGAAAGATACAGCTGGAGACACGGACAGCTGGGGTTGATGGCAGGGCTGGGGGCAGCATTGCCTGAAGCTATAGGGTCTCTCTTAGGAACCAGTGTTGCCACAGGTGGTGACCGGACCAGGGTCTGTGCCCGAGGAGGGGGCGGGTACTTCAATCCAGGCCACTTGATCCCCACCCCATGGCTGCACAGTCCTCCCAGCCTCCAAATCCAGGCCCAGCCGCCTTCCCGCCGGAAGGGGAGAGACGCAAGCAGCAGCTGCCCCTTCCCTGTGTCAGGGGTCCCCATCTCCACCCTCTATCCCCGTTCTTTTCTATTCCCCACTCACCTGTTTGGAAGGTCTGGATGGACCTGCTCCAGGGCTGCCTCCCTCACCTGCTTGTCCAGCACACGAGAAAATGATGCCAGCAAGAGACACAGTCAACAGGAGATGTATGAGGCTGTTGCCGGCATAACAGGGCACGCTGTTTTAGAGCAGTTTTTGTATAAGTAGAAAGGGTGCACTTCACATTAACGATTAAAGTATAGTATAGTAAATACATAAACCAGTGACATGGTCATTTGTAATCATTATCACGTGTTATGTACATAATCGTATGTGCTATACTGTTACATGACTGGTAGGACAGTAAGTTTGTTTACACCAGCATCACCACCAACACGTGAGGAATTCATTGTGTGCTCACGTCAGGACGGCTATGATGTCACGAGGAGGTAGGAATTTTTCAGCTCCACTGTAATTTTATGGCACCGCTGTCATGTATGGGGTCTGCTGGTGACTTAAACATCGTTATGCTATGCATGACTGTACATTCTTATGGAAGCCCTAGGAAACCCATACACTTATGAACAGAGTAGTTATATAATCTGACTTCATGCTTCCTGTTACTGCTTTCATCTGCGAAATATTTGCCCACGAAAAGGTCACAAAGACATTTCTCCTATGGTTCCTCAAAGTTTTGTAGTTTTACCTTTTACATGTAGAGTAATGACCATTTTATTTATTTATATTTTTTAAAAAGCTTTTATTTATTTAAGTGTGTTTTTCCAGGACCCATCAGCTCCGAGCCAAGTAGTTGTTTCAATCTAGTTGTGGAGGGCGCAGCTCACAGGGGGCCATGTGGGGATGGAACCAGCAACCTTGTTGTTAAGAAGACTGAGCTCTAACCAACTGAGCTAACCGGCTGCCCCTGCTATGACTGTTTTAAATGAATATTTGCGCACAGTAGCCAAGGAGGTTGAAGCTTATTTTTCCAATATGGATATTCCATAAACACCTGTTCAAAAGGTTATCTATCCTTCCCCCATTGAATTATCTTGACATCCTAGTCAAAAATCCAGTGACCCTATATGTGTGGGCTGCTTCTGGACTTCGAATCCTGTCCCATGGATCTACATGCCCACCCTGGCACCAGTTCCCCACCAGTTTCAATTCTGTACATTTAGAGTAAGTCCTGAAATTTGGCTGTGTTTGTCCCTTAACCTTGCATTTCTAGGGTAAGCTGCACTTAACCGTGGTGCATTAGTCTTTTAGTATTTTGTGCGATTTGGTTTATGAATTTTTGTTGATTTTCTCGCATCAGTGCTCATAGGAGATGTTGGTCTGCAGTCGTCTTCGTGCTGTTGTATTTGTCTATTTTTCATTTCATTATAATATTGTTCTCGTTCTTCTGTTTTTGGGAAACAACGTGTGAGACCAGCACAATTTCTTCTTCCTTAAATGTTTGATAGAATCAATAAATGTAGAACCTGGGCTGGATTTTCATTTGTGAGGAGGTTTTCAGTCATGAGTGCCTTTTCCTTACTTGATACAGAGTTGCTCAGATATTGGTTTATCTTCTTGTCTTCGTTTTAGTAGTTTGTGTCTTTCAGAGACTTTGTCTACTTCATTTACGTTGCCCAGAAGCTGGAACAGATCATGAGCCTCATGAGTAGCAACAGCTAAGGGAGGCAGAACCAGTGAGGAGGGGGATTCTCTTTTCTCAGCCCTCCTCCCATCGATGGCAGCAGACTCTCACCTGGGGCTCAGGGCTGAGCCCGGGATTGGGTGGCACGGGTGTGGTCACCGAACCAATGTGCCCCTGACACAGCTGGGCCCCCCTCATGAGGGCCTTGCTCTCAGCCCTGAGGGTGGGGAGAGGGTAACAGGACTAAGGCCCCCACCCCAGCAATAGCAATACCCATAGCCTCCTTCCTGCCTTTATGCCCAGGGTTGTGACAACCCCTGTCCTTGTTGCTATTCGTTCGCCCGACAACCTATGTACTAATCTCCACATCCCCATGTGCATTTGTAAATATGTGCCCCCCAGGATGTTACCAACCTATCACTATCTCTAACCCTGGCCTTCCTTAGGCTGTGTGCAAGCTGGAGGAGAGAACCTGCTAAGATGGAAGGCAGATCATGTCATCGCTGTGTTCAAGGCACGTCCTACCCCCAGTGACTCCAATGCACTCAACCTCTTTGACCTCTGGCATCTCCTTCCTGTCCTGGTTGTATGTCAACCATTGTTAACATACGGGTCTCTTCTCCCCTCCCCCACCCATGAATGCAGGGTGAAGGCGGGGAGCAGGGGAAGGTCAGGAGGGTTCTGGGCCAAGAGAATGGCCTTTGATGACACTCAGCTGACAGAGACCACATTCTGATTAAGGAGCACGTGTATCTTGGCCTCCTGTGTGCCAGGCATGCCATGTTCTCAGAGCTGGGGATACTGCATAGGGTAATAAGGAAAGCAGGGGGTGGGAGAAGTGGGGTGCCATCTTAATCTGGTGGCCAGAAAAGCCTCCAAGGAGGGGGTAACATGTGAGAAGGACCTGAAGGAGGTCAGGGAGTCAGCAAGGTGGGTCTCCGGGGGAGAGACTTCCAGACAGGAAACAGCCAGTGCAAAGGCCCTGAGGCAGGAGTGGGCCGGCCTGATGTGTCTCAGAAAGGGGACGAGGCCAAAGTGGCTGGATCAGTGAGCAAGGAAGAGAAGGGAGGGGAGGAAGCCGCAGATGAACTCGCCCTGATCCCATAGGGCTCCCTAGGCCACTGTGAAGGCTCTGGCTGTGTCTCTGAGTGAGAGCGGAGCTCAGGGCAGGTTTGGAACAGAGGAGTTCCATGACCTGATAGAGGTGTTAAAGACACCAGCAGCTTCCGCAGTCCTTCCATGGGGCCAAGGCAGTCCACTGATTCTAGGGTTTGCCCGGCGAGGGAGGAAGGACCAGACTGAAGTTGGGGCCCTGAAGCCCAGTCAGTGTCGTAGACCAGGGGCTGCAGGCAGAGGGTCCTGGAGGTCTGCTGAGGGTCCCCTGAGCACCCAGGTGAATACTGACTGACACAGGCGTGCCATCAGAGGGATCCTGTGTCACTAGGGTGGAAAACAACTCATCCTACACCAAAAGCTGCTCTGGGTCCACGGAGCAAATCTTAGAAGCAAGACTCAGAAGGATCAAAGGGTTTCTAAGTTAACAACATCCCATTTAAAAAGTTCAGGAAATTATTTAGGAGCAGAAAAATATACCCAGCCCCCAAGGGAAAATATACACTGCATTTAGTACAAAAAAATACCAAGAATGCCAAGAATCAGAGAAATCCAACCCATCAGGAGGAGATAAATCAATTAAAAGAAGGCATATCAGTCGAGAAGGAAGAAGTAAAACTTTTTGTGAAGTCAACATCATTGTCTGCGTAGAAAATCCAATGGAATTTACTAAAGAGTGACTAGAACTAAGTAGTGAGCTTAGCAAATTGCAGGATAAATGGTGTGTTAGATGGAGCTAACCATCCCTACCCAAATTCTGAACCAGCTGTCCCAGCATGTTTCCCCACAGACCTGAAACTAGTCCAGTCAGCCACAAGATTCCTATGCAGTGGGCTTGGGTTTTTAGTCTTCTCTTGCAAACAAAGCTTTTCTTATTTTAGGAAACAAACCCAATAGGGACAAGATGTTGGGAAACCAGAAATATGGTGGGAGACATGTTTTCTGAAGAGCAAGTGTGATCCAGAGCATTGAAAAAGAAATAGAAGGGGGCCGGCCGGGTGGCTCAGGCGGTTAGAGCTCCGTGCTCCTAACTCCGAAGGCTGCCGGTTCAATTCCCACATGGGCCAGTGGGCTCTCAACCACAAGGTTGCTGGTTCGATTCCTCGAGTCCCGCAAGGGATGGTGGGCGGTGCCCCCTGCAACTAGCAACACAACTGGACCTGGAGCTGAGATGCGCCCTCCACAACTAAGATTGAAAGGACAACAACTTGACTTGGAAAAAAGTCCTGGAAATTCACCCTGTTCCCCAATAAAGTCCTGTTCCCCTTCCCAAATAAAATCTTAAAAAAAAAAAAAAAAAAGAAAGAAATAGAAGGTAAACATTGAGGTCACTATCTCTACCTTTTGGAATCTGTCTTCAGGAAATAACCGTTCATGGAAAGATTTAAATACAAGAATTCCACTGAATAATTAGCCATAATGATGAAAAAAAAAAGGCAATAATTTAAATGTTCAATTACTATAGTACAATATTTCTTTAAAAAACAACAAAAAACTTTTATTTTAAGTGTGTTTTTCCAGGACCCATCAGCTCCAGGTCAACTAGTTATTTCAATCTAGTTGTGGAGGGCGCAGCTCACAGTGGTCCAAGTGGGGATCGAACCCGGAAACCTTTTTGTTAACAGCAGTGCACTCTAACCAAATGAGCTAATCGGCCGCCCTTACAATGCATCTTTTAACCATGCATTCACGAACTTAGTTTTGAAGGACTTTCAAAGAGGTAATGTTCATACATTCAACAAAATAACTTCAGCAAAACTTAATGCTAAGCTTGTAAGAATATACTTTAACTATCTTACACATTTAATGCATCAATACAAGTATAAAAGTACAAACATATTCCAAAATGTTGACAGTACTGAATGCTGAATGTCAGGACACAATTGATTTAATTTTCTGGCATTTAATTCCTAGTTGTCTTAAATTACTTTGTATAACTATCTGAATTTCAGAACTTCCCCACCCCTCCAACATGAAGACAAAGGCAAAAAATTGTGCAGGCGCAGTAGCCGAAGAGAAAGTCAGGCACGGAACACAAGTTCAGTGTTGATTTCTGCAGTAACCGACATTTAATCATGCCATTTCTCAAGCAACAGGGACACAGAACACGTGGGCCCAGGGAGCCAAATGCAAATACGGGGAAACCATGAGGCCCCAGTAAGAGAGGCACTATTCCAGGAATCCATTCCCTGTGCACTGCCTGGTGGGAGTCACAGGGTTAGATCCCAGCCCCCTTTCAGCGGCCATCACTTGGTGGAAAGAGGGACCGAATGCGCTGAATGTTCCAGACCACGTGGGAAAGCCTTTCCAAGAAGGAGTTGATGGAAACTCGGAGCAGATCAGGGTCTTCAGCAATCCATCTGCTAAATGAGGCACAAAGATCAAGTTTAAAAGTGAACTCTGTCTTGCACCCAGCACTCCACACCCCCACCTGAGACCTAACACTTGACTGTCTCCTTGTGTCTCTTACAGATCACCAATGGGGCTGAGATTGCAACTTAGGCCCTGGGCACTTGTAACCATCGCCACCTCAGCTCATTCTAGAACTCACACAGCCAGGATGTTGTCAGTCACTATGACCTCCTTTTCAACCCCCTGCCAGTAGCTTTGGGCATCTGTTTCCATGGCCAGGCGGGCCATCTCTGCCTCCAGAATGGACTGGAAAGGCAGAGTGAGCGTGCTGAGGGACACGTGGTTAAGGCTCAATGTGCCAGTACCGCAGGCTTCCTTACACCTCAGAGGCTCACCTTCACCTGGGAGCTTCACCTCAGGTCGTCTACCCCCACCTTCTCACACACACCCAGCCCTGCCAGCTCAGGCCACCTGGCCTGCATCCCTCCTCACTCACGTCATCCTGTCCCACTCCCTCCCAGTTCCTTCAGGCCTGCTTCCCCACCTCCAGTCTCCTCAGATGTCTACTCCCCCTCCCACTAGGCTGCCCCAGGTTCCCGTCCCTGCTCCCATTTTTGTCTCCCCCAGGCTACCGTGCACGCTGTCCCCAAAACCTGACCCTGGCCTTGTGGCATGTCCCTGACCCATCCCTTGGCCACCAGGCCTCAGGGGCCCGTTGGAAAGGATACAAGAGGATCTGTGGGTTTCCTGGTCCTACAGCCTCAGCGGCGGCATCTCCACCTGGCCCGGAAGCATGTGCTGCCTGTGCGACACTGGGAGCATCTACGGCTGCTGATCCCGCTGTTTCCTCGACTCCCGGGCCGCCCAGGACACCAGGGCCACCTTGGCTGTTCGGACCAGGGTCACCCCGGCCACTGGGACTGCCAGGGCCACTCTCGTTGCCAAGGTCACCAGCGCCACTACGGCCACAAGGGCTGCCAGGACCACCTTGGCCTTCCAGAACGCTGGCGAGACCCAGGTCTTCAGGGCCGCCGGGGCTACCTCCTGCAGCAGCCGCACCGCCGGCATCTTCATCCGCAGCCTGCACGGCAGCGGCTCCGACTGCCCCGTTCCCCTCCGAGTCCATCTTGATTATAACGGCACTCTCAGCCCGCTGCCGAAGGGCTGAGGCCTTCTCAGGATGGTCCACCCTCTCACGTGCAACTGAAGATGTCCAGGGCGCCTGCGCAAATGACTCCGCTTCAGTGCGACCGAGTGCGACCAGTTCCCCACAACCGCGCGCAGCTCCTGTTAGACGGCTTAGCCAATGAGAACTCCCTCATGAAGCCCCGCCCACTGAAACCTATGTATCTCAGTGCGCCTGTGCAAACAGAACGCTCCCCCTCACCCCCCCACCTCGCCTGATTGCAGGCAAGAGAGCGATGCTCTCTCTGCAAGGGGTGCTGAGGCAGCTGGGCACGTGACTGCTTCCCGCCAAGTCTGCCACACCCCACGCTTTCTGTGCCAGTGCCAGCCTGGCTGGCCTCACGTGTGACAAGCTTATTTACCGCTGGGCCCCTGTGATCAGGTTCCGGGAGTAAGTCGGTCGCCTCCGAGCCAGGCCGATCCTGCCCCTCTCTCTGGGCTCCAGAGATGGTCTGATTGTGAGTGTGTTGGGCAGTGCCCAGCCAGGGTTGGGGTAGCGATTCCCAGCAGGAGTCAGTCCTAGGCCCTGCATGTACTAGGAGGCACTCCTAACCCACTCTCAGTGGGAGCCAGGATGTATGGGCCTTAGTCCTTTAGCACCATTTCTCACACTGGGTACTGTCACTACATGGTACCAGCCAGCTTGGGGGATAGGGTGACTGCCAGCCCCACCACCTCTGCCCAGGGACTCTCGAGCTCCAGGCACACACACTGCCATACTTCCATTGGGCAGGCAAGGACTGGGGCGCCACCCAGGTGTTGAGGAGGGATCCACTGGTCACAAGGGCTGCAGGAGGGGGAACACCACCTCTGAGGCAGCTCCCAGTCACTTGACTATCTGCTGGCGCAGCCCTCATGAGATCTCCTTTCCCCAGGAGCACAGTCTTGTGGTTGTCCCAGGGGCTGGAGGTGCCAGGGGCCTTCAAGTGGGACACGACCCTGTAGCTGCTGGCCTGCTGCGTGCTGGTCTACTTCTGTGTCCGGAGAGGGTTGTGTCAACAGGAAAGATACAGCTGGAGACACGGACAGCTGGGGTTGATGGCAGGGCTGGGGGCAGCATTGCCTGAAGCTATAGGGTCTCTCTTAGCAACCAGTGTTGCCACAGGTGGTGACCGGACCAGGGTCTGTGCCCGAGGAGGGGGCGGGTACTTCAATCCAGGCCACTTGATCCCCACCCCATTGCTGCACAGTCCTCCCAGCCTCCAAATCCAGGCCCAGCCGCCTTCCCGCCGGAAGGGGAGAGACGCAAGCAGCAGCTGCCCCTTCCCTGTGTCAGGGGTCCCCATCTCCACCCTCTATCCCCGTTCTTTTCTATTCCCCACTCACCTGTTTGGAAGGTCTGGATGGACCTGCTCCAGGGCTGCCTCCCTCACCTGCTTGTCCAGCACACGAGAAAATGATGCCAGCAAGAGACACAGTCAACAGGAGATGTATGAGGCTGTTGCCGGCATAACAGGGCACGCTGTTTTAGAGCAGTTTTTGTATAAGTAGAAAGGGTGCACTTCACATTAACGATTAAAGTATAGTATAGTAAATACATAAACCAGTGACATGGTCATTTGTAATCATTATCACGTGTTATGTACGTAATCGTATGTGCTATACTGTTACATGACTGGTAGGACAGTAAGTTTGTTTACACCAGCATCACCACCAACACGTGAGGAATTCATTGTGTGCTCACGGCAGGACGGCTATGATGTCACGAGGAGGTAGGAATTTTTCAGCTCCACTGTAATTTTATGGCACCGCTGTCATGTATGGGGTCTGCTGGTGACTTAAACATCGTTATGCTATGCATGACTGTACATTCTTATGGAAGCCCTAGGAAACCCATACACTTATGAACAGAGTAGTTATATAATCTGACTTCATGCTTCCTGTTACTGCTTTCATCTGCGAAATATTTGCCCACGAAAAGGTCACAAAGACATTTCTCCTATGGTTCCTCAAAGTTTTGTAGTTTTACCTTTTACATGTAGAGTAATGACCATTTTATTTATTTATATTTTTTTAAAAGCTTTTATTTATTTAAGTGTGTTTTTCCAGGACCCATCAGCTCCGAGCCAGGTAGTTGTTTCAATCTAGTTGTGGAGGGCGCAGCTCACAGGGGGCCATGTGGGGATGGAACCAGCAACCTTGTTGTTAAGAAGACTGAGCTCTAACCAACTGAGCTAACCGGCTGCCCCTGCTATGACTGTTTTAAATGAATATTTGCGCACAGTAGCCAAGGAGGTTGAAGCTTATTTTTCCAATATGGATATTCCATAAACACCTGTTCAAAAGGTTATCTATCCTTCCCCCATTGAATTATCTTGACATCCTAGTCAAAAATCCAGTGACCCTATATGTGTGGGCTGCTTCTGGACTTCGAATCCTGTCCCATGGATCTACATGCCCACCCTGGCACCAGTTCCCCACCAGTTTCAATTCTGTACATTTAGAGTAAGTCCTGAAATTTGGCTGTGTTTGTCCCTTAACCTTGCATTTCTAGGGTAAGCTGCACTTAACCGTGGTGCATTAGTCTTTTAGTATTTTGTGCGATTTGGTTTATGAATTTTTGTTGATTTTCTCGCATCAGTGCTCATAGGAGATGTTGGTCTGCAGTCGTCTTCGTGCTGTTGTATTTGTCTATTTTTCATTTCATTATAATATTGTTCTCGTTCTTCTGTTTTTGGGAAACAACGTGTGAGACCAGCACAATTTCTTCTTCCTTAAATGTTTGATAGAATCAATAAATGTAGAACCTGGGCTGGATTTTCATTTGTGAGGAGGTTTTCAGTCATGAGTGCCTTTTCCTTACTTGATACAGAGTTGCTCAGATATTGGTTTATCTTCTTGTCTTCGTTTTAGTAGTTTGTGTCTTTCAGAGACTTTGTCTACTTCATTTACGTTGCCCAGAAGCTGGAACAGATCATGAGCCTCATGAGTAGCAACAGCTAAGGGAGGCAGAACCAGTGAGGAGGGGGATTCTCTTTTCTCAGCCCTCCTCCCATCGATGGCAGCAGACTCTCACCTGGGGCTCAGGGCTGAGCCCGGGATTGGGTGGCACGGGTGTGGTCACCGAACCAATGTGCCCCTGACACAGCTGGGCCCCCCTCATGAGGGCCTTGCTCTCAGCCCTGAGGGTGGGGAGAGGGTAACAGGACTAAGGCCCCCACCCCAGCAATAGCAATACCCATAGCCTCCTTCCTGCCTTTATGCCCAGGGTTGTGACAACCCCTGTCCTTGTTGCTATTCGTTCGCCCGACAACCTATGTACTAATCTCCACATCCCCATGTGCATTTGTAAATATGTGCCCCCCAGGATGTTACCAACCTATCACTATCTCTAACCCTGGCCTTCCTTAGGCTGTGTGCAAGCTGGAGGAGAGAACCTGCTAAGATGGAAGGCAGATCATGTCATCGCTGTGTTCAAGGCACGTCCTACCCCCAGTGACTCCAATGCACTCAACCTCTTTGACCTCTGGCATCTCCTTCCTGTCCTGGTTGTATGTCAACCATTGTTAACATACGGGTCTCTTCTCCCCTCCCCCACCCATGAATGCAGGGTGAAGGCGGGGAGCAGGGGAAGGTCAGGAGGGTTCTGGGCCAAGAGAATGGCCTTTGATGACACTCAGCTGACAGAGACCACAGTCTGATTAAGGAGCACGTGTATCTTGGCCTCCTGTGTGCCAGGCATGCCATGTTCTCAGAGCTGGGGATACTGCATAGGGTAATAAGGAAAGCAGGGGGTGGGAGAAGTGGGGTGCCATCTTAATCTGGTGGCCAGAAAAGCCTCCAAGGAGGGGGTAACATGTGAGAAGGACCTGAAGGAGGTCAGGGAGTCAGCCAGGTGGGTCTCCGGGGGAGAGACTTCCAGACAGGAAACAGCCAGTGCAAAGGCCCTGAGGCAGGAGTGGGCCGGCCTGATGTGTCTCAGAAAGGGGACGAGGCCAAAGTGGCTGGATCAGTGAGCAAGGAAGAGAAGGGAGGGGAGGAAGCCGCAGATGAACTCGCCCTGATCCCATAGGGCTCCCTAGGCCACTGTGAAGGCTCTGGCTGTGTCTCTGAGTGAGAGCGGAGCTCAGGGCAGGTTTGGAACAGAGGAGTTCCATGACCTGATAGAGGTGTTAAAGACACCAGCAGCTTCCGCAGTCCTTCCATGGGGCCAAGGCAGTCCACTGATTCTAGGGTTTGCCCGGCGAGGGAGGAAGGACCAGACTGAAGTTGGGGCCCTGAAGCCCAGTCAGTGTCGTAGACCAGGGGCTGCAGGCAGAGGGTCCTGGAGGTCTGCTGAGGGTCCCCTGAGCACCCAGGTGAATACTGACTGACACAGGCATGCCATCAGAGGGATCCTGTGTCACTAGGGTGGAAAACAACTCATCCTACACCAAAAGCTGCTCTGGGTCCACGGAGCAAATCTTAGAAGCAAGACTCAGAAGGATCAAAGGGTTTCTAAGTTAACAACATCCCATTTAAAAAGTTCAGGAAATTATTTAGGAGCAGAAAAATATACCCAGCCCCCAAGGGAAAATATACACTGCATTTAGTACAAAAAAATACCAAGAATGCCAAGAATCAGAGAAATCCAACCCATCAGGAGGAGATAAATCAATTAAAAGAAGGCATATCAGTCGAGAAGGAAGAAGTAAAACTTTCTGTGAAGTCAACATCATTGTCTGCGTAGAAAATCCAATGGAATTTACTAAAGAGTGACTAGAACTAAGTAGTGAGCTTAGCAAATTGCAGGATAAATGGTGTGTTAGATGGAGCTAACCATCCCTACCCAAATTCTGAACCAGCTGTCCCAGCATGTTTCCCCACAGACCTGAAACTAGTCCAGTCAGCCACAAGATTCCTATGCAGTGGGCTTGGGTTTTTAGTCTTCTCTTGCAAACAAAGCTTTTCTTATTTTAGGAAACAAACCCAATAGGGACAAGATGTTGGGAAACCAGAAATATGGTGGGAGACATGTTTTCTGAAGAGCAAGTGTGATCCAGAGCATTGAAAAAGAAATAGAAGGGGGCCGGCCGGGTGGCTCAGGCGGTTAGAGCTCCGTGCTCCTAACTCCGAAGGCTGCCGGTTCAATTCCCACATGGGCCAGTGGGCTCTCAACCACAAGGTTGCTGGTTCGATTCCTCGAGTCCCGCAAGGGATGGTGGGCGGTGCCCCCTGCAACTAGCAACACAACTGGACCTGGAGCTGAGATGCGCCCTCCACAACTAAGATTGAAAGGACAACAACTTGACTTGGAAAAAAGTCCTGGAAATTCACCCTGTTCCCCAATAAAGTCCTGTTCCCCTTCCCAAATAAAATCTTAAAAAAAAAAAAAAAAAAAAAAGAAATAGAAGGTAAACATTGAGGTCACTATCTCTACCTTTTGGAATCTGTCTTCAGGAAATAACCGTTCATGGAAAGATTTAAATACAAGAATTCCACTGAATAATTAGCCATAATGATGAAAAAAAAAAGGCAATAATTTAAATGTTCAATTACTATAGTACAATATTTCTTTAAAAAACAACAAAAAACTTTTATTTTAAGTGTGTTTTTCCAGGACCCATCAGCTCCAGGTCAACTAGTTATTTCAATCTAGTTGTGGAGGGCGCAGCTCACAGTGGTCCAAGTGGGGATCGAACCCGGAAACCTTTTTGTTAACAGCAGTGCACTCTAACCAAATGAGCTAATCGGCCGCCCTTACAATGCATCTTTTAACCATGCATTCACGAACTTAGTTTTGAAGGACTTTCAAAGAGGTAATGTTCATACATTCAACAAAATAACTTCAGCAAAACTTAATGCTAAGCTTGTAAGAATATACTTTAACTATCTTACACATTTAATGCATCAATACAAGTATAAAAGTACAAACATATTCCAAAATGTTGACAGTACTGAATGCTGAATGTCAGGACACAATTGATTTAATTTTCTGGCATTTAATTCCTAGTTGTCTTAAATTACTTTGTATAACTATCTGAATTTCAGAACTTCCCCACCCCTCCAACATGAAGACAAAGGCAAAAAATTGTGCAGGCGCAGTAGCCGAAGAGAAAGTCAGGCACGGAACACAAGTTCAGTGTTGATTTCTGCAGTAACCGACATTTAATCATGCCATTTCTCAAGCAACAGGGACACAGAACACGTGGGCCCAGGGAGCCAAATGCAAATACGGGGAAACCATGAGGCCCCAGTAAGAGAGGCACTATTCCAGGAATCCATTCCCTGTGCACTGCCTGGTGGGAGTCACAGGGTTAGATCCCAGCCCCCTTTCAGCGGCCATCACTTGGTGGAAAGAGGGACCGAATGCGCTGAATGTTCCAGACCACGTGGGAAAGCCTTTCCAAGAAGGAGTTGATGGAAACTCGGAGCAGATCAGGGTCTTCAGCAATCCATCTGCTAAATGAGGCACAAAGATCAAGTTTAAAAGTGAACTCTGTCTTGCACCCAGCACTCCACACCCCCACCTGAGACCTAACACTTGACTGTCTCCTTGTGTCTCTTACAGATCACCAATGGGGCTGAGATTGCAACTTAGGCCCTGGGCACTTGTAACCATCGCCACCTCAGCTCATTCTAGAACTCACACAGCCAGGATGTTGTCAGTCACTATGACCTCCTTTTCAACCCCCTGCCAGTAGCTTTGGGCATCTGTTTCCATGGGCAGGCGGGCCATCTCTGCCTCCAGAATGGACTGGAAAGGCAGAGTGAGCGTGCTGAGGGACACGTGGTTAAGGCTCAATGTGCCAGTACCGCAGGCTTCCTTACACCTCAGAGGCTCACCTTCACCTGGGAGCTTCACCTCAGGTCGTCTACCCCCACCTTCTCACACACACCCAGCCCTGCCAGCTCAGGCCACCTGGCCTGCATCCCTCCTCACTCACGTCATCCTGTCCCACTCCCTCCCAGTTCCTTCAGGCCTGCTTCCCCACCTCCAGTCTCCTCAGATGTCTACTCCCCCTCCCACTAGGCTGCCCCAGGTTCCCGTCCCTGCTCCCATTTTTGTCTCCCCCAGGCTACCGTGCACGCTGTCCCCAAAACCTGACCCTGGCCTTGTGGCATGTCCCTGACCCATCCCTTGGCCACCAGGCCTCAGGGGCCCGTTGGAAAGGATACAAGAGGATCTGTGGGTTTCCTGGTCCTACAGCCTCAGCGGCGGCATCTCCACCTGGCCCGGAAGCATGTGCTGCCTGTGCGACACTGGGAGCATCTACGGCTGCTGATCCCGCTGTTTCCTCGACTCCCGGGCCGCCCAGGACACCAGGGCCACCTTGGCTGTTCGGACCAGGGTCACCCCGGCCACTGGGACTGCCAGGGCCACTCTCGTTGCCAAGGTCACCAGCGCCACTACGGCCACAAGGGCTGCCAGGACCACCTTGGCCTTCCAGAACGCTGGCGAGACCCAGGTCTTCAGGGCCGCCGGGGCTACCTCCTGCAGCAGCCGCACCGCCGGCATCTTCATCCGCAGCCTGCACGGCAGCGGCTCCGACTGCCCCGTTCCCCTCCGAGTCCATCTTGATTATAATGGCACTCTCAGCCCGCTGCCGAAGGGCTGAGGCCTTCTCAGGATGGTCCACCCTCTCACGTGCAACTGAAGATGTCCAGGGCGCCTGCGCAAATGACTCCGCTTCAGTGCGACCGAGTGCGACCAGTTCCCCACAACCGCGCGCAGCTCCTGTTAGACGGCTTAGCCAATGAGAACTCCCCCATGAAGCCCCGCCCACTGAAACCTATGTATCTCAGTGCGCCTGTGCAAACAGACCGCTCCCCCTCACCCCCCCACCTCGCCTGATTGCAGGCAAGAGAGCGATGCTCTCTCTGCAAGGGGTGCTGAGGCAGCTGGGCACGTGACTGTTTCCCGCCAAGTCTGCCACACCCCACGCTTTCTGTGCCAGTGCCAGCCTGGCTGGCCTCACGTGTGACAAGCTTATTTACCGCTGGGCCCCTGTGATCAGGTTCCGGGAGTAAGTCGGTCGCCTCCGAGCCAGGCCGATCCTGCCCCTCTCTCTGGGCTCCAGAGATGGTCTGATTGTGAGTGTGTTGGGCAGTGCCCAGCCAGGGTTGGGGTAGCGATTCCCAGCAGGAGTCAGTCCTAGGCCCTGCATGTACTAGGAGGCACTCCTAACCCACTCTCAGTGGGAGCCAGGATGTATGGGCCTTAGTCCTTTAGCACCATTTCTCACACTGGGTACTGTCACTACATGGTACCAGCCAGCTTGGGGGATAGGGTGACTGCCAGCCCCACCACCTCTGCCCAGGGACTCTCGAGCTCCAGGCACACACACTGCCATACTTCCATTGGGCAGGCAAGGACTGGGGCGCCACCCAGGTGTTGAGGAGGGATCCACTGGTCACAAGGGCTGCAGGAGGGGGAACACCACCTCTGAGGCAGCTCCCAGTCACTTGACTATCTGCTGGCGCAGCCCTCATGAGATCTCCTTTCCCCAGGAGCAAAGTCTTGTGGTTGTCCCAGGGGCTGGAGGTGCCAGGGGCCTTCAAGTGGGACACGACCCTGTAGCTGCTGGCCTGCTGCGTGCTGGTCTACTTCTGTGTCCGGAGAGGGTTGTGTCAACAGGAAAGATACAGCTGGAGACACGGACAGCTGGGGTTGATGGCAGGGCTGGGGGCAGCATTGCCTGAAGCTATAGGGTCTCTCTTAGGAACCAGTGTTGCCACAGGTGGTGACCGGACCAGGGTCTGTGCCCGAGGAGGGGGCGGGTACTTCAATCCAGGCCACTTGATCCCCACCCCATGGCTGCACAGTCCTCCCAGCCTCCAAATCCAGGCCCAGCCGCCTTCCCGCCGGAAGGGGAGAGACGCAAGCAGCAGCTGCCCCTTCCCTGTGTCAGGGGTCCCCATCTCCACCCTCTATCCCCGTTCTTTTCTATTCCCCACTCACCTGTTTGGAAGGTCTGGATGGACCTGCTCCAGGGCTGCCTCCCTCACCTGCTTGTCCAGCACACGAGAAAATGATGCCAGCAAGAGACACAGTCAACAGGAGATGTATGAGGCTGTTGCCGGCATAACAGGGCACGCTGTTTTAGAGCAGTTTTTGTATAAGTAGAAAGGGTGCACTTCACATTAACGATTAAAGTATAGTATAGTAAATACATAAACCAGTGACATGGTCATTTGTAATCATTATCACGTGTTATGTACATAATCGTATGTGCTATACTGTTACATGACTGGTAGGACAGTAAGTTTGTTTACACCAGCATCACCACCAACACGTGAGGAATTCATTGTGTGCTCACGTCAGGACGGCTATGATGTCACGAGGAGGTAGGAATTTTTCAGCTCCACTGTAATTTTATGGCACCGCTGTCATGTATGGGGTCTGCTGGTGACTTAAACATCGTTATGCTATGCATGACTGTACATTCTTATGGAAGCCCTAGGAAACCCATACACTTATGAACAGAGTAGTTATATAATCTGACTTCATGCTTCCTGTTACTGCTTTCATCTGCGAAATATTTGCCCACGAAAAGGTCACAAAGACATTTCTCCTATGGTTCCTCAAAGTTTTGTAGTTTTACCTTTTACATGTAGAGTAATGACCATTTTATTTATTTATATTTTTTAAAAAGCTTTTATTTATTTAAGTGTGTTTTTCCAGGACCCATCAGCTCCGAGCCAGGTAGTTGTTTCAATCTAGTTGTGGAGGGCGCAGCTCACAGGGGGCCATGTGGGGATGGAACCAGCAACCTTGTTGTTAAGAAGACTGAGCTCTAACCAACTGAGCTAACCGGCTGCCCCTGCTATGACTGTTTTAAATGAATATTTGCGCACAGTAGCCAAGGAGGTTGAAGCTTATTTTTCCAATATGGATATTCCATAAACACCTGTTCAAAAGGTTATCTATCCTTCCCCCATTGAATTATCTTGACATCCTAGTCAAAAATCCAGTGACCCTATATGTGTGGGCTGCTTCTGGACTTCGAATCCTGTCCCATGGATCTACATGCCCACCCTGGCACCAGTTCCCCACCAGTTTCAATTCTGTACATTTAGAGTAAGTCCTGAAATTTGGCTGTGTTTGTCCCTTAACCTTGCATTTCTAGGGTAAGCTGCACTTAACCGTGGTGCATTAGTCTTTTAGTATTTTGTGCGATTTGGTTTATGAATTTTTGTTGATTTTCTCGCATCAGTGCTCATAGGAGATGTTGGTCTGCAGTCGTCTTCGTGCTGTTGTATTTGTCTATTTTTCATTTCATTATAATATTGTTCTCGTTCTTCTGTTTTTGGGAAACAACGTGTGAGACCAGCACAATTTCTTCTTCCTTAAATGTTTGATAGAATCAATAAATGTAGAACCTGGGCTGGATTTTCATTTGTGAGGAGGTTTTCAGTCATGAGTGCCTTTTCCTTACTTGATACAGAGTTGCTCAGATATTGGTTTATCTTCTTGTCTTCGTTTTAGTAGTTTGTGTCTTTCAGAGACTTTGTCTACTTCATTTACGTTGCCCAGAAGCTGGAACAGATCATGAGCCTCATGAGTAGCAACAGCTAAGGGAGGCAGAACCAGTGAGGAGGGGGATTCTCTTTTCTCAGCCCTCCTCCCATCGATGGCAGCAGACTCTCACCTGGGGCTCAGGGCTGAGCCCGGGATTGGGTGGCACGGGTGTGGTCACCGAACCAATGTGCCCCTGACACAGCTGGGCCCCCCTCATGAGGGCCTTGCTCTCAGCCCTGAGGGTGGGGAGAGGGTAACAGGACTAAGGCCCCCACCCCAGCAATAGCAATACCCATAGCCTCCTTCCTGCCTTTATGCCCAGGGTTGTGACAACCCCCGTCCTTGTTGCTATTCGTTCGCCCGACAACCTATGTACTAATCTCCACATCCCCATGTGCATTTGTAAATATGTGCCCCCCAGGATGTTACCAACCTATCACTATCTCTAACCCTGGCCTTCCTTAGGCTGTGTGCAAGCTGGAGGAGAGAACCTGCTAAGATGGAAGGCAGATCATGTCATCGCTGTGTTCAAGGCACGTCCTACCCCCAGTGACTCCAATGCACTCAACCTCTTTGACCTCTGGCATCTCCTTCCTGTCCTGGTTGTATGTCAACCATTGTTAACATACGGGTCTCTTCTCCCCTCCCCCACCCATGAATGCAGGGTGAAGGCGGGGAGCAGGGGAAGGTCAGGAGGGTTCTGGGCCAAGAGAATGGCCTTTGATGACACTCAGCTGACAGAGACCACAGTCTGATTAAGGAGCACGTGTATCTTGGCCTCCTGTGTGCCAGGCATGCCATGTTCTCAGAGCTGGGGATACTGCATAGGGTAATAAGGAAAGCAGGGGGTGGGAGAAGTGGGGTGCCATCTTAATCTGGTGGCCAGAAAAGCCTCCAAGGAGGGGGTAACATGTGAGAAGGACCTGAAGGAGGTCAGGGAGTCAGCCAGGTGGGTCTCCGGGGGAGAGACTTCCAGACAGGAAACAGCCAGTGCAAAGGCCCTGAGGCAGGAGTGGGCCGGCCTGATGTGTCTCAGAAAGGGGACGAGGCCAAAGTGGCTGGATCAGTGAGCAAGGAAGAGAAGGGAGGGGAGGAAGCCGCAGATGAACTCGCCCTGATCCCATAGGGCTCCCTAGGCCACTGTGAAGGCTCTGGCTGTGTCTCTGAGTGAGAGCGGAGCTCAGGGCAGGTTTGGAACAGAGGAGTTCCATGACCTGATAGAGGTGTTAAAGACACCAGCAGCTTCCGCAGTCCTTCCATGGGGCCAAGGCAGTCCACTGATTCTAGGGTTTGCCCGGCGAGGGAGGAAGGACCAGACTGAAGTTGGGGCCCTGAAGCCCAGTCAGTGTCGTAGACCAGGGGCTGCAGGCAGAGGGTCCTGGAGGTCTGCTGAGGGTCCCCTGAGCACCCAGGTGAATACTGACTGACACAGGCATGCCATCAGAGGGATCCTGTGTCACTAGGGTGGAAAACAACTCATCCTACACCAAAAGCTGCTCTGGGTCCACGGAGCAAATCTTAGAAGCAAGACTCAGAAGGATCAAAGGGTTTCTAAGTTAACAACATCCCATTTAAAAAGTTCAGGAAATTATTTAGGAGCAGAAAAATATACCCAGCCCCCAAGGGAAAATATACACTGCATTTAGTACAAAAAAATACCAAGAATGCCAAGAATCAGAGAAATCCAACCCATCAGGAGGAGATAAATCAATTAAAAGAAGGCATATCAGTCGAGAAGGAAGAAGTAAAACTTTCTGTGAAGTCAACATCATTGTCTGCGTAGAAAATCCAATGGAATTTACTAAAGAGTGACTAGAACTAAGTAGTGAGCTTAGCAAATTGCAGGATAAATGGTGTGTTAGATGGAGCTAACCATCCCTACCCAAATTCTGAACCAGCTGTCCCAGCATGTTTCCCCACAGACCTGAAACTAGTCCAGTCAGCCACAAGATTCCTATGCAGTGGGCTTGGGTTTTTAGTCTTCTCTTGCAAACAAAGCTTTTCTTATTTTAGGAAACAAACCCAATAGGGACAAGATGTTGGGAAACCAGAAATATGGTGGGAGACATGTTTTCTGAAGAGCAAGTGTGATCCAGAGCATTGAAAAAGAAATAGAAGGGGGCCGGCCGGGTGGCTCAGGCGGTTAGAGCTCCGTGCTCCTAACTCCGAAGGCTGCCGGTTCAATTCCCACATGGGCCAGTCGGCTCTCAACCACAAGGTTGCTGGTTCGATTCCTCGAGTCCCGCAAGGGATGGTGGGCGGTGCCCCCTGCAACTAGCAACACAACTGGACCTGGAGCTGAGATGCGCCCTCCACAACTAAGATTGAAAGGACAACAACTTGACTTGGAAAAAAGTCCTGGAAATTCACCCTGTTCCCCAATAAAGTCCTGTTCCCCTTCCCAAATAAAATCTTAAAAAAAAAAAAAAAAAAAAAAGAAATAGAAGGTAAACATTGAGGTCACTATCTCTACCTTTTGGAATCTGTCTTCAGGAAATAACCGTTCATGGAAAGATTTAAATACAAGAATTCCACTGAATAATTAGCCATAATGATGAAAAAAAAAAGGCAATAATTTAAATGTTCAATTACTATAGTACAATATTTCTTTAAAAAACAACAAAAAACTTTTATTTTAAGTGTGTTTTTCCAGGACCCATCAGCTCCAGGTCAACTAGTTATTTCAATCTAGTTGTGGAGGGCGCAGCTCACAGTGGTCCAAGTGGGGATCGAACCCGGAAACCTTTTTGTTAAGAGCAGTGCACTCTAACCAAATGAGCTAATCGGCCGCCCTTACAATGCATCTTTTAACCATGCATTCACGAACTTAGTTTTGAAGGACTTTCAAAGAGGTAATGTTCATACATTCAACAAAATAACTTCAGCAAAACTTAATGCTAAGCTTGTAAGAATATACTTTAACTATCTTACACATTTAATGCATCAATACAAGTATAAAAGTACAAACATATTCCAAAATGTTGACAGTACTGAATGCTGAATGTCAGGACACAATTGATTTAATTTTCTGGCATTTAATTCCTAGTTGTCTTAAATTACTTTGTATAACTATCTGAATTTCAGAACTTCCCCACCCCTCCAACATGAAGACAAAGGCAAAAAATTGTGCAGGCGCAGTAGCCGAAGAGAAAGTCAGGCACGGAACACAAGTTCAGTGTTGATTTCTGCAGTAACCGACATTTAATCATGCCATTTCTCAAGCAACAGGGACACAGAACACGTGGGCCCAGGGAGCCAAATGCAAATACGGGGAAACCATGAGGCCCCAGTAAGAGAGGCACTATTCCAGGAATCCATTCCCTGTGCACTGCCTGGTGGGAGTCACAGGGTTAGATCCCAGCCCCCTTTCAGCGGCCATCACTTGGTGGAAAGAGGGACCGAATGCGCTGAATGTTCCAGACCACGTGGGAAAGCCTTTCCAAGAAGGAGTTGATGGAAACTCGGAGCAGATCAGGGTCTTCAGCAATCCATCTGCTAAATGAGGCACAAAGATCAAGTTTAAAAGTGAACTCTGTCTTGCACCCAGCACTCCACACCCCCACCTGAGACCTAACACTTGACTGTCTCCTTGTGTCTCTTACAGATCACCAATGGGGCTGAGATTGCAACTTAGGCCCTGGGCACTTGTAACCATCGCCACCTCAGCTCATTCTAGAACTCACACAGCCAGGATGTTGTCAGTCACTATGACCTCCTTTTCAACCCCCTGCCAGTAGCTTTGGGCATCTGTTTCCATGGCCAGGCGGGCCATCTCTGCCTCCAGAATGGACTGGAAAGGCAGAGTGAGCGTGCTGAGGGACACGTGGTTAAGGCTCAATGTGCCAGTACCGCAGGCTTCCTTACACCTCAGAGGCTCACCTTCACCTGGGAGCTTCACCTCAGGTCGTCTACCCCCACCTTCTCACACACACCCAGCCCTGCCAGCTCAGGCCACCTGGCCTGCATCCCTCCTCACTCACGTCATCCTGTCCCACTCCCTCCCAGTTCCTTCAGGCCTGCTTCCCCACCTCCAGTCTCCTCAGATGTCTACTCCCCCTCCCACTAGGCTGCCCCAGGTTCCCGTCCCTGCTCCCATTTTTGTCTCCCCCAGGCTACCGTGCACGCTGTCCCCAAAACCTGACCCTGGCCTTGTGGCATGTCCCTGACCCATCCCTTGGCCACCAGGCCTCAGGGGCCCGTTGGAAAGGATACAAGAGGATCTGTGGGTTTCCTGGTCCTACAGCCTCAGCGGCGGCATCTCCACCTGGCCCGGAAGCATGTGCTGCCTGTGCGACACTGGGAGCATCTACGGCTGCTGATCCCGCTGTTTCCTCGACTCCCGGGCCGCCCAGGACACCAGGGCCACCTTGGCTGTTCGGACCAGGGTCACCCCGGCCACTGGGACTGCCAGGGCCACTCTCGTTGCCAAGGTCACCAGCGCCACTACGGCCACAAGGGCTGCCAGGACCACCTTGGCCTTCCAGAACGCTGGCGAGACCCAGGTCTTCAGGGCCGCCGGGGCTACCTCCTGCAGCAGCCGCACCGCCGGCATCTTCATCCGCAGCCTGCACGGCAGCGGCTCCGACTGCCCCGTTCCCCTCCGAGTCCATCTTGATTATAACGGCACTCTCAGCCCGCTGCCGAAGGGCTGAGGCCTTCTCAGGATGGTCCACCCTCTCACGTGCAACTGAAGATGTCCAGGGCGCCTGCGCAAATGACTCCGCTTCAGTGCGACCGAGTGCGACCAGTTCCCCACAACCGCGCGCAGCTCCTGTTAGACGGCTTAGCCAATGAGAACTCCCTCATGAAGCCCCGCCCACTGAAACCTATGTATCTCAGTGCGCCTGTGCAAACAGACCGCTCCCCCTCACCCCCCCACCTCGCCTGATTGCAGGCAAGAGAGCGATGCTCTCTCTGCAAGGGGTGCTGAGGCAGCTGGGCACGTGACTGCTTCCCGCCAAGTCTGCCACACCCCACGCTTTCTGTGCCAGTGCCAGCCTGGCTGGCCTCACGTGTGACAAGCTTATTTACCGCTGGGCCCCTGTGATCAGGTTCCGGGAGTAAGTCGGTCGCCTCCGAGCCAGGCCGATCCTGCCCCTCTCTCTGGGCTCCAGAGATGGTCTGATTGTGAGTGTGTTGGGCAGTGCCCAGCCAGGGTTGGGGTAGCGATTCCCAGCAGGAGTCAGTCCTAGGCCCTGCATGTACTAGGAGGCACTCCTAACCCACTCTCAGTGGGAGCCAGGATGTATGGGCCTTAGTCCTTTAGCACCATTTCTCACACTGGGTACTGTCACTACATGGTACCAGCCAGCTTGGGGGATAGGGTGACTGCCAGCCCCACCACCTCTGCCCAGGGACTCTCGAGCTCCAGGCACACACACTGCCATACTTCCATTGGGCAGGCAAGGACTGGGGCGCCACCCAGGTGTTGAGGAGGGATCCACTGGTCACAAGGGCTGCAGGAGGGGGAACACCACCTCTGAGGCAGCTCCCAGTCACTTGACTATCTGCTGGCGCAGCCCTCATGAGATCTCCTTTCCCCAGGAGCAAAGTCTTGTGGTTGTCCCAGGGGCTGGAGGTGCCAGGGGCCTTCAAGTGGGACACGACCCTGTAGCTGCTGGCCTGCTGCGTGCTGGTCTACTTCTGTGTCCGGAGAGGGTTGTGTCAACAGGAAAGATACAGCTGGAGACACGGACAGCTGGGGTTGATGGCAGGGCTGGGGGCAGCATTGCCTGAAGCTATAGGGTCTCTCTTAGGAACCAGTGTTGCCACAGGTGGTGACCGGACCAGGGTCTGTGCCCGAGGAGGGGGCGGGTACTTCAATCCAGGCCACTTGATCCCCACCCCATGGCTGCACAGTCCTCCCAGCCTCCAAATCCAGGCCCAGCCGCCTTCCCGCCGGAAGGGGAGAGACGCAAGCAGCAGCTGCCCCTTCCCTGTGTCAGGGGTCCCCATCTCCACCCTCTATCCCCGTTCTTTTCTATTCCCCACTCACCTGTTTGGAAGGTCTGGATGGACCTGCTCCAGGGCTGCCTCCCTCACCTGCTTGTCCAGCACACGAGAAAATGATGCCAGCAAGAGACACAGTCAACAGGAGATGTATGAGGCTGTTGCCGGCATAACAGGGCACGCTGTTTTAGAGCAGTTTTTGTATAAGTAGAAAGGGTGCACTTCACATTAACGATTAAAGTATAGTATAGTAAATACATAAACCAGTGACATGGTCATTTGTAATCATTATCACGTGTTATGTACGTAATCGTATGTGCTATACTGTTACATGACTGGTAGGACAGTAAGTTTGTTTACACCAGCATCACCACCAACACGTGAGGAATTCATTGTGTGCTCACGTCAGGACGGCTATGATGTCACGAGGAGGTAGGAATTTTTCAGCTCCACTGTAATTTTATGGCACCGCTGTCATGTATGGGGTCTGCTGGTGACTTAAACATCGTTATGCTATGCATGACTGTACATTCTTATGGAAGCCCTAGGAAACCCATACACTTATGAACAGAGTAGTTATATAATCTGACTTCATGCTTCCTGTTACTGCTTTCATCTGCGAAATATTTGCCCACGAAAAGGTCACAAAGACATTTCTCCTATGGTTCCTCAAAGTTTTGTAGTTTTACCTTTTACATGTAGAGTAATGACCATTTTATGTATTTATATTTTTTAAAAAGCTTTTATTTATTTAAGTGTGTTTTTCCAGGACCCATCAGCTCCGAGCCAAGTAGTTGTTTCAATCTAGTTGTGGAGGGCGCAGCTCACAGGGGGCCATGTGGGGATGGAACCAGCAACCTTGTTGTTAAGAAGACTGAGCTCTAACCAACTGAGCTAACCGGCTGCCCCTGCTATGACTGTTTTAAATGAATATTTGCGCACAGTAGCCAAGGAGGTTGAAGCTTATTTTTCCAATATGGATATTCCATAAACACCTGTTCAAAAGGTTATCCATCCTTCCCCCATTGAATTATCTTGACATCCTAGTCAAAAATCCAGTGACCCTATATGTGTGGGCTGCTTCTGGACTTCGAATCCTGTCCCATGGATCTACATGCCCACCCTGGCACCAGTTCCCCACCAGTTTCAATTCTGTACATTTAGAGTAAGTCCTGAAATTTGGCTGTGTTTGTCCCTTAACCTTGCATTTCTAGGGTAAGCTGCACTTAACCGTGGTGCATTAGTCTTTTAGTATTTTGTGCGATTTGGTTTATGAATTTTTGTTGATTTTCTCGCATCAGTGCTCATAGGAGATGTTGGTCTGCAGTCGTCTTCGTGCTGTTGTATTTGTCTATTTTTCATTTCATTATAATATTGTTCTCGTTCTTCTGTTTTTGGGAAACAACGTGTGAGACCAGCACAATTTCTTCTTCCTTAAATGTTTGATAGAATCAATAAATGTAGAACCTGGGCTGGATTTTCATTTGTGAGGAGGTTTTCAGTCATGAGTGCCTTTTCCTTACTTGATACAGAGTTGCTCAGATATTGGTTTATCTTCTTGTCTTCGTTTTAGTAGTTTGTGTCTTTCAGAGACTTTGTCTACTTCATTTACGTTGCCCAGAAGCTGGAACAGATCATGAGCCTCATGAGTAGCAACAGCTAAGGGAGGCAGAACCAGTGAGGAGGGGGCTTCTCTTTTCTCAGCCCTCCTCCCATCGATGGCAGCAGACTCTCACCTGGGGCTCAGGGCTGAGCCCGGGATTGGGTGGCACGGGTGTGGTCACCGAACCAATGTGCCCCTGACACAGCTGGGCCCCCCTCATGAGGGCCTTGCTCTCAGCCCTGAAGGTGGGGAGAGGGTAACAGGACTAAGGCCCCCACCCCAGCAATAGCAATACCCATAGCCTCCTTCCTGCCTTTATGCCCAGGGTTGTGACAACCCCTGTCCTTGTTGCTATTCGTTCGCCCGACAACCTATGTACTAATCTCCACATCCCCATGTGCATTTGTAAATATGTGCCCCCCAGGATGTTACCAACCTATCACTATCTCTAACCCTGGCCTTCCTTAGGCTGTGTGCAAGCTGGAGGAGAGAACCTGCTAAGATGGAAGGCAGATCATGTCATCGCTGTGTTCAAGGCACGTCCTACCCCCAGTGACTCCAATGCACTCAACCTCTTTGACCTCTGGCATCTCCTTCCTGTCCTGGTTGTATGTCAACCATTGTTAACATACGGGTCTCTTCTCCCCTCCCCCACCCATGAATGCAGGGTGAAGGCGGGGAGCAGGGGAAGGTCAGGAGGGTTCTGGGCCAAGAGAATGGCCTTTGATGACACTCAGCTGACAGAGACCACAGTCTGATTAAGGAGCACGTGTATCTTGGCCTCCTGTGTGCCAGGCATGCCATGTTCTCAGAGCTGGGGATACTGCATAGGGTAATAAGGAAAGCAGGGGGTGGGAGAAGTGGGGTGCCATCTTAATCTGGTGGCCAGAAAAGCCTCCAAGGAGGGGGTAACATGTGAGAAGGACCTGAAGGAGGTCAGGGAGTCAGCCAGGTGGGTCTCCGGGGGAGAGACTTCCAGACAGGAAACAGCCAGTGCAAAGGCCCTGAGGCAGGAGTGGGCCGGCCTGATGTGTCTCAGAAAGGGGACGAGGCCAAAGTGGCTGGATCAGTGAGCAAGGAAGAGAAGGGAGGGGAGGAAGCCGCAGATGAACTCGCCCTGATCCCATAGGGCTCCCTAGGCCACTGTGAAGGCTCTGGCTGTGTCTCTGAGTGAGAGCGGAGCTCAGGGCAGGTTTGGAACAGAGGAGTTCCATGACCTGATAGAGGTGTTAAAGACACCAGCAGCTTCCGCAGTCCTTCCATGGGGCCAAGGCAGTCCACTGATTCTAGGGTTTGCCCGGCGAGGGAGGAAGGACCAGACTGAAGTTGGGGCCCTGAAGCCCAGTCAGTGTCGTAGACCAGGGGCTGCAGGCAGAGGGTCCTGGAGGTCTGCTGAGGGTCCCCTGAGCACCCAGGTGAATACTGACTGACACAGGCATGCCATCAGAGGGATCCTGTGTCACTAGGGTGGAAAACAACTCATCCTACACCAAAAGCTGCTCTGGGTCCACGGAGCAAATCTTAGAAGCAAGACTCAGAAGGATCAAAGGGTTTCTAAGTTAACAACATCCCATTTAAAAAGTTCAGGAAATTATTTAGGAGCAGAAAAATATACCCAGCCCCCAAGGGAAAATATACACTGCATTTAGTACAAAAAAATACCAAGAATGCCAAGAATCAGAGAAATCCAACCCATCAGGAGGAGATAAATCAATTAAAAGAAGGCATATCAGTCGAGAAGGAAGAAGTAAAACTTTCTGTGAAGTCAACATCATTGTCTGCGTAGAAAATCCAATGGAATTTACTAAAGAGTGACTAGAACTAAGTAGTGAGCTTAGCAAATTGAAGGATAAATGGTGTGTTAGATGGAGCTAACCATCCCTACCCAAATTCTGAACCAGCTGTCCCAGCATGTTTCCCCACAGACCTGAAACTAGTCCAGTCAGCCACAAGATTCCTATGCAGTGGGCTTGGGTTTTTAGTCTTCTCTTGCAAACAAAGCTTTTCTTATTTTAGGAAACAAACCCAATAGGGACAAGATGTTGGGAAACCAGAAATATGGTGGGAGACATGTTTTCTGAAGAGCAAGTGTGATCCAGAGCATTGAAAAAGAAATAGAAGGGGGCCGGCCGGGTGGCTCAGGCGGTTAGAGCTCCGTGCTCCTAACTCCGAAGGCTGCCGGTTCAATTCCCACATGGGCCAGTGGGCTCTCAACCACAAAGTTGCTGGTTCGATTCCTCGAGTCCCGCAAGGGATGGTGGGCGGTGCCCCCTGCAACTAGTAACACAACTGGACCTGGAGCTGAGATGCGCCCTCCACAACTAAGATTGAAAGGACAACAACTTGACTTGGAAAAAAGTCCTGGAAATTCACCCTGTTCCCCAATAAAGTCCTGTTCCCCTTCCCCAATAAAATCTTAAAAAAAAAAAAAAAAAAAAAGAAATAGAAGGTAAACATTGAGGTCACTATCTCTACCTTTTGGAATCTGTCTTCAGGAAATAACCATTCATGGAAAGATTTAAATACAAGAATTCCACTGAATAATTAGCCATAATGATGAAAAAAAAAGGCAATAATTTAAATGTTCAATTACTATAGTACAATGTTTCTTTAAAAAACAACAAAAAACTTTTATTTTAAGTGTGTTTTTCCAGGACCCATCAGCTCCAGGTCAACTAGTTATTTCAATCTAGTTGTGGAGGGCGCAGCTCACAGTGGTCCAAGTGGGGATCGAACCCGGAAACCTTTTTGTTAACAGCAGTGCACTCTAACCAAATGAGCTAATCGGCCGCCCTTACAATGCATCTTTTAACCATGCATTCACGAACTTAGTTTTGAAGGACTTTCAAAGAGGTAATGTTCATACATTCAACAAAATAACTTCAGCAAAACTTAATGCTAAGCTTGTAAGAATATACTTTAACTATCTTACACATTTAATGCATCAATACAAGTATAAAAGTACAAACATATTCCAAAATGTTGACAGTACTGAATGCTGAATGTCAGGACACAATTGATTTAATTTTCTGGCATTTAATTCCTAGTTGTCTTAAATTACTTTGTATAACTATCTGAATTTCAGAACTTCCCCACCCCTCCAACATGAAGACAAAGGCAAAAAATTGTGCAGGCGCAGTAGCCGAAGAGAAAGTCAGGCACGGAACACAAGTTCAGTGTTGATTTCTGCAGTAACCGACATTTAATCATGCCATTTCTCAAGCAACAGGGACACAGAACACGTGGGCCCAGGGAGCCAAATGCAAATACGGGGAAACCATGAGGCCCCAGTAAGAGAGGCACTATTCCAGGAATCCATTCCCTGTGCACTGCCTGGTGGGAGTCACAGGGTTAGATCCCAGCCCCCTTTCAGCGGCCATCACTTGGTGGAAAGAGGGACCGAATGCGCTGAATGTTCCAGACCACGTGGGAAAGCCTTTCCAAGAAGGAGTTGATGGAAACTCGGAGCAGATCAGGGTCTTCAGCAATCCATCTGCTAAATGAGGCACAAAGATCAAGTTTAAAAGTGAACTCTGTCTTGCACCCAGCACTCCACACCCCCACCTGAGACCTAACACTTGACTGTCTCCTTGTGTCTCTTACAGATCACCAATGGGGCTGAGATTGCAACTTAGGCCCTGGGCACTTGTAACCATCGCCACCTCAGCTCATTCTAGAACTCACACAGCCAGGATGTTGTCAGTCACTATGACCTCCTTTTCAACCCCCTGCCAGTAGCTTTGGGCATCTGTTTCCATGGCCAGGCGGGCCATCTCTGCCTCCAGAATGGACTGGAAAGGCAGAGTGAGCGTGCTGAGGGACACGTGGTTAAGGCTCAATGTGCCAGTACCGCAGGCTTCCTTACACCTCAGAGGCTCACCTTCACCTGGGAGCTTCACCTCAGGTCGTCTACCCCCACCTTCTCACACACACCCAGCCCTGCCAGCTCAGGCCACCTGGCCTGCATCCCTCCTCACTCACGTCATCCTGTCCCACTCCCTCCCAGTTCCTTCAGGCCTGCTTCCCCACCTCCAGTCTCCTCAGATGTCTACTCCCCCTCCCACTAGGCTGCCCCAGGTTCCCGTCCCTGCTCCCATTTTTGTCTCCCCCAGGCTACCGTGCACGCTGTCCCCAAAACCTGACCCTGGCCTTGTGGCATGTCCCTGACCCATCCCTTGGCCACCAGGCCTCAGGGGCCCGTTGGAAAGGATACAAGAGGATCTGTGGGTTTCCTGGTCCTACAGCCTCAGCGGCGGCATCTCCACCTGGCCCGGAAGCATGTGCTGCCTGTGCGACACTGGGAGCATCTACGGCTGCTGATCCTGCTGTTTCCTCGACTCCCGGGCCGCCCAGGACACCAGGGCCACCTTGGCTGTTCGGACCAGGGTCACCCCGGCCACTGGGACTGCCAGGGCCACTCTCGTTGCCAAGGTCACCAGCGCCACTACGGCCACAAGGGCTGCCAGGACCACCTTGGCCTTCCAGAACGCTGGCGAGACCCAGGTCTTCAGGGCCGCCGGGGCTACCTCCTGCAGCAGCCGCACCGCCGGCATCTTCATCCGCAGCCTGCACGGCAGCGGCTCCGACTGCCCCGTTCCCCTCCGAGTCCATCTTGATTATAACGGCACTCTCAGCCCGCTGCCGAAGGGCTGAGGCCTTCTCAGGATGGTCCACCCTCTCACGTGCAACTGAAGATGTCCAGGGCGCCTGCGCAAATGACTCCGCTTCAGTGCGACCGAGTGCGACCAGTTCCCCACAACCGCGCGCAGCTCCTGTTAGACGGCTTAGCCAATGAGAACTCCCTCATGAAGCCCCGCCCACTGAAACCTATGTATCTCAGTGCGCCTGTGCAAACAGACCGCTCCCCCTCACCCCCCCACCTCGCCTGATTGCAGGCAAGAGAGCGATGCTCTCTCTGCAAGGGGTGCTGAGGCAGCTGGGCACGTGACTGCTTCCCGCCAAGTCTGCCACACCCCACGCTTTCTGTGCCAGTGCCAGCCTGGCTGGCCTCACGTGTGACAAGCTTATTTACCGCTGGGCCCCTGTGATCAGGTTCCGGGAGTAAGTCGGTCGCCTCCGAGCCAGGCCGATCCTGCCCCTCTCTCTGGGCTCCAGAGATGGTCTGATTGTGAGTGTGTTGGGCAGTGCCCAGCCAGGGTTGGGGTAGCGATTCCCAGCAGGAGTCAGTCCTAGGCCCTGCATGTACTAGGAGGCACTCCTAACCCACTCTCAGTGGGAGCCAGGATGTATGGGCCTTAGTCCTTTAGCACCATTTCTCACACTGGGTACTGTCACTACATGGTACCAGCCAGCTTGGGGGATAGGGTGACTGCCAGCCCCACCACCTCTGCCCAGGGACTCTCGAGCTCCAGGCACACACACTGCCATACTTCCATTGGGCAGGCAAGGACTGGGGCGCCACCCAGGTGTTGAGGAGGGATCCACTGGTCACAAGGGCTGCAGGAGGGGGAACACCACCTCTGAGGCAGCTCCCAGTCACTTGACTATCTGCTGGCGCAGCCCTCATGAGATCTCCTTTCCCCAGGAGCAAAGTCTTGTGGTTGTCCCAGGGGCTGGAGGTGCCAGGGGCCTTCAAGTGGGACACGACCCTGTAGCTGCTGGCCTGCTGCGTGCTGGTCTACTTCTGTGTCCGGAGAGGGTTGTGTCAACAGGAAAGATACAGCTGGAGACACGGACAGCTGGGGTTGATGGCAGGGCTGGGGGCAGCATTGCCTGAAGCTATAGGGTCTCTCTTAGGAACCAGTGTTGCCACAGGTGGTGACCGGACCAGGGTCTGTGCCCGAGGAGGGGGCGGGTACTTCAATCCAGGCCACTTGATCCCCACCCCATGGCTGCACAGTCCTCCCAGCCTCCAAATCCAGGCCCAGCCGCCTTCCCGCCGGAAGGGGAGAGACGCAAGCAGCAGCTGCCCCTTCCCTGTGTCAGGGGTCCCCATCTCCACCCTCTATCCCCGTTCTTTTCTATTCCCCACTCACCTGTTTGGAAGGTCTGGATGGACCTGCTCCAGGGCTGCCTCCCTCACCTGCTTGTCCAGCACACGAGAAAATGATGCCAGCAAGAGACACAGTCAACAGGAGATGTATGAGGCTGTTGCCGGCATAACAGGGCACGCTGTTTTAGAGCAGTTTTTGTATAAGTAGAAAGGGTGCACTTCACATTAACGATTAAAGTATAGTATAGTAAATACATAAACCAGTGACATGGTCATTTGTAATCATTATCACGTGTTATGTACGTAATCGTATGTGCTATACTGTTACATGACTGGTAGGACAGTAAGTTTGTTTACACCAGCATCACCACCAACACGTGAGGAATTCATTGTGTGCTCACGTCAGGACGGCTATGATGTCACGAGGAGGTAGGAATTTTTCAGCTCCACTGTAATTTTATGGCACCGCTGTCATGTATGGGGTCTGCTGGTGACTTAAACATCGTTATGCTATGCATGACTGTACATTCTTATGGAAGCCCTAGGAAACCCATACACTTATGAACAGAGTAGTTATATAATCTGACTTCATGCTTCCTGTTACTGCTTTCATCTGCGAAATATTTGCCCACGAAAAGGTCACAAAGACATTTCTCCTATGGTTCCTCAAAGTTTTGTAGTTTTACCTTTTACATGTAGAGTAATGACCATTTTATGTATTTATATTTTTTAAAAAGCTTTTATTTATTTAAGTGTGTTTTTCCAGGACCCATCAGCTCCGAGCCAAGTAGTTGTTTCAATCTAGTTGTGGAGGGCGCAGCTCACAGGGGGCCATGTGGGGATGGAACCAGCAACCTTGTTGTTAAGAAGACTGAGCTCTAACCAACTGAGCTAACCGGCTGCCCCTGCTATGACTGTTTTAAATGAATATTTGCGCACAGTAGCCAAGGAGGTTGAAGCTTATTTTTCCAATATGGATATTCCATAAACACCTGTTCAAAAGGTTATCCATCCTTCCCCCATTGAATTATCTTGACATCCTAGTCAAAAATCCAGTGACCCTATATGTGTGGGCTGCTTCTGGACTTCGAATCCTGTCCCATGGATCTACATGCCCACCCTGGCACCAGTTCCCCACCAGTTTCAATTCTGTACATTTAGAGTAAGTCCTGAAATTTGGCTGTGTTTGTCCCTTAACCTTGCATTTCTAGGGTAAGCTGCACTTAACCGTGGTGCATTAGTCTTTTAGTATTTTGTGCGATTTGGTTTATGAATTTTTGTTGATTTTCTCGCATCAGTGCTCATAGGAGATGTTGGTCTGCAGTCGTCTTCGTGCTGTTGTATTTGTCTATTTTTCATTTCATTATAATATTGTTCTCGTTCTTCTGTTTTTGGGAAACAACGTGTGAGACCAGCACAATTTCTTCTTCCTTAAATGTTTGATAGAATCAATAAATGTAGAACCTGGGCTGGATTTTCATTTGTGAGGAGGTTTTCAGTCATGAGTGCCTTTTCCTTACTTGATACAGAGTTGCTCAGATATTGGTTTATCTTCTTGTCTTCGTTTTAGTAGTTTGTGTCTTTCAGAGACTTTGTCTACTTCATTTACGTTGCCCAGAAGCTGGAACAGATCATGAGCCTCATGAGTAGCAACAGCTAAGGGAGGCAGAACCAGTGAGGAGGGGGCTTCTCTTTTCTCAGCCCTCCTCCCATCGATGGCAGCAGACTCTCACCTGGGGCTCAGGGCTGAGCCCGGGATTGGGTGGCACGGGTGTGGTCACCGAACCAATGTGCCCCTGACACAGCTGGGCCCCCCTCATGAGGGCCTTGCTCTCAGCCCTGAAGGTGGGGAGAGGGTAACAGGACTAAGGCCCCCACCCCAGCAATAGCAATACCCATAGCCTCCTTCCTGCCTTTATGCCCAGGGTTGTGACAACCCCTGTCCTTGTTGCTATTCGTTCGCCCGACAACCTATGTACTAATCTCCACATCCCCATGTGCATTTGTAAATATGTGCCCCCCAGGATGTTACCAACCTATCACTATCTCTAACCCTGGCCTTCCTTAGGCTGTGTGCAAGCTGGAGGAGAGAACCTGCTAAGATGGAAGGCAGATCATGTCATCGCTGTGTTCAAGGCACGTCCTACCCCCAGTGACTCCAATGCACTCAACCTCTTTGACCTCTGGCATCTCCTTCCTGTCCTGGTTGTATGTCAACCATTGTTAACATACGGGTCTCTTCTCCCCTCCCCCACCCATGAATGCAGGGTGAAGGCGGGGAGCAGGGGAAGGTCAGGAGGGTTCTGGGCCAAGAGAATGGCCTTTGATGACACTCAGCTGACAGAGACCACAGTCTGATTAAGGAGCACGTGTATCTTGGCCTCCTGTGTGCCAGGCATGCCATGTTCTCAGAGCTGGGGATACTGCATAGGGTAATAAGGAAAGCAGGGGGTGGGAGAAGTGGGGTGCCATCTTAATCTGGTGGCCAGAAAAGCCTCCAAGGAGGGGGTAACATGTGAGAAGGACCTGAAGGAGGTCAGGGAGTCAGCCAGGTGGGTCTCCGGGGGAGAGACTTCCAGACAGGAAACAGCCAGTGCAAAGGCCCTGAGGCAGGAGTGGGCCGGCCTGATGTGTCTCAGAAAGGGGACGAGGCCAAAGTGGCTGGATCAGTGAGCAAGGAAGAGAAGGGAGGGGAGGAAGCCGCAGATGAACTCGCCCTGATCCCATAGGGCTCCCTAGGCCACTGTGAAGGCTCTGGCTGTGTCTCTGAGTGAGAGCGGAGCTCAGGGCAGGTTTGGAACAGAGGAGTTCCATGACCTGATAGAGGTGTTAAAGACACCAGCAGCTTCCGCAGTCCTTCCATGGGGCCAAGGCAGTCCACTGATTCTAGGGTTTGCCCGGCGAGGGAGGAAGGACCAGACTGAAGTTGGGGCCCTGAAGCCCAGTCAGTGTCGTAGACCAGGGGCTGCAGGCAGAGGGTCCTGGAGGTCTGCTGAGGGTCCCCTGAGCACCCAGGTGAATACTGACTGACACAGGCATGCCATCAGAGGGATCCTGTGTCACTAGGGTGGAAAACAACTCATCCTACACCAAAAGCTGCTCTGGGTCCACGGAGCAAATCTTAGAAGCAAGACTCAGAAGGATCAAAGGGTTTCTAAGTTAACAACATCCCATTTAAAAAGTTCAGGAAATTATTTAGGAGCAGAAAAATATACCCAGCCCCCAAGGGAAAATATACACTGCATTTAGTACAAAAAAATACCAAGAATGCCAAGAATCAGAGAAATCCAACCCATCAGGAGGAGATAAATCAATTAAAAGAAGGCATATCAGTCGAGAAGGAAGAAGTAAAACTTTCTGTGAAGTCAACATCATTGTCTGCGTAGAAAATCCAATGGAATTTACTAAAGAGTGACTAGAACTAAGTAGTGAGCTTAGCAAATTGAAGGATAAATGGTGTGTTAGATGGAGCTAACCATCCCTACCCAAATTCTGAACCAGCTGTCCCAGCATGTTTCCCCACAGACCTGAAACTAGTCCAGTCAGCCACAAGATTCCTATGCAGTGGGCTTGGGTTTTTAGTCTTCTCTTGCAAACAAAGCTTTTCTTATTTTAGGAAACAAACCCAATAGGGACAAGATGTTGGGAAACCAGAAATATGGTGGGAGACATGTTTTCTGAAGAGCAAGTGTGATCCAGAGCATTGAAAAAGAAATAGAAGGGGGCCGGCCGGGTGGCTCAGGCGGTTAGAGCTCCGTGCTCCTAACTCCGAAGGCTGCCGGTTCAATTCCCACATGGGCCAGTGGGCTCTCAACCACAAAGTTGCTGGTTCGATTCCTCGAGTCCCGCAAGGGATGGTGGGCGGTGCCCCCTGCAACTAGTAACACAACTGGACCTGGAGCTGAGATGCGCCCTCCACAACTAAGATTGAAAGGACAACAACTTGACTTGGAAAAAAGTCCTGGAAATTCACCCTGTTCCCCAATAAAGTCCTGTTCCCCTTCCCCAATAAAATCTTAAAAAAAAAAAAAAAAAAAAAGAAATAGAAGGTAAACATTGAGGTCACTATCTCTACCTTTTGGAATCTGTCTTCAGGAAATAACCATTCATGGAAAGATTTAAATACAAGAATTCCACTGAATAATTAGCCATAATGATGAAAAAAAAAGGCAATAATTTAAATGTTCAATTACTATAGTACAATGTTTCTTTAAAAAACAACAAAAAACTTTTATTTTAAGTGTGTTTTTCCAGGACCCATCAGCTCCAGGTCAACTAGTTATTTCAATCTAGTTGTGGAGGGCGCAGCTCACAGTGGTCCAAGTGGGGATCGAACCCGGAAACCTTTTTGTTAACAGCAGTGCACTCTAACCAAATGAGCTAATCGGCCGCCCTTACAATGCATCTTTTAACCATGCATTCACGAACTTAGTTTTGAAGGACTTTCAAAGAGGTAATGTTCATACATTCAACAAAATAACTTCAGCAAAACTTAATGCTAAGCTTGTAAGAATATACTTTAACTATCTTACACATTTAATGCATCAATACAAGTATAAAAGTACAAACATATTCCAAAATGTTGACAGTACTGAATGCTGAATGTCAGGACACAATTGATTTAATTTTCTGGCATTTAATTCCTAGTTGTCTTAAATTACTTTGTATAACTATCTGAATTTCAGAACTTCCCCACCCCTCCAACATGAAGACAAAGGCAAAAAATTGTGCAGGCGCAGTAGCCGAAGAGAAAGTCAGGCACGGAACACAAGTTCAGTGTTGATTTCTGCAGTAACCGACATTTAATCATGCCATTTCTCAAGCAACAGGGACACAGAACACGTGGGCCCAGGGAGCCAAATGCAAATACGGGGAAACCATGAGGCCCCAGTAAGAGAGGCACTATTCCAGGAATCCATTCCCTGTGCACTGCCTGGTGGGAGTCACAGGGTTAGATCCCAGCCCCCTTTCAGCGGCCATCACTTGGTGGAAAGAGGGACCGAATGCGCTGAATGTTCCAGACCACGTGGGAAAGCCTTTCCAAGAAGGAGTTGATGGAAACTCGGAGCAGATCAGGGTCTTCAGCAATCCATCTGCTAAATGAGGCACAAAGATCAAGTTTAAAAGTGAACTCTGTCTTGCACCCAGCACTCCACACCCCCACCTGAGACCTAACACTTGACTGTCTCCTTGTGTCTCTTACAGATCACCAATGGGGCTGAGATTGCAACTTAGGCCCTGGGCACTTGTAACCATCGCCACCTCAGCTCATTCTAGAACTCACACAGCCAGGATGTTGTCAGTCACTATGACCTCCTTTTCAACCCCCTGCCAGTAGCTTTGGGCATCTGTTTCCATGGCCAGGCGGGCCATCTCTGCCTCCAGAATGGACTGGAAAGGCAGAGTGAGCGTGCTGAGGGACACGTGGTTAAGGCTCAATGTGCCAGTACCGCAGGCTTCCTTACACCTCAGAGGCTCACCTTCACCTGGGAGCTTCACCTCAGGTCGTCTACCCCCACCTTCTCACACACACCCAGCCCTGCCAGCTCAGGCCACCTGGCCTGCATCCCTCCTCACTCACGTCATCCTGTCCCACTCCCTCCCAGTTCCTTCAGGCCTGCTTCCCCACCTCCAGTCTCCTCAGATGTCTACTCCCCCTCCCACTAGGCTGCCCCAGGTTCCCGTCCCTGCTCCCATTTTTGTCTCCCCCAGGCTACCGTGCACGCTGTCCCCAAAACCTGACCCTGGCCTTGTGGCATGTCCCTGACCCATCCCTTGGCCACCAGGCCTCAGGGGCCCGTTGGAAAGGATACAAGAGGATCTGTGGGTTTCCTGGTCCTACAGCCTCAGCGGCGGCATCTCCACCTGGCCCGGAAGCATGTGCTGCCTGTGCGACACTGGGAGCATCTACGGCTGCTGATCCCGCTGTTTCCTCGACTCCCGGGCCGCCCAGGACACCAGGGCCACCTTGGCTGTTCGGACCAGGGTCACCCCGGCCACTGGGACTGCCAGGGCCACTCTCGTTGCCAAGGTCACCAGCGCCACTACGGCCACAAGGGCTGCCAGGACCACCTTGGCCTTCCAGAACGCTGGCGAGACCCAGGTCTTCAGGGCCGCCGGGGCTACCTCCTGCAGCAGCCGCACCGCCGGCATCTTCATCCGCAGCCTGCACGGCAGCGGCTCCGACTGCCCCGTTCCCCTCCGAGTCCATCTTGATTATAACGGCACTCTCAGCCCGCTGCCGAAGGGCTGAGGCCTTCTCAGGATGGTCCACCCTCTCACGTGCAACTGAAGATGTCCAGGGCGCCTGCGCAAATGACTCCGCTTCAGTGCGACCGAGTGCGACCAGTTCCCCACAACCGCGCGCAGCTCCTGTTAGACGGCTTAGCCAATGAGAACTCCCTCATGAAGCCCCGCCCACTGAAACCTATGTATCTCAGTGCGCCTGTGCAAACAGACCGCTCCCCCTCACCCCCCCACCTCGCCTGATTGCAGGCAAGAGAGCGATGCTCTCTCTGCAAGGGGTGCTGAGGCAGCTGGGCACGTGACTGCTTCCCGCCAAGTCTGCCACACCCCACGCTTTCTGTGCCAATGCCAGCCTGGCTGGCCTCACGTGTGACAAGCTTATTTACCGCTGGGCCCCTGTGATCAGGTTCCGGGAGTAAGTCGGTCGCCTCCGAGCCAGGCCGATCCTGCCCCTCTCTCTGGGCTCCAGAGATGGTCTGATTGTGAGTGTGTTGGGCAGTGCCCAGCCAGGGTTGGGGTAGCGATTCCCAGCAGGAGTCAGTCCTAGGCCCTGCATGTACTAGGAGGCACTCCTAACCCACTCTCAGTGGGAGCCAGGATGTATGGGCCTTAGTCCTTTAGCACCATTTCTCACACTGGGTACTGTCACTACATGGTACCAGCCAGCTTGGGGGATAGGGTGACTGCCAGCCCCACCACCTCTGCCCAGGGACTCTCGAGCTCCAGGCACACACACTGCCATACTTCCATTGGGCAGGCAAGGACTGGGGCGCCACCCAGGTGTTGAGGAGGGATCCACTGGTCACAAGGGCTGCAGGAGGGGGAACACCACCTCTGAGGCAGCTCCCAGTCACTTGACTATCTGCTGGCGCAGCCCTCATGAGATCTCCTTTCCCCAGGAGCAAAGTCTTGTGGTTGTCCCAGGGGCTGGAGGTGCCAGGGGCCTTCAAGTGGGACACGACCCTGTAGCTGCTGGCCTGCTGGGTGCTGGTCTACTTCTGTGTCCGGAGAGGGTTGTGTCAACAGGAAAGATACAGCTGGAGACACGGACAGCTGGGGTTGATGGCAGGGCTGGGGGCAGCATTGCCTGAAGCTATAGGGTCTCTCTTAGCAACCAGTGTTGCCACAGGTGGTGACCGGACCAGGGTCTGTGCCCGAGGAGGGGGCGGGTACTTCAATCCAGGCCACTTGATCCCCACCCCATGGCTGCACAGTCCTCCCAGCCTCCAAATCCAGGCCCAGCCGCCTTCCCGCCGGAAGGGGAGAGACGCAAGCAGCAGCTGCCCCTTCCCTGTGTCAGGGGTCCCCATCTCCACCCTCTATCCCCGTTCTTTTCTATTCCCCACTCACCTGTTTGGAAGGTCTGGATGGACCTGCTCCAGGGCTGCCTCCCTCACCTGCTTGTCCAGCACACGAGAAAATGATGCCAGCAAGAGACACAGTCAACAGGAGATGTATGAGGCTGTTGCCGGCATAACAGGGCACGCTGTTTTAGAGCAGTTTTTGTATAAGTAGAAAGGGTGCACTTCACATTAACGATTAAAGTATAGTATAGTAAATACATAAACCAGTGACATGGTCATTTGTAATCATTATCACGTGTTATGTACATAATCGTATGTGCTATACTGTTACATGACTGGTAGGACAGTAAGTTTGTTTACACCAGCATCACCACCAACACGTGAGGAATTCATTGTGTGCTCACGTCAGGACGGCTATGATGTCACGAGGAGGTAGGAATTTTTCAGCTCCACTGTAATTTTATGGCACCGCTGTCATGTATGGGGTCTGCTGGTGACTTAAACATCGTTATGCTATGCATGACTGTACATTCTTATGGAAGCCCTAGGAAACCCATACACTTATGAACAGAGTAGTTATATAATCTGACTTCATGCTTCCTGTTACTGCTTTCATCTGCGAAATATTTGCCCACGAAAAGGTCACAAAGACATTTCTCCTATGGTTCCTCAAAGTTTTGTAGTTTTACCTTTTACATGTAGAGTAATGACCATTTTATTTATTTATATTTTTTAAAAAGCTTTTATTTATTTAAGTGTGTTTTTCCAGGACCCATCAGCTCCGAGCCAGGTAGTTGTTTCAATCTAGTTGTGGAGGGCGCAGCTCACAGGGGGCCATGTGGGGATGGAACCAGCAACCTTGTTGTTAAGAAGACTGAGCTCTAACCAACTGAGCTAACCGGCTGCCCCTGCTATGACTGTTTTAAATGAATATTTGCGCACAGTAGCCAAGGAGGTTGAAGCTTATTTTTCCAATATGGATATTCCATAAACACCTGTTCAAAAGGTTATCTATCCTTCCCCCATTGAATTATCTTGACATCCTAGTCAAAAATCCAGTGACCCTATATGTGTGGGCTGCTTCTGGACTTCGAATCCTGTCCCATGGATCTACATGCCCACCCTGGCACCAGTTCCCCACCAGTTTCAATTCTGTACATTTAGAGTAAGTCCTGAAATTTGGCTGTGTTTGTCCCTTAACCTTGCATTTCTAGGGTAAGCTGCACTTAACCGTGGTGCATTAGTCTTTTAGTATTTTGTGCGATTTGGTTTATGAATTTTTGTTGATTTTCTCGCATCAGTGCTCATAGGAGATGTTGGTCTGCAGTCGTCTTCGTGCTGTTGTATTTGTCTATTTTTCATTTCATTATAATATTGTTCTCGTTCTTCTGTTTTTGGGAAACAACGTGTGAGACCAGCACAATTTCTTCTTCCTTAAATGTTTGATAGAATCAATAAATGTAGAACCTGGGCTGGATTTTCATTTGTGAGGAGGTTTTCAGTCATGAGTGCCTTTTCCTTACTTGATACAGAGTTGCTCAGATATTGGTTTATCTTCTTGTCTTCGTTTTAGTAGTTTGTGTCTTTCAGAGACTTTGTCTACTTCATTTACGTTGCCCAGAAGCTGGAACAGATCATGAGCCTCATGAGTAGCAACAGCTAAGGGAGGCAGAACCAGTGAGGAGGGGGATTCTCTTTTCTCAGCCCTCCTCCCATCGATGGCAGCAGACTCTCACCTGGGGCTCAGGGCTGAGCCCGGGATTGGGTGGCACGGGTGTGGTCACCGAACCAATGTGCCCCTGACACAGCTGGGCCCCCCTCATGAGGGCCTTGCTCTCAGCCCTGAGGGTGGGGAGAGGGTAACAGGACTAAGGCCCCCACCCCAGCAATAGCAATACCCATAGCCTCCTTCCTGCCTTTATGCCCAGGGTTGTGACAACCCCCGTCCTTGTTGCTATTCGTTCGCCCGACAACCTATGTACTAATCTCCACATCCCCATGTGCATTTGTAAATATGTGCCCCCCAGGATGTTACCAACCTATCACTATCTCTAACCCTGGCCTTCCTTAGGCTGTGTGCAAGCTGGAGGAGAGAACCTGCTAAGATGGAAGGCAGATCATGTCATCGCTGTGTTCAAGGCACGTCCTACCCCCAGTGACTCCAATGCACTCAACCTCTTTGACCTCTGGCATCTCCTTCCTGTCCTGGTTGTATGTCAACCATTGTTAACATACGGGTCTCTTCTCCCCTCCCCCACCCATGAATGCAGGGTGAAGGCGGGGAGCAGGGGAAGGTCAGGAGGGTTCTGGGCCAAGAGAATGGCCTTTGATGACACTCAGCTGACAGAGACCACAGTCTGATTAAGGAGCACGTGTATCTTGGCCTCCTGTGTGCCAGGCATGCCATGTTCTCAGAGCTGGGGATACTGCATAGGGTAATAAGGAAAGCAGGGGGTGGGAGAAGTGGGGTGCCATCTTAATCTGGTGGCCAGAAAAGCCTCCAAGGAGGGGGTAACATGTGAGAAGGACCTGAAGGAGGTCAGGGAGTCAGCCAGGTGGGTCTCCGGGGGAGAGACTTCCAGACAGGAAACAGCCAGTGCAAAGGCCCTGAGGCAGGAGTGGGCCGGCCTGATGTGTCTCAGAAAGGGGACGAGGCCAAAGTGGCTGGATCAGTGAGCAAGGAAGAGAAGGGAGGGGAGGAAGCCGCAGATGAACTCGCCCTGATCCCATAGGGCTCCCTAGGCCACTGTGAAGGCTCTGGCTGTGTCTCTGAGTGAGAGCGGAGCTCAGGGCAGGTTTGGAACAGAGGAGTTCCATGACCTGATAGAGGTGTTAAAGACACCAGCAGCTTCCGCAGTCCTTCCATGGGGCCAAGGCAGTCCACTGATTCTAGGGTTTGCCCGGCGAGGGAGGAAGGACCAGACTGAAGTTGGGGCCCTGAAGCCCAGTCAGTGTCGTAGACCAGGGGCTGCAGGCAGAGGGTCCTGGAGGTCTGCTGAGGGTCCCCTGAGCACCCAGGTGAATACTGACTGACACAGGCATGCCATCAGAGGGATCCTGTGTCACTAGGGTGGAAAACAACTCATCCTACACCAAAAGCTGCTCTGGGTCCACGGAGCAAATCTTAGAAGCAAGACTCAGAAGGATCAAAGGGTTTCTAAGTTAACAACATCCCATTTAAAAAGTTCAGGAAATTATTTAGGAGCAGAAAAATATACCCAGCCCCCAAGGGAAAATATACACTGCATTTAGTACAAAAAAATACCAAGAATGCCAAGAATCAGAGAAATCCAACCCATCAGGAGGAGATAAATCAATTAAAAGAAGGCATATCAGTCGAGAAGGAAGAAGTAAAACTTTCTGTGAAGTCAACATCATTGTCTGCGTAGAAAATCCAATGGAATTTACTAAAGAGTGACTAGAACTAAGTAGTGAGCTTAGCAAATTGAAGGATAAATGGTGTGTTAGATGGAGCTAACCATCCCTACCCAAATTCTGAACCAGCTGTCCCAGCATGTTTCCCCACAGACCTGAAACTAGTCCAGTCAGCCACAAGATTCCTATGCAGTGGGCTTGGGTTTTTAGTCTTCTCTTGCAAACAAAGCTTTTCTTATTTTAGGAAACAAACCCAATAGGGACAAGATGTTGGGAAACCAGAAATATGGTGGGAGACATGTTTTCTGAAGAGCAAGTGTGATCCAGAGCATTGAAAAAGAAATAGAAGGGGGCCGGCCGGGTGGCTCAGGCGGTTAGAGCTCCGTGCTCCTAACTCCGAAGGCTGCCGGTTCAATTCCCACATGGGCCAGTGGGCTCTCAACCACAAAGTTGCTGGTTCGATTCCTCGAGTCCCGCAAGGGATGGTGGGCGGTGCCCCCTGCAACTAGTAACACAACTGGACCTGGAGCTGAGATGCGCCCTCCACAACTAAGATTGAAAGGACAACAACTTGACTTGGAAAAAAGTCCTGGAAATTCACCCTGTTCCCCAATAAAGTCCTGTTCCCCTTCCCCAATAAAATCTTAAAAAAAAAAAAAAAAAAAAAGAAATAGAAGGTAAACATTGAGGTCACTATCTCTACCTTTTGGAATCTGTCTTCAGGAAATAACCATTCATGGAAAGATTTAAATACAAGAATTCCACTGAATAATTAGCCATAATGATGAAAAAAAAAGGCAATAATTTAAATGTTCAATTACTATAGTACAATGTTTCTTTAAAAAACAACAAAAAACTTTTATTTTAAGTGTGTTTTTCCAGGACCCATCAGCTCCAGGTCAACTAGTTATTTCAATCTAGTTGTGGAGGGCGCAGCTCACAGTGGTCCAAGTGGGGATCGAACCCGGAAACCTTTTTGTTAACAGCAGTGCACTCTAACCAAATGAGCTAATCGGCCGCCCTTACAATGCATCTTTTAACCATGCATTCACGAACTTAGTTTTGAAGGACTTTCAAAGAGGTAATGTTCATACATTCAACAAAATAACTTCAGCAAAACTTAATGCTAAGCTTGTAAGAATATACTTTAACTATCTTACACATTTAATGCATCAATACAAGTATAAAAGTACAAACATATTCCAAAATGTTGACAGTACTGAATGCTGAATGTCAGGACACAATTGATTTAATTTTCTGGCATTTAATTCCTAGTTGTCTTAAATTACTTTGTATAACTATCTGAATTTCAGAACTTCCCCACCCCTCCAACATGAAGACAAAGGCAAAAAATTGTGCAGGCGCAGTAGCCGAAGAGAAAGTCAGGCACGGAACACAAGTTCAGTGTTGATTTCTGCAGTAACCGACATTTAATCATGCCATTTCTCAAGCAACAGGGACACAGAACACGTGGGCCCAGGGAGCCAAATGCAAATACGGGGAAACCATGAGGCCCCAGTAAGAGAGGCACTATTCCAGGAATCCATTCCCTGTGCACTGCCTGGTGGGAGTCACAGGGTTAGATCCCAGCCCCCTTTCAGCGGCCATCACTTGGTGGAAAGAGGGACCGAATGCGCTGAATGTTCCAGACCACGTGGGAAAGCCTTTCCAAGAAGGAGTTGATGGAAACTCGGAGCAGATCAGGGTCTTCAGCAATCCATCTGCTAAATGAGGCACAAAGATCAAGTTTAAAAGTGAACTCTGTCTTGCACCCAGCACTCCACACCCCCACCTGAGACCTAACACTTGACTGTCTCCTTGTGTCTCTTACAGATCACCAATGGGGCTGAGATTGCAACTTAGGCCCTGGGCACTTGTAACCATCGCCACCTCAGCTCATTCTAGAACTCACACAGCCAGGATGTTGTCAGTCACTATGACCTCCTTTTCAACCCCCTGCCAGTAGCTTTGGGCATCTGTTTCCATGGCCAGGCGGGCCATCTCTGCCTCCAGAATGGACTGGAAAGGCAGAGTGAGCGTGCTGAGGGACACGTGGTTAAGGCTCAATGTGCCAGTACCGCAGGCTTCCTTACACCTCAGAGGCTCACCTTCACCTGGGAGCTTCACCTCAGGGCGTCTACCCCCACCTTCTCACACACACCCAGCCCTGCCAGCTCAGGCCACCTGGCCTGCATCCCTCCTCACTCACGTCATCCTGTCCCACTCCCTCCCAGTTCCTTCAGGCCTGCTTCCCCACCTCCAGTCTCCTCAGATGTCTACTCCCCCTCCCACTAGGCTGCCCCAGGTTCCCGTCCCTGCTCCCATTTTTGTCTCCCCCAGGCTACCGTGCACGCTGTCCCCAAAACCTGACCCTGGCCTTGTGGCATGTCCCTGACCCATCCCTTGGCCACCAGGCCTCAGGGGCCCGTTGGAAAGGATACAAGAGGATCTGTGGGTTTCCTGGTCCTACAGCCTCAGCGGCGGCATCTCCACCTGGCCCGGAAGCATGTGCTGCCTGTGCGACACTGGGAGCATCTACGGCTGCTGATCCCGCTGTTTCCTCGACTCCCGGGCCGCCCAGGACACCAGGGCCACCTTGGCTGTTCGGACCAGGGTCACCCCGGCCACTGGGACTGCCAGGGCCACTCTCGTTGCCAAGGTCACCAGCGCCACTACGGCCACAAGGGCTGCCAGGACCACCTTGGCCTTCCAGAACGCTGGCGAGACCCAGGTCTTCAGGGCCGCCGGGGCTACCTCCTGCAGCAGCCGCACCGCCGGCATCTTCATCCGCAGCCTGCACGGCAGCGGCTCCGACTGCCCCGTTCCCCTCCGAGTCCATCTTGATTATAACGGCACTCTCAGCCCGCTGCCGAAGGGCTGAGGCCTTCTCAGGATGGTCCACCCTCTCACGTGCAACTGAAGATGTCCAGGGCGCCTGCGCAAATGACTCCGCTTCAGTGCGACCGAGTGCGACCAGTTCCCCACAACCGCGCGCAGCTCCTGTTAGACGGCTTAGCCAATGAGAACTCCCTCATGAAGCCCCGCCCACTGAAACCTATGTATCTCAGTGCGCCTGTGCAAACAGACCGCTCCCCCTCACCCCCCCACCTCGCCTGATTGCAGGCAAGAGAGCGATGCTCTCTCTGCAAGGGGTGCTGAGGCAGCTGGGCACGTGACTGCTTCCCGCCAAGTCTGCCACACCCCACGCTTTCTGTGCCAATGCCAGCCTGGCTGGCCTCACGTGTGACAAGCTTATTTACCGCTGGGCCCCTGTGATCAGGTTCCGGGAGTAAGTCGGTCGCCTCCGAGCCAGGCCGATCCTGCCCCTCTCTCTGGGCTCCAGAGATGGTCTGATTGTGAGTGTGTTGGGCAGTGCCCAGCCAGGGTTGGGGTAGCGATTCCCAGCAGGAGTCAGTCCTAGGCCCTGCATGTACTAGGAGGCACTCCTAACCCACTCTCAGTGGGAGCCAGGATGTATGGGCCTTAGTCCTTTAGCACCATTTCTCACACTGGGTACTGTCACTACATGGTACCAGCCAGCTTGGGGGATAGGGTGACTGCCAGCCCCACCACCTCTGCCCAGGGACTCTCGAGCTCCAGGCACACACACTGCCATACTTCCATTGGGCAGGCAAGGACTGGGGCGCCACCCAGGTGTTGAGGAGGGATCCACTGGTCACAAGGGCTGCAGGAGGGGGAACACCACCTCTGAGGCAGCTCCCAGTCACTTGACTATCTGCTGGCGCAGCCCTCATGAGATCTCCTTTCCCCAGGAGCAAAGTCTTGTGGTTGTCCCAGGGGCTGGAGGTGCCAGGGGCCTTCAAGTGGGACACGACCCTGTAGCTGCTGGCCTGCTGGGTGCTGGTCTACTTCTGTGTCCGGAGAGGGTTGTGTCAACAGGAAAGATACAGCTGGAGACACGGACAGCTGGGGTTGATGGCAGGGCTGGGGGCAGCATTGCCTGAAGCTATAGGGTCTCTCTTAGCAACCAGTGTTGCCACAGGTGGTGACCGGACCAGGGTCTGTGCCCGAGGAGGGGGCGGGTACTTCAATCCAGGCCACTTGATCCCCACCCCATGGCTGCACAGTCCTCCCAGCCTCCAAATCCAGGCCCAGCCGCCTTCCCGCCGGAAGGGGAGAGACGCAAGCAGCAGCTGCCCCTTCCCTGTGTCAGGGGTCCCCATCTCCACCCTCTATCCCCGTTCTTTTCTATTCCCCACTCACCTGTTTGGAAGGTCTGGATGGACCTGCTCCAGGGCTGCCTCCCTCACCTGCTTGTCCAGCACACGAGAAAATGATGCCAGCAAGAGACACAGTCAACAGGAGATGTATGAGGCTGTTGCCGGCATAACAGGGCACGCTGTTTTAGAGCAGTTTTTGTATAAGTAGAAAGGGTGCACTTCACATTAACGATTAAAGTATAGTATAGTAAATACATAAACCAGTGACATGGTCATTTGTAATCATTATCACGTGTTATGTACATAATCGTATGTGCTATACTGTTACATGACTGGTAGGACAGTAAGTTTGTTTACACCAGCATCACCACCAACACGTGAGGAATTCATTGTGTGCTCACGTCAGGACGGCTATGATGTCACGAGGAGGTAGGAATTTTTCAGCTCCACTGTAATTTTATGGCACCGCTGTCATGTATGGGGTCTGCTGGTGACTTAAACATCGTTATGCTATGCATGACTGTACATTCTTATGGAAGCCCTAGGAAACCCATACACTTATGAACAGAGTAGTTATATAATCTGACTTCATGCTTCCTGTTACTGCTTTCATCTGCGAAATATTTGCCCACGAAAAGGTCACAAAGACATTTCTCCTATGGTTCCTCAAAGTTTTGTAGTTTTACCTTTTACATGTAGAGTAATGACCATTTTATTTATTTATATTTTTTAAAAAGCTTTTATTTATTTAAGTGTGTTTTTCCAGGACCCATCAGCTCCGAGCCAGGTAGTTGTTTCAATCTAGTTGTGGAGGGCGCAGCTCACAGGGGGCCATGTGGGGATGGAACCAGCAACCTTGTTGTTAAGAAGACTGAGCTCTAACCAACTGAGCTAACCGGCTGCCCCTGCTATGACTGTTTTAAATGAATATTTGCGCACAGTAGCCAAGGAGGTTGAAGCTTATTTTTCCAATATGGATATTCCATAAACACCTGTTCAAAAGGTTATCTATCCTTCCCCCATTGAATTATCTTGACATCCTAGTCAAAAATCCAGTGACCCTATATGTGTGGGCTGCTTCTGGACTTCGAATCCTGTCCCATGGATCTACATGCCCACCCTGGCACCAGTTCCCCACCAGTTTCAATTCTGTACATTTAGAGTAAGTCCTGAAATTTGGCTGTGTTTGTCCCTTAACCTTGCATTTCTAGGGTAAGCTGCACTTAACCGTGGTGCATTAGTCTTTTAGTATTTTGTGCGATTTGGTTTATGAATTTTTGTTGATTTTCTCGCATCAGTGCTCATAGGAGATGTTGGTCTGCAGTCGTCTTCGTGCTGTTGTATTTGTCTATTTTTCATTTCATTATAATATTGTTCTCGTTCTTCTGTTTTTGGGAAACAACGTGTGAGACCAGCACAATTTCTTCTTCCTTAAATGTTTGATAGAATCAATAAATGTAGAACCTGGGCTGGATTTTCATTTGTGAGGAGGTTTTCAGTCATGAGTGCCTTTTCCTTACTTGATACAGAGTTGCTCAGATATTGGTTTATCTTCTTGTCTTCGTTTTAGTAGTTTGTGTCTTTCAGAGACTTTGTCTACTTCATTTACGTTGCCCAGAAGCTGGAACAGATCATGAGCCTCATGAGTAGCAACAGCTAAGGGAGGCAGAACCAGTGAGGAGGGGGATTCTCTTTTCTCAGCCCTCCTCCCATCGATGGCAGCAGACTCTCACCTGGGGCTCAGGGCTGAGCCCGGGATTGGGTGGCACGGGTGTGGTCACCGAACCAATGTGCCCCTGACACAGCTGGGCCCCCCTCATGAGGGCCTTGCTCTCAGCCCTGAGGGTGGGGAGAGGGTAACAGGACTAAGGCCCCCACCCCAGCAATAGCAATACCCATAGCCTCCTTCCTGCCTTTATGCCCAGGGTTGTGACAACCCCCGTCCTTGTTGCTATTCGTTCGCCCGACAACCTATGTACTAATCTCCACATCCCCATGTGCATTTGTAAATATGTGCCCCCCAGGATGTTACCAACCTATCACTATCTCTAACCCTGGCCTTCCTTAGGCTGTGTGCAAGCTGGAGGAGAGAACCTGCTAAGATGGAAGGCAGATCATGTCATCGCTGTGTTCAAGGCACGTCCTACCCCCAGTGACTCCAATGCACTCAACCTCTTTGACCTCTGGCATCTCCTTCCTGTCCTGGTTGTATGTCAACCATTGTTAACATACGGGTCTCTTCTCCCCTCCCCCACCCATGAATGCAGGGTGAAGGCGGGGAGCAGGGGAAGGTCAGGAGGGTTCTGGGCCAAGAGAATGGCCTTTGATGACACTCAGCTGACAGAGACCACAGTCTGATTAAGGAGCACGTGTATCTTGGCCTCCTGTGTGCCAGGCATGCCATGTTCTCAGAGCTGGGGATACTGCATAGGGTAATAAGGAAAGCAGGGGGTGGGAGAAGTGGGGTGCCATCTTAATCTGGTGGCCAGAAAAGCCTCCAAGGAGGGGGTAACATGTGAGAAGGACCTGAAGGAGGTCAGGGAGTCAGCCAGGTGGGTCTCCGGGGGAGAGACTTCCAGACAGGAAACAGCCAGTGCAAAGGCCCTGAGGCAGGAGTGGGCCGGCCTGATGTGTCTCAGAAAGGGGACGAGGCCAAAGTGGCTGGATCAGTGAGCAAGGAAGAGAAGGGAGGGGAGGAAGCCGCAGATGAACTCGCCCTGATCCCATAGGGCTCCCTAGGCCACTGTGAAGGCTCTGGCTGTGTCTCTGAGTGAGAGCGGAGCTCAGGGCAGGTTTGGAACAGAGGAGTTCCATGACCTGATAGAGGTGTTAAAGACACCAGCAGCTTCCGCAGTCCTTCCATGGGGCCAAGGCAGTCCACTGATTCTAGGGTTTGCCCGGCGAGGGAGGAAGGACCAGACTGAAGTTGGGGCCCTGAAGCCCAGTCAGTGTCGTAGACCAGGGGCTGCAGGCAGAGGGTCCTGGAGGTCTGCTGAGGGTCCCCTGAGCACCCAGGTGAATACTGACTGACACAGGCATGCCATCAGAGGGATCCTGTGTCACTAGGGTGGAAAACAACTCATCCTACACCAAAAGCTGCTCTGGGTCCACGGAGCAAATCTTAGAAGCAAGACTCAGAAGGATCAAAGGGTTTCTAAGTTAACAACATCCCATTTAAAAAGTTCAGGAAATTATTTAGGAGCAGAAAAATATACCCAGCCCCCAAGGGAAAATATACACTGCATTTAGTACAAAAAAATACCAAGAATGCCAAGAATCAGAGAAATCCAACCCATCAGGAGGAGATAAATCAATTAAAAGAAGGCATATCAGTCGAGAAGGAAGAAGTAAAACTTTTTGTGAAGTCAACATCATTGTCTGCGTAGAAAATCCAATGGAATTTACTAAAGAGTGACTAGAACTAAGTAGTGAGCTTAGCAAATTGCAGGATAAATGGTGTGTTAGATGGAGCTAACCATCCCTACCCAAATTCTGAACCAGCTGTCCCAGCATGTTTCCCCACAGACCTGAAACTAGTCCAGTCAGCCACAAGATTCCTATGCAGTGGGCTTGGGTTTTTAGTCTTCTCTTGCAAACAAAGCTTTTCTTATTTTAGGAAACAAACCCAATAGGGACAAGATGTTGGGAAACCAGAAATATGGTGGGAGACATGTTTTCTGAAGAGCAAGTGTGATCCAGAGCATTGAAAAAGAAATAGAAGGGGGCCGGCCGGGTGGCTCAGGCGGTTAGAGCTCCGTGCTCCTAACTCCGAAGGCTGCCGGTTCAATTCCCACATGGGCCAGTGGGCTCTCAACCACAAGGTTGCTGGTTCGATTCCTCGAGTCCCGCAAGGGATGGTGGGCGGTGCCCCCTGCAACTAGCAACACAACTGGACCTGGAGCTGAGATGCGCCCTCCACAACTAAGATTGAAAGGACAACAACTTGACTTGGAAAAAAGTCCTGGAAATTCACCCTGTTCCCCAATAAAGTCCTGTTCCCCTTCCCCAATAAAATCTTAAAAAAAAAAAAAAGAAATAGAAGGTAAACATTGAGGTCACTATCTCTACCTTTTGGAATCTGTCTTCAGGAAATAACCGTTCATGGAAAGATTTAAATACAAGAATTCCACTGAATAATTAGCCATAATGATGAAAAAAAAAAGGCAATAATTTAAATGTTCAATTACTATAGTACAATATTTCTTTAAAAAACAACAAAAAACTTTTATTTTAAGTGTGTTTTTCCAGGACCCATCAGCTCCAGGTCAACTAGTTATTTCAATCTAGTTGTGGAGGGCGCAGCTCACAGTGGTCCAAGTGGGGATCGAACCCGGAAACCTTTTTGTTAACAGCAGTGCACTCTAACCAAATGAGCTAATCGGCCGCCCTTACAATGCATCTTTTAACCATGCATTCACGAACTTAGTTTTGAAGGACTTTCAAAGAGGTAATGTTCATACATTCAACAAAATAACTTCAGCAAAACTTAATGCTAAGCTTGTAAGAATATACTTTAACTATCTTACACATTTAATGCATCAATACAAGTATAAAAGTACAAACATATTCCAAAATGTTGACAGTACTGAATGCTGAATGTCAGGACACAATTGATTTAATTTTCTGGCATTTAATTCCTAGTTGTCTTAAATTACTTTGTATAACTATCTGAATTTCAGAACTTCCCCACCCCTCCAACATGAAGACAAAGGCAAAAAATTGTGCAGGCGCAGTAGCCGAAGAGAAAGTCAGGCACGGAACACAAGTTCAGTGTTGATTTCTGCAGTAACCGACATTTAATCATGCCATTTCTCAAGCAACAGGGACACAGAACACGTGGGCCCAGGGAGCCAAATGCAAATACGGGGAAACCATGAGGCCCCAGTAAGAGAGGCACTATTCCAGGAATCCATTCCCTGTGCACTGCCTGGTGGGAGTCACAGGGTTAGATCCCAGCCCCCTTTCAGCGGCCATCACTTGGTGGAAAGAGGGACCGAATGCGCTGAATGTTCCAGACCACGTGGGAAAGCCTTTCCAAGAAGGAGTTGATGGAAACTCGGAGCAGATCAGGGTCTTCAGCAATCCATCTGCTAAATGAGGCACAAAGATCAAGTTTAAAAGTGAACTCTGTCTTGCACCCAGCACTCCACACCCCCACCTGAGACCTAACACTTGACTGTCTCCTTGTGTCTCTTACAGATCACCAATGGGGCTGAGATTGCAACTTAGGCCCTGGGCACTTGTAACCATCGCCACCTCAGCTCATTCTAGAACTCACACAGCCAGGATGTTGTCAGTCACTATGACCTCCTTTTCAACCCCCTGCCAGTAGCTTTGGGCATCTGTTTCCATGGCCAGGCGGGCCATCTCTGCCTCCAGAATGGACTGGAAAGGCAGAGTGAGCGTGCTGAGGGACACGTGGTTAAGGCTCAATGTGCCAGTACCGCAGGCTTCCTTACACCTCAGAGGCTCACCTTCACCTGGGAGCTTCACCTCAGGTCGTCTACCCCCACCTTCTCACACACACCCAGCCCTGCCAGCTCAGGCCACCTGGCCTGCATCCCTCCTCACTCACGTCATCCTGTCCCACTCCCTCCCAGTTCCTTCAGGCCTGCTTCCCCACCTCCAGTCTCCTCAGATGTCTACTCCCCCTCCCACTAGGCTGCCCCAGGTTCCCGTCCCTGCTCCCATTTTTGTCTCCCCCAGGCTACCGTGCACGCTGTCCCCAAAACCTGACCCTGGCCTTGTGGCATGTCCCTGACCCATCCCTTGGCCACCAGGCCTCAGGGGCCCGTTGGAAAGGATACAAGAGGATCTGTGGGTTTCCTGGTCCTACAGCCTCAGCGGCGGCATCTCCACCTGGCCCGGAAGCATGTGCTGCCTGTGCGACACTGGGAGCATCTACGGCTGCTGATCCCGCTGTTTCCTCGACTCCCGGGCCGCCCAGGACACCAGGGCCACCTTGGCTGTTCGGACCAGGGTCACCCCGGCCACTGGGACTGCCAGGGCCACTCTCGTTGCCAAGGTCACCAGCGCCACTACGGCCACAAGGGCTGCCAGGACCACCTTGGCCTTCCAGAACGCTGGCGAGACCCAGGTCTTCAGGGCCGCCGGGGCTACCTCCTGCAGCAGCCGCACCGCCGGCATCTTCATCCGCAGCCTGCACGGCAGCGGCTCCGACTGCCCCGTTCCCCTCCGAGTCCATCTTGATTATAACGGCACTCTCAGCCCGCTGCCGAAGGGCTGAGGCCTTCTCAGGATGGTCCACCCTCTCACGTGCAACTGAAGATGTCCAGGGCGCCTGCGCAAATGACTCCGCTTCAGTGCGACCGAGTGCGACCAGTTCCCCACAACCGCGCGCAGCTCCTGTTAGACGGCTTAGCCAATGAGAACTCCCTCATGAAGCCCCGCCCACTGAAACCTATGTATCTCAGTGCGCCTGTGCAAACAGAACGCTCCCCCTCACCCCCCCACCTCGCCTGATTGCAGGCAAGAGAGCGATGCTCTCTCTGCAAGGGGTGCTGAGGCAGCTGGGCACGTGACTGCTTCCCGCCAAGTCTGCCACACCCCACGCTTTCTGTGCCAGTGCCAGCCTGGCTGGCCTCACGTGTGTGACAAGCTTATTTACCGCTGGGCCCCTGTGATCAGGTTCCGGGAGTAAGTCGGTCGCCTCCGAGCCAGGCCGATCCTGCCCCTCTCTCTGGGCTCCAGAGATGGTCTGATTGTGAGTGTGTTGGGCAGTGCCCAGCCAGGGTTGGGGTAGCGATTCCCAGCAGGAGTCAGTCCTAGGCCCTGCATGTACTAGGAGGCACTCCTAACCCACTCTCAGTGGGAGCCAGGATGTATGGGCCTTAGTCCTTTAGCACCATTTCTCACACTGGGTACTGTCACTACATGGTACCAGCCAGCTTGGGGGATAGGGTGACTGCCAGCCCCACCACCTCTGCCCAGGGACTCTCGAGCTCCAGGCACACACACTGCCATACTTCCATTGGGCAGGCAAGGACTGGGGCGCCACCCAGGTGTTGAGGAGGGATCCACTGGTCACAAGGGCTGCAGGAGGGGGAACACCACCTCTGAGGCAGCTCCCAGTCACTTGACTATCTGCTGGCGCAGCCCTCATGAGATCTCCTTTCCCCAGGAGCAAAGTCTTGTGGTTGTCCCAGGGGCTGGAGGTGCCAGGGGCCTTCAAGTGGGACACGACCCTGTAGCTGCTGGCCTGCTGCGTGCTGGTCTACTTCTGTGTCCGGAGAGGGTTGTGTCAACAGGAAAGATACAGCTGGAGACACGGACAGCTGGGGTTGATGGCAGGGCTGGGGGCAGCATTGCCTGAAGCTATAGGGTCTCTCTTAGCAACCAGTGTTGCCACAGGTGGTGACCGGACCAGGGTCTGTGCCCGAGGAGGGGGCGGGTACTTCAATCCAGGCCACTTGATCCCCACCCCATGGCTGCACAGTCCTCCCAGCCTCCAAATCCAGGCCCAGCCGCCTTCCCGCCGGAAGGGGAGAGACGCAAGCAGCAGCTGCCCCTTCCCTGTGTCAGGGGTCCCCATCTCCACCCTCTATCCCCGTTCTTTTCTATTCCCCACTCACCTGTTTGGAAGGTCTGGATGGACCTGCTCCAGGGCTGCCTCCCTCACCTGCTTGTCCAGCACACGAGAAAATGATGCCAGCAAGAGACACAGTCAACAGGAGATGTATGAGGCTGTTGCCGGCATAACAGGGCACGCTGTTTTAGAGCAGTTTTTGTATAAGTAGAAAGGGTGCACTTCACATTAACGATTAAAGTATAGTATAGTAAATACATAAACCAGTGACATGGTCATTTGTAATCATTATCACGTGTTATGTACATAATCGTATGTGCTATACTGTTACATGACTGGTAGGACAGTAAGTTTGTTTACACCAGCATCACCACCAACACGTGAGGAATTCATTGTGTGCTCACGTCAGGACGGCTATGATGTCACGAGGAGGTAGGAATTTTTCAGCTCCACTGTAATTTTATGGCACCGCTGTCATGTATGGGGTCTGCTGGTGACTTAAACATCGTTATGCTATGCATGACTGTACATTCTTATGGAAGCCCTAGGAAACCCATACACTTATGAACAGAGTAGTTATATAATCTGACTTCATGCTTCCTGTTACTGCTTTCATCTGCGAAATATTTGCCCACGAAAAGGTCACAAAGACATTTCTCCTATGGTTCCTCAAAGTTTTGTAGTTTTACCTTTTACATGTAGAGTAATGACCATTTTATTTATTTATATTTTTTAAAAAGCTTTTATTTATTTAAGTGTGTTTTTCCAGGACCCATCAGCTCCGAGCCAGGTAGTTGTTTCAATCTAGTTGTGGAGGGCGCAGCTCACAGGGGGCCATGTGGGGATGGAACCAGCAACCTTGTTGTTAAGAAGACTGAGCTCTAACCAACTGAGCTAACCGGCTGCCCCTGCTATGACTGTTTTAAATGAATATTTGCGCACAGTAGCCAAGGAGGTTGAAGCTTATTTTTCCAATATGGATATTCCATAAACACCTGTTCAAAAGGTTATCTATCCTTCCCCCATTGAATTATCTTGACATCCTAGTCAAAAATCCAGTGACCCTATATGTGTGGGCTGCTTCTGGACTTCGAATCCTGTCCCATGGATCTACATGCCCACCCTGGCACCAGTTCCCCACCAGTTTCAATTCTGTACATTTAGAGTAAGTCCTGAAATTTGGCTGTGTTTGTCCCTTAACCTTGCATTTCTAGGGTAAGCTGCACTTAACCGTGGTGCATTAGTCTTTTAGTATTTTGTGCGATTTGGTTTATGAATTTTTGTTGATTTTCTCGCATCAGTGCTCATAGGAGATGTTGGTCTGCAGTCGTCTTCGTGCTGTTGTATTTGTCTATTTTTCATTTCATTATAATATTGTTCTCGTTCTTCTGTTTTTGGGAAACAACGTGTGAGACCAGCACAATTTCTTCTTCCTTAAATGTTTGATAGAATCAATAAATGTAGAACCTGGGCTGGATTTTCATTTGTGAGGAGGTTTTCAGTCATGAGTGCCTTTTCCTTACTTGATACAGAGTTGCTCAGATATTGGTTTATCTTCTTGTCTTCGTTTTAGTAGTTTGTGTCTTTCAGAGACTTTGTCTACTTCATTTACGTTGCCCAGAAGCTGGAACAGATCATGAGCCTCATGAGTAGCAACAGCTAAGGGAGGCAGAACCAGTGAGGAGGGGGATTCTCTTTTCTCAGCCCTCCTCCCATCGATGGCAGCAGACTCTCACCTGGGGCTCAGGGCTGAGCCCGGGATTGGGTGGCACGGGTGTGGTCACCGAACCAATGTGCCCCTGACACAGCTGGGCCCCCCTCATGAGGGCCTTGCTCTCAGCCCTGAGGGTGGGGAGAGGGTAACAGGACTAAGGCCCCCACCCCAGCAATAGCAATACCCATAGCCTCCTTCCTGCCTTTATGCCCAGGGTTGTGACAACCCCCGTCCTTGTTGCTATTCGTTCGCCCGACAACCTATGTACTAATCTCCACATCCCCATGTGCATTTGTAAATATGTGCCCCCCAGGATGTTACCAACCTATCACTATCTCTAACCCTGGCCTTCCTTAGGCTGTGTGCAAGCTGGAGGAGAGAACCTGCTAAGATGGAAGGCAGATCATGTCATCGCTGTGTTCAAGGCACGTCCTACCCCCAGTGACTCCAATGCACTCAACCTCTTTGACCTCTGGCATCTCCTTCCTGTCCTGGTTGTATGTCAACCATTGTTAACATACGGGTCTCTTCTCCCCTCCCCCACCCATGAATGCAGGGTGAAGGCGGGGAGCAGGGGAAGGTCAGGAGGGTTCTGGGCCAAGAGAATGGCCTTTGATGACACTCAGCTGACAGAGACCACAGTCTGATTAAGGAGCACGTGTATCTTGGCCTCCTGTGTGCCAGGCATGCCATGTTCTCAGAGCTGGGGATACTGCATAGGGTAATAAGGAAAGCAGGGGGTGGGAGAAGTGGGGTGCCATCTTAATCTGGTGGCCAGAAAAGCCTCCAAGGAGGGGGTAACATGTGAGAAGGACCTGAAGGAGGTCAGGGAGTCAGCCAGGTGGGTCTCCGGGGGAGAGACTTCCAGACAGGAAACAGCCAGTGCAAAGGCCCTGAGGCAGGAGTGGGCCGGCCTGATGTGTCTCAGAAAGGGGACGAGGCCAAAGTGGCTGGATCAGTGAGCAAGGAAGAGAAGGGAGGGGAGGAAGCCGCAGATGAACTCGCCCTGATCCCATAGGGCTCCCTAGGCCACTGTGAAGGCTCTGGCTGTGTCTCTGAGTGAGAGCGGAGCTCAGGGCAGGTTTGGAACAGAGGAGTTCCATGACCTGATAGAGGTGTTAAAGACACCAGCAGCTTCCGCAGTCCTTCCATGGGGCCAAGGCAGTCCACTGATTCTAGGGTTTGCCCGGCGAGGGAGGAAGGACCAGACTGAAGTTGGGGCCCTGAAGCCCAGTCAGTGTCGTAGACCAGGGGCTGCAGGCAGAGGGTCCTGGAGGTCTGCTGAGGGTCCCCTGAGCACCCAGGTGAATACTGACTGACACAGGCATGCCATCAGAGGGATCCTGTGTCACTAGGGTGGAAAACAACTCATCCTACACCAAAAGCTGCTCTGGGTCCACGGAGCAAATCTTAGAAGCAAGACTCAGAAGGATCAAAGGGTTTCTAAGTTAACAACATCCCATTTAAAAAGTTCAGGAAATTATTTAGGAGCAGAAAAATATACCCAGCCCCCAAGGGAAAATATACACTGCATTTAGTACAAAAAAATACCAAGAATGCCAAGAATCAGAGAAATCCAACCCATCAGGAGGAGATAAATCAATTAAAAGAAGGCATATCAGTCGAGAAGGAAGAAGTAAAACTTTTTGTGAAGTCAACATCATTGTCTGCGTAGAAAATCCAATGGAATTTACTAAAGAGTGACTAGAACTAAGTAGTGAGCTTAGCAAATTGCAGGATAAATGGTGTGTTAGATGGAGCTAACCATCCCTACCCAAATTCTGAACCAGCTGTCCCAGCATGTTTCCCCACAGACCTGAAACTAGTCCAGTCAGCCACAAGATTCCTATGCAGTGGGCTTGGGTTTTTAGTCTTCTCTTGCAAACAAAGCTTTTCTTATTTTAGGAAACAAACCCAATAGGGACAAGATGTTGGGAAACCAGAAATATGGTGGGAGACATGTTTTCTGAAGAGCAAGTGTGATCCAGAGCATTGAAAAAGAAATAGAAGGGGGCCGGCCGGGTGGCTCAGGCGGTTAGAGCTCCGTGCTCCTAACTCCGAAGGCTGCCGGTTCAATTCCCACATGGGCCAGTGGGCTCTCAACCACAAGGTTGCTGGTTCGATTCCTCGAGTCCCGCAAGGGATGGTGGGCGGTGCCCCCTGCAACTAGCAACACAACTGGACCTGGAGCTGAGATGCGCCCTCCACAACTAAGATTGAAAGGACAACAACTTGACTTGGAAAAAAGTCCTGGAAATTCACCCTGTTCCCCAATAAAGTCCTGTTCCCCTTCCCCAATAAAATCTTAAAAAAAAAAAAAAGAAATAGAAGGTAAACATTGAGGTCACTATCTCTACCTTTTGGAATCTGTCTTCAGGAAATAACCGTTCATGGAAAGATTTAAATACAAGAATTCCACTGAATAATTAGCCATAATGATGAAAAAAAAAAGGCAATAATTTAAATGTTCAATTACTATAGTACAATGTTTCTTTAAAAAACAACAAAAAACTTTTATTTTAAGTGTGTTTTTCCAGGACCCATCAGCTCCAGGTCAACTAGTTATTTCAATCTAGTTGTGGAGGGCGCAGCTCACAGTGGTCCAAGTGGGGATCGAACCCGGAAACCTTTTTGTTAAGAGCAGTGCACTCTAACCAAATGAGCTAATCGGCCGCCCTTACAATGCATCTTTTAACCATGCATTCACGAACTTAGTTTTGAAGGACTTTCAAAGAGGTAATGTTCATACATTCAACAAAATAACTTCAGCAAAACTTAATGCTAAGCTTGTAAGAATATACTTTAACTATCTTACACATTTAATGCATCAATACAAGTATAAAAGTACAAACATATTCCAAAATGTTGACAGTACTGAATGCTGAATGTCAGGACACAATTGATTTAATTTTCTGGCATTTAATTCCTAGTTGTCTTAAATTACTTTGTATAACTATCTGAATTTCAGAACTTCCCCACCCCTCCAACATGAAGACAAAGGCAAAAAATTGTGCAGGCGCAGTAGCCGAAGAGAAAGTCAGGCACGGAACACAAGTTCAGTGTTGATTTCTGCAGTAACCGACATTTAATCATGCCATTTCTCAAGCAACAGGGACACAGAACACGTGGGCCCAGGGAGCCAAATGCAAATACGGGGAAACCATGAGGCCCCAGTAAGAGAGGCACTATTCCAGGAATCCATTCCCTGTGCACTGCCTGGTGGGAGTCACAGGGTTAGATCCCAGCCCCCTTTCAGCGGCCATCACTTGGTGGAAAGAGGGACCGAATGCGCTGAATGTTCCAGACCACGTGGGAAAGCCTTTCCAAGAAGGAGTTGATGGAAACTCGGAGCAGATCAGGGTCTTCAGCAATCCATCTGCTAAATGAGGCACAAAGATCAAGTTTAAAAGTGAACTCTGTCTTGCACCCAGCACTCCACACCCCCACCTGAGACCTAACACTTGACTGTCTCCTTGTGTCTCTTACAGATCACCAATGGGGCTGAGATTGCAACTTAGGCCCTGGGCACTTGTAACCATCGCCACCTCAGCTCATTCTAGAACTCACACAGCCAGGATGTTGTCAGTCACTATGACCTCCTTTTCAACCCCCTGCCAGTAGCTTTGGGCATCTGTTTCCATGGCCAGGCGGGCCATCTCTGCCTCCAGAATGGACTGGAAAGGCAGAGTGAGCGTGCTGAGGGACACGTGGTTAAGGCTCAATGTGCCAGTACCGCAGGCTTCCTTACACCTCAGAGGCTCACCTTCACCTGGGAGCTTCACCTCAGGTCGTCTACCCCCACCTTCTCACACACACCCAGCCCTGCCAGCTCAGGCCACCTGGCCTGCATCCCTCCTCACTCACGTCATCCTGTCCCACTCCCTCCCAGTTCCTTCAGGCCTGCTTCCCCACCTCCAGTCTCCTCAGATGTCTACTCCCCCTCCCACTAGGCTGCCCCAGGTTCCCGTCCCTGCTCCCATTTTTGTCTCCCCCAGGCTACCGTGCACGCTGTCCCCAAAACCTGACCCTGGCCTTGTGGCATGTCCCTGACCCATCCCTTGGCCACCAGGCCTCAGGGGCCCGTTGGAAAGGATACAAGAGGATCTGTGGGTTTCCTGGTCCTACAGCCTCAGCGGCGGCATCTCCACCTGGCCCGGAAGCATGTGCTGCCTGTGCGACACTGGGAGCATCTACGGCTGCTGATCCTGCTGTTTCCTCGACTCCCGGGCCGCCCAGGACACCAGGGCCACCTTGGCTGTTCGGACCAGGGTCACCCCGGCCACTGGGACTGCCAGGGCCACTCTCGTTGCCAAGGTCACCAGCGCCACTACGGCCACAAGGGCTGCCAGGACCACCTTGGCCTTCCAGAACGCTGGCGAGACCCAGGTCTTCAGGGCCGCCGGGGCTACCTCCTGCAGCAGCCGCACCGCCGGCATCTTCATCCGCAGCCTGCACGGCAGCGGCTCCGACTGCCCCGTTCCCCTCCGAGTCCATCTTGATTATAACGGCACTCTCAGCCCGCTGCCGAAGGGCTGAGGCCTTCTCAGGATGGTCCACCCTCTCACGTGCAACTGAAGATGTCCAGGGCGCCTGCGCAAATGACTCCGCTTCAGTGCGACCGAGTGCGACCAGTTCCCCACAACCGCGCGCAGCTCCTGTTAGACGGCTTAGCCAATGAGAACTCCCTCATGAAGCCCCGCCCACTGAAACCTATGTATCTCAGTGCGCCTGTGCAAACAGACCGCTCCCCCTCACCCCCCCACCTCGCCTGATTGCAGGCAAGAGAGCGATGCTCTCTCTGCAAGGGGTGCTGAGGCAGCTGGGCACGTGACTGCTTCCCGCCAAGTCTGCCACACCCCACGCTTTCTGTGCCAGTGCCAGCCTGGCTGGCCTCACGTGTGACAAGCTTATTTACCGCTGGGCCCCTGTGATCAGGTTCCGGGAGTAAGTCGGTCGCCTCCGAGCCAGGCCGATCCTGCCCCTCTCTCTGGGCTCCAGAGATGGTCTGATTGTGAGTGTGTTGGGCAGTGCCCAGCCAGGGTTGGGGTAGCGATTCCCAGCAGGAGTCAGTCCTAGGCCCTGCATGTACTAGGAGGCACTCCTAACCCACTCTCAGTGGGAGCCAGGATGTATGGGCCTTAGTCCTTTAGCACCATTTCTCACACTGGGTACTGTCACTACATGGTACCAGCCAGCTTGGGGGATAGGGTGACTGCCAGCCCCACCACCTCTGCCCAGGGACTCTCGAGCTCCAGGCACACACACTGCCATACTTCCATTGGGCAGGCAAGGACTGGGGCGCCACCCAGGTGTTGAGGAGGGATCCACTGGTCACAAGGGCTGCAGGAGGGGGAACACCACCTCTGAGGCAGCTCCCAGTCACTTGACTATCTGCTGGCGCAGCCCTCATGAGATCTCCTTTCCCCAGGAGCAAAGTCTTGTGGTTGTCCCAGGGGCTGGAGGTGCCAGGGGCCTTCAAGTGGGACACGACCCTGTAGCTGCTGGCCTGCTGCGTGCTGGTCTACTTCTGTGTCCGGAGAGGGTTGTGTCAACAGGAAAGATACAGCTGGAGACACGGACAGCTGGGGTTGATGGCAGGGCTGGGGGCAGCATTGCCTGAAGCTATAGGGTCTCTCTTAGCAACCAGTGTTGCCACAGGTGGTGACCGGACCAGGGTCTGTGCCCGAGGAGGGGGCGGGTACTTCAATCCAGGCCACTTGATCCCCACCCCATGGCTGCACAGTCCTCCCAGCCTCCAAATCCAGGCCCAGCCGCCTTCCCGCCGGAAGGGGAGAGACGCAAGCAGCAGCTGCCCCTTCCCTGTGTCAGGGGTCCCCATCTCCACCCTCTATCCCCGTTCTTTTCTATTCCCCACTCACCTGTTTGGAAGGTCTGGATGGACCTGCTCCAGGGCTGCCTCCCTCACCTGCTTGTCCAGCACACGAGAAAATGATGCCAGCAAGAGACACAGTCAACAGGAGATGTATGAGGCTGTTGCCGGCATAACAGGGCACGCTGTTTTAGAGCAGTTTTTGTATAAGTAGAAAGGGTGCACTTCACATTAACGATTAAAGTATAGTATAGTAAATACATAAACCAGTGACATGGTCATTTGTAATCATTATCACGTGTTATGTACATAATCGTATGTGCTATACTGTTACATGACTGGTAGGACAGTAAGTTTGTTTACACCAGCATCACCACCAACACGTGAGGAATTCATTGTGTGCTCACGTCAGGACGGCTATGATGTCACGAGGAGGTAGGAATTTTTCAGCTCCACTGTAATTTTATGGCACCGCTGTCATGTATGGGGTCTGCTGGTGACTTAAACATCGTTATGCTATGCATGACTGTACATTCTTATGGAAGCCCTAGGAAACCCATACACTTATGAACAGAGTAGTTATATAATCTGACTTCATGCTTCCTGTTACTGCTTTCATCTGCGAAATATTTGCCCACGAAAAGGTCACAAAGACATTTCTCCTATGGTTCCTCAAAGTTTTGTAGTTTTACCTTTTACATGTAGAGTAATGACCATTTTATTTATTTATATTTTTTAAAAAGCTTTTATTTATTTAAGTGTGTTTTTCCAGGACCCATCAGCTCCGAGCCAGGTAGTTGTTTCAATCTAGTTGTGGAGGGCGCAGCTCACAGGGGGCCATGTGGGGATGGAACCAGCAACCTTGTTGTTAAGAAGACTGAGCTCTAACCAACTGAGCTAACCGGCTGCCCCTGCTATGACTGTTTTAAATGAATATTTGCGCACAGTAGCCAAGGAGGTTGAAGCTTATTTTTCCAATATGGATATTCCATAAACACCTGTTCAAAAGGTTATCTATCCTTCCCCCATTGAATTATCTTGACATCCTAGTCAAAAATCCAGTGACCCTATATGTGTGGGCTGCTTCTGGACTTCGAATCCTGTCCCATGGATCTACATGCCCACCCTGGCACCAGTTCCCCACCAGTTTCAATTCTGTACATTTAGAGTAAGTCCTGAAATTTGGCTGTGTTTGTCCCTTAACCTTGCATTTCTAGGGTAAGCTGCACTTAACCGTGGTGCATTAGTCTTTTAGTATTTTGTGCGATTTGGTTTATGAATTTTTGTTGATTTTCTCGCATCAGTGCTCATAGGAGATGTTGGTCTGCAGTCGTCTTCGTGCTGTTGTATTTGTCTATTTTTCATTTCATTATAATATTGTTCTCGTTCTTCTGTTTTTGGGAAACAACGTGTGAGACCAGCACAATTTCTTCTTCCTTAAATGTTTGATAGAATCAATAAATGTAGAACCTGGGCTGGATTTTCATTTGTGAGGAGGTTTTCAGTCATGAGTGCCTTTTCCTTACTTGATACAGAGTTGCTCAGATATTGGTTTATCTTCTTGTCTTCGTTTTAGTAGTTTGTGTCTTTCAGAGACTTTGTCTACTTCATTTACGTTGCCCAGAAGCTGGAACAGATCATGAGCCTCATGAGTAGCAACAGCTAAGGGAGGCAGAACCAGTGAGGAGGGGGATTCTCTTTTCTCAGCCCTCCTCCCATCGATGGCAGCAGACTCTCACCTGGGGCTCAGGGCTGAGCCCGGGATTGGGTGGCACGGGTGTGGTCACCGAACCAATGTGCCCCTGACACAGCTGGGCCCCCCTCATGAGGGCCTTGCTCTCAGCCCTGAAGGTGGGGAGAGGGTAACAGGACTAAGGCCCCCACCCCAGCAATAGCAATACCCATAGCCTCCTTCCTGCCTTTATGCCCAGGGTTGTGACAACCCCCGTCCTTGTTGCTATTCGTTCGCCCGACAACCTATGTACTAATCTCCACATCCCCATGTGCATTTGTAAATATGTGCCCCCCAGGATGTTACCAACCTATCACTATCTCTAACCCTGGCCTTCCTTAGGCTGTGTGCAAGCTGGAGGAGAGAACCTGCTAAGATGGAAGGCAGATCATGTCATCGCTGTGTTCAAGGCACGTCCTACCCCCAGTGACTCCAATGCACTCAACCTCTTTGACCTCTGGCATCTCCTTCCTGTCCTGGTTGTATGTCAACCATTGTTAACATACGGGTCTCTTCTCCCCTCCCCCACCCATGAATGCAGGGTGAAGGCGGGGAGCAGGGGAAGGTCAGGAGGGTTCTGGGCCAAGAGAATGGCCTTTGATGACACTCAGCTGACAGAGACCACAGTCTGATTAAGGAGCACGTGTATCTTGGCCTCCTGTGTGCCAGGCATGCCATGTTCTCAGAGCTGGGGATACTGCATAGGGTAATAAGGAAAGCAGGGGGTGGGAGAAGTGGGGTGCCATCTTAATCTGGTGGCCAGAAAAGCCTCCAAGGAGGGGGTAACATGTGAGAAGGACCTGAAGGAGGTCAGGGAGTCAGCCAGGTGGGTCTCCGGGGGAGAGACTTCCAGACAGGAAACAGCCAGTGCAAAGGCCCTGAGGCAGGAGTGGGCCGGCCTGATGTGTCTCAGAAAGAGGACGAGGCCAAAGTGGCTGGATCAGTGAGCAAGGAAGAGAAGGGAGGGGAGGAAGCCGCAGATGAACTCGCCCTGATCCCATAGGGCTCCCTAGGCCACTGTGAAGGCTCTGGCTGTGTCTCTGAGTGAGAGCGGAGCTCAGGGCAGGTTTGGAACAGAGGAGTTCCATGACCTGATAGAGGTGTTAAAGACACCAGCAGCTTCCGCAGTCCTTCCATGGGGCCAAGGCAGTCCACTGATTCTAGGGTTTGCCCGGCGAGGGAGGAAGGACCAGACTGAAGTTGGGGCCCTGAAGCCCAGTCAGTGTCGTAGACCAGGGGCTGCAGGCAGAGGGTCCTGGAGGTCTGCTGAGGGTCCCCTGAGCACCCAGGTGAATACTGACTGACACAGGCGTGCCATCAGAGGGATCCTGTGTCACTAGGGTGGAAAACAACTCATCCTACACCAAAAGCTGCTCTGGGTCCACGGAGCAAATCTTAGAAGCAAGACTCAGAAGGATCAAAGGGTTTCTAAGTTAACAACATCCCATTTAAAAAGTTCAGGAAATTATTTAGGAGCAGAAAAATATACCCAGCCCCCAAGGGAAAATATACACTGCATTTAGTACAAAAAAATACCAAGAATGCCAAGAATCAGAGAAATCCAACCCATCAGGAGGAGATAAATCAATTAAAAGAAGGCATATCAGTCGAGAAGGAAGAAGTAAAACTTTTTGTGAAGTCAACATCATTGTCTGCGTAGAAAATCCAATGGAATTTACTAAAGAGTGACTAGAACTAAGTAGTGAGCTTAGCAAATTGCAGGATAAATGGTGTGTTAGATGGAGCTAACCATCCCTACCCAAATTCTGAACCAGCTGTCCCAGCATGTTTCCCCACAGACCTGAAACTAGTCCAGTCAGCCACAAGATTCCTATGCAGTGGGCTTGGGTTTTTAGTCTTCTCTTGCAAACAAAGCTTTTCTTATTTTAGGAAACAAACCCAATAGGGACAAGATGTTGGGAAACCAGAAATATGGTGGGAGACATGTTTTCTGAAGAGCAAGTGTGATCCAGAGCATTGAAAAAGAAATAGAAGGGGGCCGGCCGGGTGGCTCAGGCGGTTAGAGCTCCGTGCTCCTAACTCCGAAGGCTGCCGGTTCAATTCCCACATGGGCCAGTGGGCTCTCAACCACAAGGTTGCTGGTTCGATTCCTCGAGTCCCGCAAGGGATGGTGGGCGGTGCCCCCTGCAACTAGCAACACAACTGGACCTGGAGCTGAGATGCGCCCTCCACAACTAAGATTGAAAGGACAACAACTTGACTTGGAAAAAAGTCCTGGAAATTCACCCTGTTCCCCAATAAAGTCCTGTTCCCCTTCCCCAATAAAATCTTAAAAAAAAAAAAAAAAAAAAAGAAATAGAAGGTAAACATTGAGGTCACTATCTCTACCTTTTGGAATCTGTCTTCAGGAAATAACCGTTCATGGAAAGATTTAAATACAAGAATTCCACTGAATAATTAGCCATAATGATGAAAAAAAAAAAGGCAATAATTTAAATTTTCAATTACTATAGTACAATATTTCTTTAAAAAACAACAAAAAACTTTAATTTTAAGTGTGTTTTTCCAGGACCCATCAGCTCCAGGTCAACTAGTTATTTCAATCTAGTTGTGGAGGGCGCAGCTCACAGTGGTCCAAGTGGGGATCGAACCCGGAAACCTTTTTGTTAACAGCAGTGCACTCTAACCAAATGAGCTAATCGGCCGCCCTTACAATGCATCTTTTAACCATGCATTCACGAACTTAGTTTTGAAGGACTTTCAAAGAGGTAATGTTCATACATTCAACAAAATAACTTCAGCAAAACTTAATGCTAAGCTTGTAAGAATATACTTTAACTATCTTACACATTTAATGCATCAATACAAGTATAAAAGTACAAACATATTCCAAAATGTTGACAGTACTGAATGCTGAATGTCAGGACACAATTGATTTAATTTTCTGGCATTTCATTCCTAGTTGTCTTAAATTACTTTGTATAACTATCTGAATTTCAGAACTTCCCCACCCCTCCAACATGAAGACAAAGGCAAAAAATTGTGCAGGCGCAGTAGCCGAAGAGAAAGTCAGGCACGGAACACAAGTTCAGTGTTGATTTCTGCAGTAACCGACATTTAATCATGCCATTTCTCAAGCAACAGGGACACAGAACACGTGGGCCCAGGGAGCCAAATGCAAATACGGGGAAACCATGAGGCCCCAGTAAGAGAGGCACTATTCCAGGAATCCATTCCCTGTGCACTGCCTGGTGGGAGTCACAGGGTTAGATCCCAGCCCCCTTTCAGCGGCCATCACTTGGTGGAAAGAGGGACCGAATGCGCTGAATGTTCCAGACCACGTGGGAAAGCCTTTCCAAGAAGGAGTTGATGGAAACTCGGAGCAGATCAGGGTCTTCAGCAATCCATCTGCTAAATGAGGCACAAAGATCAAGTTTAAAAGTGAACTCTGTCTTGCACCCAGCACTCCACACCCCCACCTGAGACCTAACACTTGACTGTCTCCTTGTGTCTCTTACAGATCACCAATGGGGCTGAGATTGCAACTTAGGCCCTGGGCACTTGTAACCATCGCCACCTCAGCTCATTCTAGAACTCACACAGCCAGGATGTTGTCAGTCACTATGACCTCCTTTTCAACCCCCTGCCAGTAGCTTTGGGCATCTGTTTCCATGGGCAGGCGGGCCATCTCTGCCTCCAGAATGGACTGGTAAGGCAGAGTGAGCGTGCTGAGGGACACGTGGTTAAGGCTCAATGTGCCAGTACCGCAGGCTTCCTTACACCTCAGAGGCTCACCTTCACCTGGGAGCTTCACCTCAGGTCGTCTACCCCCACCTTCTCACACACACCCAGCCCTGCCAGCTCAGGCCACCTGGCCTGCATCCCTCCTCACTCACGTCATCCTGTCCCACTCCCTCCCAGTTCCTTCAGGCCTGCTTCCCCACCTCCAGTCTCCTCAGATGTCTACTCTCCCTCCCACTAGGCTGCCCCAGGTTCCCGTCCCTGCTCCCATTTTTGTCTCCCCCAGGCTACCGTGCACGCTGTCCCCAAAACCTGACCCTGGCCTTGTGGCATGTCCCTGACCCATCCCTTGGCCACCAGGCCTCAGGGGCCCGTTAGAAAGGATACAAGAGGATCTGTGGGTTTCCTGGTCCTACAGCCTCAGCGGCGGCATCTCCACCTGGCCCGGAAGCATGTGCTGCCTGTGCGACACTGGGAGGATCTACGGCTGCTGATCCCGCTGTTTCCTCGACTCCCGGGCCGCCCAGGACACCAGGGCCACCTTGGCTGTTCGGACCAGGGTCACCCCGGCCACTGGGACTGCCAGGGCCACTCTCGTTGCCAAGGTCACCAGCGCCACTACGGCCACAAGGGCTGCCAGGACCACCTTGGCCTTCCTGAACGCTGGCGAGACCCAGGTCTTCAGGGCCGCCGGGGCTACCTCCTGCAGCAGCCGCACCGCCGGCATCTTCATCCGCAGCCTGCACGGCAGCGGCTCCGACTGCCCCGTTCCCCTCCGAGTCCATCTTGATTATAACGGCACTCTCAGCCCGCTGCCGAAGGGCTGAGGCCTTCTCAGGATGGTCCACCCTCTCACGTGCAACTGAAGATGTCCAGGGCGCCTGCGCAAATGACTCCGCTTCAGTGCGACCCAGTGCGACCAGTTCCCCACAACCGCGCGCAGCTCCTGTTAGACGGCTTAGCCAATGAGAACTCCCTCATGAAGCCCCGCCCACTGAAACCTATGTATCTCAGTGCGCCTGTGCAAACAGACCGCTCCCCCTCACCCCCCCACCTCGCCTGATTGCAGGCAAGAGAGCGATGCTCTCTCTGCAAGGGGTGCTGAGGCAGCTGGGCACGTGACTGTTTCCCGCCAAGTCTGCCACACCCCACGCTTTCTGTGCCAGTGCCAGCCTGGCTGGCCTCACGTGTGACAAGCTTATTTACCGCTGGGCCCCTGTGATCAGGTTCCGGGAGTTAAGTCGGTCGCCTCCGAGCCAGGCCGATCCTGCCCCTCTCTCTGGGCTCCAGAGATGGTCTGATTGTGAGTGTGTTGGGCAGTGCCCAGCCAGGGTTGGGGTAGCGATTCCCAGCAGGAGTCAGTCCTAGGCCCTGCATGTACTAGGAGGCACTCCTAACCCACTCTCAGTGGGAGCCAGGATGTATGGGCCTTAGTCCTTTAGCACCATTTCTCACACTGGGTACTGTCACTACATGGTACCAGCCAGCTTGGGGGATAGGGTGACTGCCAGCCCCACCACCTCTGCCCAGGGACTCTCGAGCTCCAGGCACACACACTGCCATACTTCCATTGGGCAGGCAAGGACTGGGGCGCCACCCAGGTGTTGAGGAGGGATCCACTGGTCACAAGGGCTGCAGGAGGGGGAACACCACCTCTGAGGCAGCTCCCAGTCACTTGACTATCTGCTGGCGCAGCCCTCATGAGATCTCCTTTCCCCAGGAGCAAAGTCTTGTGGTTGTCCCAGGGGCTGGAGGTGCCAGGGGCCTTCAAGTGGGACACGACCCTGTAGCTGCTGGCCTGCTGCGTGCTGGTCTACTTCTGTGTCCGGAGAGGGTTGTGTCAACAGGAAAGATACAGCTGGAGACACGGACAGCTGGGGTTGATGGCAGGGCTGGGGGCAGCATTGCCTGAAGCTATAGGGTCTCTCTTAGCAACCAGTGTTGCCACAGGTGGTGACCGGACCAGGGTCTGTGCCCGAGGAGGGGGCGGGTACTTCAATCCAGGCCACTTGATCCCCACCCCATGGCTGCACAGTCCTCCCAGCCTCCAAATCCAGGCCCAGCCGCCTTCCCGCCGGAAGGGGAGAGACGCAAGCAGCAGCTGCCCCTTCCCTGTGTCAGGGGTCCCCATCTCCACCCTCTATCCCCGTTCTTTTCTATTCCCCACTCACCTGTTTGGAAGGTCTGGATGGACCTGCTCCAGGGCTGCCTCCCTCACCTGCTTGTCCAGCACACGAGAAAATGATGCCAGCAAGAGACACAGTCAACAGGAGATGTATGAGGCTATTGCCGGCATAACAGGGCACGCTGTTTTAGAGCAGTTTTTGTATAAGTAGAAAGGGTGCACTTCACATTAACGATTAAAGTATAGTATAGTAAATACATAAACCAGTGACATGGTCATTTGTAATCATTATCACGTGTTATGTACATAATCGTATGTGCTATACTGTTACATGACTGGTAGGACAGTAAGTTTGTTTACACCAGCATCACCACCAACACGTGAGGAATTCATTGTGTGCTCACGTCAGGACGGCTATGATGTCACGAGGAGGTAGGAATTTTTCAGCTCCACTGTAATTTTATGGCACCGCCGTCATGTATGGGGTCTGCTGGTGACTTAAACATCGTTATGCTATGCATGACTGTACATTCTTATGGAAGCCCTAGGAAACCCATACACTTATGAACAGAGTAGTTATATAATCTGACTTCATGCTTCCTGTTACTGCTTTCATCTGCGAAATATTTGCCCACGAAAAGGTCACAAAGACATTTCTCCTATGGTTCCTCAAAGTTTTGTAGTTTTACCTTTTACATGTAGAGTAATGACCATTTTATTTATTTATATTTTTTAAAAAGCTTTTATTTATTTAAGTGTGTTTTTCCAGGACCCATCAGCTCCGAGCCAAGTAGTTGTTTCAATCTAGTTGTGGAGGGCGCAGCTCACAGGGGGCCATGTGGGGATGGAACCAGCAACCTTGTTGTTAAGAAGACTGAGCTCTAACCAACTGAGCTAACCGGCTGCCCCTGCTATGACTGTTTTAAATGAATATTTGCGCACAGTAGCCAAGGAGGTTGAAGCTTATTTTTCCAATATGGATATTCCATAAACACCTGTTCAAAAGGTTATCTATCCTTCCCCCATTGAATTATCTTGACATCCTAGTCAAAAATCCAGTGACCCTATATGTGTGGGCTGCTTCTGGACTTCGAATCCTGTCCCATGGATCTACATGCCCACCCTGGCACCAGTTCCCCACCAGTTTCAATTCTGTACATTTAGAGTAAGTCCTGAAATTTGGCTGTGTTTGTCCCTTAACCTTGCATTTCTAGGGTAAGCTGCACTTAACCGTGGTGCATTAGTCTTTTAGTATTTTGTGCGATTTGGTTTATGAATTTTTCTTGATTTTCTCGCATCAGTGCTCATAGGAGATGTTGGTCTGCAGTCGTCTTCGTGCTGTTGTATTTGTCTATTTTTCATTTCATTATAATATTGTTCTCGTTCTTCTGTTTTTGGGAAACAACGTGTGAGACCAGCACAATTTCTTCTTCCTTAAATGTTTGATAGAATCAATAAATGTAGAACCTGGGCTGGATTTTCATTTGTGAGGAGGTTTTCAGTCATGAGTGCCTTTTCCTTACTTGATACAGAGTTGCTCACATATTGGTTTATCTTCTTGTCTTCGTTTTAGTAGTTTGTGTCTTTCAGAGACTTTGTCTACTTCATTTACGTTGCCCAGAAGCTGGAACAGATCATGAGCCTCATGAGTAGCAACAGCTAAGGGAGGCAGAACCAGTGAGGAGGGGGATTCTCTTTTCTCAGCCCTCCTCCCATCGATGGCAGCAGACTCTCACCTGGGGCTCAGGGCTGAGCCCGGGATTGGGTGGCACGGGTGTGGTCACCGAACCAATGTGCCCCTGACACAGCTGGGCCCCCCTCATGAGGGCCTTGCTCTCAGCCCTGAAGGTGGGGAGAGGGTAACAGGACTAAGGCCCCCACCCCAGCAATAGCAATACCCATAGCCTCCTTCCTGCCTTTATGCCCAGGGTTGTGACAACCCCCGTCCTTGTTGCTATTCGTTCGCCCGACAACCTATGTACTAATCTCCACATCCCCATGTGCATTTGTAAATATGTGCCCCCCAGGATGTTACCAACCTATCACTATCTCTAACCCTGGCCTTCCTTAGGCTGTGTGCAAGCTGGAGGAGAGAACCTGCTAAGATGGAAGGCAGATCATGTCATCGCTGTGTTCAAGGCACGTCCTACCCCCAGTGACTCCAATGCACTCAACCTCTTTGACCTCTGGCATCTCCTTCCTGTCCTGGTTGTATGTCAACCATTGTTAACATACGGGTCTCTTCTCCCCTCCCCCACCCATGAATGCAGGGTGAAGGCGGGGAGCAGGGGAAGGTCAGGAGGGTTCTGGGCCAAGAGAATGGCCTTTGATGACACTCAGCTGACAGAGACCACAGTCTGATTAAGGAGCACGTGTATCTTGGCCTCCTGTGTGCCAGGCATGCCATGTTCTCAGAGCTGGGGATACTGCATAGGGTAATAAGGAAAGCAGGGGGTGGGAGAAGTGGGGTGCCATCTTAATCTGGTGGCCAGAAAAGCCTCCAAGGAGGGGGTAACATGTGAGAAGGACCTGAAGGAGGTCAGGGAGTCAGCCAGGTGGGTCTCCGGGGGAGAGACTTCCAGACAGGAAACAGCCAGTGCAAAGGCCCTGAGGCAGGAGTGGGCCGGCCTGATGTGTCTCAGAAAGGGGACGAGGCCAAAGTGGCTGGATCAGTGAGCAAGGAAGAGAAGGGAGGGGAGGAAGCCGCAGATGAACTCGCCCTGATCCCATAGGGCTCCCTAGGCCACTGTGAAGGCTCTGGCTGTGTCTCTGAGTGAGAGCGGAGCTCAGGGCAGGTTTGGAACAGAGGAGTTCCATGACCTGATAGAGGTGTTAAAGACACCAGCAGCTTCCGCAGTCCTTCCATGGGGCCAAGGCAGTCCACTGATTCTAGGGTTTGCCCGGCGAGGGAGGAAGGACCAGACTGAAGTTGGGGCCCTGAAGCCCAGTCAGTGTCGTAGACCAGGGGCTGCAGGCAGAGGGTCCTGGAGGTCTGCTGAGGGTCCCCTGAGCACCCAGGTGAATACTGACTGACACAGGCGTGCCATCAGAGGGATCCTGTGTCACTAGGGTGGAAAACAACTCATCCTACACCAAAAGCTGCTCTGGGTCCACGGAGCAAATCTTAGAAGCAAGACTCAGAAGGATCAAAGGGTTTCTAAGTTAACAACATCCCATTTAAAAAGTTCAGGAAATTATTTAGGAGCAGAAAAATATACCCAGCCCCCAAGGGAAAATATACACTGCATTTAGTACAAAAAAATACCAAGAATGCCAAGAATCAGAGAAATCCAACCCATCAGGAGGAGATAAATCAATTAAAAGAAGGCATATCAGTCGAGAAGGAAGAAGTAAAACTTTTTGTGAAGTCAACATCATTGTCTGCGTAGAAAATCCAATGGAATTTACTAAAGAGTGACTAGAACTAAGTAGTGAGCTTAGCAAATTGCAGGATAAATGGTGTGTTAGATGGAGCTAACCATCCCTACCCAAATTCTGAACCAGCTGTCCCAGCATGTTTCCCCACAGACCTGAAACTAGTCCAGTCAGCCACAAGATTCCTATGCAGTGGGCTTGGGTTTTTAGTCTTCTCTTGCAAACAAAGCTTTTCTTATTTTAGGAAACAAACCCAATAGGGACAAGATGTTGGGAAACCAGAAATATGGTGGGAGACATGTTTTCTGAAGAGCAAGTGTGATCCAGAGCATTGAAAAAGAAATAGAAGGGGGCCGGCCGGGTGGCTCAGGCGGTTAGAGCTCCGTGCTCCTAACTCCGAAGGCTGCCGGTTCAATTCCCACATGGGCCAGTGGGCTCTCAACCACAAGGTTGCTGGTTCGATTCCTCGAGTCCCGCAAGGGATGGTGGGCGGTGCCCCCTGCAACTAGCAACACAACTGGACCTGGAGCTGAGATGCGCCCTCCACAACTAAGATTGAAAGGACAACAACTTGACTTGGAAAAAAGTCCTGGAAATTCACCCTGTTCCCCAATAAAGTCCTGTTCCCCTTCCCCAATAAAATCTTAAAAAAAAAAAAAAAAAAAAAGAAATAGAAGGTAAACATTGAGGTCACTATCTCTACCTTTTGGAATCTGTCTTCAGGAAATAACCGTTCATGGAAAGATTTAAATACAAGAATTCCACTGAATAATTAGCCATAATGATGAAAAAAAAAAAGGCAATAATTTAAATTTTCAATTACTATAGTACAATATTTCTTTAAAAAACAACAAAAAACTTTAATTTTAAGTGTGTTTTTCCAGGACCCATCAGCTCCAGGTCAACTAGTTATTTCAATCTAGTTGTGGAGGGCGCAGCTCACAGTGGTCCAAGTGGGGATCGAACCCGGAAACCTTTTTGTTAACAGCAGTGCACTCTAACCAAATGAGCTAATCGGCCGCCCTTACAATGCATCTTTTAACCATGCATTCACGAACTTAGTTTTGAAGGACTTTCAAAGAGGTAATGTTCATACATTCAACAAAATAACTTCAGCAAAACTTAATGCTAAGCTTGTAAGAATATACTTTAACTATCTTACACATTTAATGCATCAATACAAGTATAAAAGTACAAACATATTCCAAAATGTTGACAGTACTGAATGCTGAATGTCAGGACACAATTGATTTAATTTTCTGGCATTTAATTCCTAGTTGTCTTAAATTACTTTGTATAACTATCTGAATTTCAGAACTTCCCCACCCCTCCAACATGAAGACAAAGGCAAAAAATTGTGCAGGCGCAGTAGCCGAAGAGAAAGTCAGGCACGGAACACAAGTTCAGTGTTGATTTCTGCAGTAACCGACATTTAATCATGCCATTTCTCAAGCAACAGGGACACAGAACACGTGGGCCCAGGGAGCCAAATGCAAATACGGGGAAACCATGAGGCCCCAGTAAGAGAGGCACTATTCCAGGAATCCATTCCCTGTGCACTGCCTGGTGGGAGTCACAGGGTTAGATCCCAGCCCCCTTTCAGCGGCCATCACTTGGTGGAAAGAGGGACCGAATGCGCTGAATGTTCCAGACCACGTGGGAAAGCCTTTCCAAGAAGGAGTTGATGGAAACTCGGAGCAGATCAGGGTCTTCAGCAATCCATCTGCTAAATGAGGCACAAAGATCAAGTTTAAAAGTGAACTCTGTCTTGCACCCAGCACTCCACACCCCCACCTGAGACCTAACACTTGACTGTCTCCTTGTGTCTCTTACAGATCACCAATGGGGCTGAGATTGCAACTTAGGCCCTGGGCACTTGTAACCATCGCCACCTCAGCTCATTCTAGAACTCACACAGCCAGGATGTTGTCAGTCACTATGACCTCCTTTTCAACCCCCTGCCAGTAGCTTTGGGCATCTGTTTCCATGGGCAGGCGGGCCATCTCTGCCTCCAGAATGGACTGGTAAGGCAGAGTGAGCGTGCTGAGGGACACGTGGTTAAGGCTCAATGTGCCAGTACCGCAGGCTTCCTTACACCTCAGAGGCTCACCTTCACCTGGGAGCTTCACCTCAGGTCGTCTACCCCCACCTTCTCACACACACCCAGCCCTGCCAGCTCAGGCCACCTGGCCTGCATCCCTCCTCACTCACGTCATCCTGTCCCACTCCCTCCCAGTTCCTTCAGGCCTGCTTCCCCACCTCCAGTCTCCTCAGATGTCTACTCTCCCTCCCACTAGGCTGCCCCAGGTTCCCGTCCCTGCTCCCATTTTTGTCTCCCCCAGGCTACCGTGCACGCTGTCCCCAAAACCTGACCCTGGCCTTGTGGCATGTCCCTGACCCATCCCTTGGCCACCAGGCCTCAGGGGCCCGTTAGAAAGGATACAAGAGGATCTGTGGGTTTCCTGGTCCTACAGCCTCAGCGGCGGCATCTCCACCTGGCCCGGAAGCATGTGCTGCCTGTGCGACACTGGGAGGATCTACGGCTGCTGATCCCGCTGTTTCCTCGACTCCCGGGCCGCCCAGGACACCAGGGCCACCTTGGCTGTTCGGACCAGGGTCACCCCGGCCACTGGGACTGCCAGGGCCACTCTCGTTGCCAAGGTCACCAGCGCCACTACGGCCACAAGGGCTGCCAGGACCACCTTGGCCTTCCTGAACGCTGGCGAGACCCAGGTCTTCAGGGCCGCCGGGGCTACCTCCTGCAGCAGCCGCACCGCCGGCATCTTCATCCGCAGCCTGCACGGCAGCGGCTCCGACTGCCCCGTTCCCCTCCGAGTCCATCTTGATTATAACGGCACTCTCAGCCCGCTGCCGAAGGGCTGAGGCCTTCTCAGGATGGTCCACCCTCTCACGTGCAACTGAAGATGTCCAGGGCGCCTGCGCAAATGACTCCGCTTCAGTGCGACCGAGTGCGACCAGTTCCCCACAACCGCGCGCAGCTCCTGTTAGACGGCTTAGCCAATGAGAACTCCCTCATGAAGCCCCGCCCACTGAAACCTATGTATCTCAGTGCGCCTGTGCAAACAGAACGCTCCCCCTCACCCCCCCACCTCGCCTGATTGCAGGCAAGAGAGCGATGCTCTCTCTGCAAGGGGTGCTGAGGCAGCTGGGCACGTGACTGTTTCCCGCCAAGTCTGCCACACCCCACGCTTTCTGTGCCAGTGCCAGCCTGGCTGGCCTCACGTGTGACAAGCTTATTTACCGCTGGGCCCCTGTGATCAGGTTCCGGGAGTTAAGTCGGTCGCCTCCGAGCCAGGCCGATCCTGCCCCTCTCTCTGGGCTCCAGAGATGGTCTGATTGTGAGTGTGTTGGGCAGTGCCCAGCCAGGGTTGGGGTAGCGATTCCCAGCAGGAGTCAGTCCTAGGCCCTGCATGTACTAGGAGGCACTCCTAACCCACTCTCAGTGGGAGCCAGGATGTATGGGCCTTAGTCCTTTAGCACCATTTCTCACACTGGGTACTGTCACTACATGGTACCAGCCAGCTTGGGGGATAGGGTGACTGCCAGCCCCACCACCTCTGCCCAAGGACTCTCGAGCTCCAGGCACACACACTGCCATACTTCCATTGGGCAGGCAAGGACTGGGGCGCCACCCAGGTGTTGAGGAGGGATCCACTGGTCACAAGGGCTGCAGGAGGGGGAACACCACCTCTGAGGCAGCTCCCAGTCACTTGACTATCTGCTGGCGCAGCCCTCATGAGATCTCCTTTCCCCAGGAGCAAAGTCTTGTGGTTGTCCCAGGGGCTGGAGGTGCCAGGGGCCTTCAAGTGGGACACGACCCTGTAGCTGCTGGCCTGCTGCGTGCTGGTCTACTTCTGTGTCCGGAGAGGGTTGTGTCAACAGGAAAGATACAGCTGGAGACACGGACAGCTGGGGTTGATGGCAGGGCTGGGGGCAGCATTGCCTGAAGCTATAGGGTCTCTCTTAGCAACCAGTGTTGCCACAGGTGGTGACCGGACCAGGGTCTGTGCCCGAGGAGGGGGCGGGTACTTCAATCCAGGCCACTTGATCCCCACCCCATGGCTGCACAGTCCTCCCAGCCTCCAAATCCAGGCCCAGCCGCCTTCCCGCCGGAAGGGGAGAGACGCAAGCAGCAGCTGCCCCTTCCCTGTGTCAGGGGTCCCCATCTCCACCCTCTATCCCCGTTCTTTTCTATTCCCCACTCACCTGTTTGGAAGGTCTGGATGGACCTGCTCCAGGGCTGCCTCCCTCACCTGCTTGTCCAGCACACGAGAAAATGATGCCAGCAAGAGACACAGTCAACAGGAGATGTATGAGGCTATTGCCGGCATAACAGGGCACGCTGTTTTAGAGCAGTTTTTGTATAAGTAGAAAGGGTGCACTTCACATTAACGATTAAAGTATAGTATAGTAAATACATAAACCAGTGACATGGTCATTTGTAATCATTATCACGTGTTATGTACATAATCGTATGTGCTATACTGTTACATGACTGGTAGGACAGTAAGTTTGTTTACACCAGCATCACCACCAACACGTGAGGAATTCATTGTGTGCTCACGTCAGGACGGCTATGATGTCACGAGGAGGTAGGAATTTTTCAGCTCCACTGTAATTTTATGGCACCGCCGTCATGTATGGGGTCTGCTGGTGACTTAAACATCGTTATGCTATGCATGACTGTACATTCTTATGGAAGCCCTAGGAAACCCATACACTTATGAACAGAGTAGTTATATAATCTGACTTCATGCTTCCTGTTACTGCTTTCATCTGCGAAATATTTGCCCACGAAAAGGTCACAAAGACATTTCTCCTATGGTTCCTCAAAGTTTTGTAGTTTTACCTTTTACATGTAGAGTAATGACCATTTTATTTATTTATATTTTTTAAAAAGCTTTTATTTATTTAAGTGTGTTTTTCCAGGACCCATCAGCTCCGAGCCAAGTAGTTGTTTCAATCTAGTTGTGGAGGGCGCAGCTCACAGGGGGCCATGTGGGGATGGAACCAGCAACCTTGTTGTTAAGAAGACTGAGCTCTAACCAACTGAGCTAACCGGCTGCCCCTGCTATGACTGTTTTAAATGAATATTTGCGCACAGTAGCCAAGGAGGTTGAAGCTTATTTTTCCAATATGGATATTCCATAAACACCTGTTCAAAAGGTTATCTATCCTTCCCCCATTGAATTATCTTGACATCCTAGTCAAAAATCCAGTGACCCTATATGTGTGGGCTGCTTCTGGACTTCGAATCCTGTCCCATGGATCTACATGCCCACCCTGGCACCAGTTCCCCACCAGTTTCAATTCTGTACATTTAGAGTAAGTCCTGAAATTTGGCTGTGTTTGTCCCTTAACCTTGCATTTCTAGGGTAAGCTGCACTTAACCGTGGTGCATTAGTCTTTTAGTATTTTGTGCGATTTGGTTTATGAATTTTTCTTGATTTTCTCGCATCAGTGCTCATAGGAGATGTTGGTCTGCAGTCGTCTTCGTGCTGTTGTATTTGTCTATTTTTCATTTCATTATAATATTGTTCTCGTTCTTCTGTTTTTGGGAAACAACGTGTGAGACCAGCACAATTTCTTCTTCCTTAAATGTTTGATAGAATCAATAAATGTAGAACCTGGGCTGGATTTTCATTTGTGAGGAGGTTTTCAGTCATGAGTGCCTTTTCCTTACTTGATACAGAGTTGCTCAGATATTGGTTTATCTTCTTGTCTTCGTTTTAGTAGTTTGTGTCTTTCAGAGACTTTGTCTACTTCATTTACGTTGCCCAGAAGCTGGAACAGATCATGAGCCTCATGAGTAGCAACAGCTAAGGGAGGCAGAACCAGTGAGGAGGGGGATTCTCTTTTCTCAGCCCTCCTCCCATCGATGGCAGCAGACTCTCACCTGGGGCTCAGGGCTGAGCCCGGGATTGGGTGGCACGGGTGTGGTCACCGAACCAATGTGCCCCTGACACAGCTGGGCCCCCCTCATGAGGGCCTTGCTCTCAGCCCTGAAGGTGGGGAGAGGGTAACAGGACTAAGGCCCCCACCCCAGCAATAGCAATACCCATAGCCTCCTTCCTGCCTTTATGCCCAGGGTTGTGACAACCCCTGTCCTTGTTGCTATTCGTTCGCCCGACAACCTATGTACTAATCTCCACATCCCCATGTGCATTTGTAAATATGTGCCCCCCAGGATGTTACCAACCTATCACTATCTCTAACCCTGGCCTTCCTTAGGCTGTGTGCAAGCTGGAGGAGAGAACCTGCTAAGATGGAAGGCAGATCATGTCATCGCTGTGTTCAAGGCACGTCCTACCCCCAGTGACTCCAATGCACTCAACCTCTTTGACCTCTGGCATCTCCTTCCTGTCCTGGTTGTATGTCAACCATTGTTAACATACGGGTCTCTTCTCCCCTCCCCCACCCATGAATGCAGGGTGAAGGCGGGGAGCAGGGGAAGGTCAGGAGGGTTCTGGGCCAAGAGAATGGCCTTTGATGACACTCAGCTGACAGAGACCACAGTCTGATTAAGGAGCACGTGTATCTTGGCCTCCTGTGTGCCAGGCATGCCATGTTCTCAGAGCTGGGGATACTGCATAGGGTAATAAGGAAAGCAGGGGGTGGGAGAAGTGGGGTGCCATCTTAATCTGGTGGCCAGAAAAGCCTCCAAGGAGGGGGTAACATGTGAGAAGGACCTGAAGGAGGTCAGGGAGTCAGCCAGGTGGGTCTCCGGGGGAGAGACTTCCAGACAGGAAACAGCCAGTGCAAAGGCCCTGAGGCAGGAGTGGGCCGGCCTGATGTGTCTCAGAAAGGGGACGAGGCCAAAGTGGCTGGATCAGTGAGCAAGGAAGAGAAGGGAGGGGAGGAAGCCGCAGATGAACTCGCCCTGATCCCATAGGGCTCCCTAGGCCACTGTGAAGGCTCTGGCTGTGTCTCTGAGTGAGAGCGGAGCTCAGGGCAGGTTTGGAACAGAGGAGTTCCATGACCTGATAGAGGTGTTAAAGACACCAGCAGCTTCCGCAGTCCTTCCATGGGGCCAAGGCAGTCCACTGATTCTAGGGTTTGCCCGGCGAGGGAGGAAGGACCAGACTGAAGTTGGGGCCCTGAAGCCCAGTCAGTGTCGTAGACCAGGGGCTGCAGGCAGAGGGTCCTGGAGGTCTGCTGAGGGTCCCCTGAGCACCCAGGTGAATACTGACTGACACAGGCGTGCCATCAGAGGGATCCTGTGTCACTAGGGTGGAAAACAACTCATCCTACACCAAAAGCTGCTCTGGGTCCACGGAGCAAATCTTAGAAGCAAGACTCAGAAGGATCAAAGGGTTTCTAAGTTAACAACATCCCATTTAAAAAGTTCAGGAAATTATTTAGGAGCAGAAAAATATACCCAGCCCCCAAGGGAAAATATACACTGCATTTAGTACAAAAAAATACCAAGAATGCCAAGAATCAGAGAAATCCAACCCATCAGGAGGAGATAAATCAATTAAAAGAAGGCATATCAGTCGAGAAGGAAGAAGTAAAACTTTCTGTGAAGTCAACATCATTGTCTGCGTAGAAAATCCAATGGAATTTACTAAAGAGTGACTAGAACTAAGTAGTGAGCTTAGCAAATTGCAGGATAAATGGTGTGTTAGATGGAGCTAACCATCCCTACCCAAATTCTGAACCAGCTGTCCCAGCATGTTTCCCCACAGACCTGAAACTAGTCCAGTCAGCCACAAGATTCCTATGCAGTGGGCTTGGGTTTTTAGTCTTCTCTTGCAAACAAAGCTTTTCTTATATTAGGAAACAAACCCAATAGGGACAAGATGTTGGGAAACCAGAAATATGGTGGGAGACATGTTTTCTGAAGAGCAAGTGTGATCCAGAGCATTGAAAAAGAAATAGAAGGGGGCCGGCCGGGTGGCTCAGGCGGTTAGAGCTCCGTGCTCCTAACTCCGAAGGCTGCCGGTTCAATTCCCACATGGGCCAGTGGGCTCTCAACCACAAAGTTGCTGGTTCGATTCCTCGAGTCCCGCAAGGGATGGTGGGCGGTGCCCCCTGCAACTAGTAACACAACTGGACCTGGAGCTGAGATGCGCCCTCCACAACTAAGATTGAAAGGACAACAACTTGACTTGGAAAAAAGTCCTGGAAATTCACCCTGTTCCCCAATAAAGTCCTGTTCCCCTTCCCCAATAAAATCTTTAAAAAAGAAAAAAAAAGAAAAAAAAAGAAAAAGAAATAGAAGGTAAACATTGAGGTCACTATCTCTACCTTTTGGAATCCGTCTTCAGGAAATAACCGTTCATGGAAAGATTTAAATACAAGAATTCCACTGAATAATTAGCCATAATGATGAAAAAAAAGGCAATAATTTAATTGTTCAATCACTATAGTACAATGTTTCTTTAAAAAACAACAAAAAACTTTTATTTTAAGTGTGTTTTTCCAGGACCCATCAGCTCCAGGTCAACTAGTTATTTCAATCTAGTTGTGGAGGGCGCAGCTCACAGTGGTCCAAGTGGGGATCGAACCCGGAAACCTTTTTGTTAACAGCAGTGCACTCTAACCAAATGAGCTAATCGGCCGCCCTTACAATGCATCTTTTAACCATGCATTCACGAACTTAGTTTTGAAGGACTTTCAAAGAGGTAATGTTCATACATTCAACAAAATAACTTCAGCAAAACTTAATGCTAAGCTTGTAAGAATATACTTTAACTATCTTACACATTTAATGCATCAATACAAGTATAAAAGTACAAACATATTCCAAAATGTTGACAGTACTGAATGCTGAATGTCAGGACACAATTGATTTAATTTTCTTACATTTAATTCCTAGTTGTCTTAAATTACTTTGTATAACTATCTGAATTTCAGAACTTCCCCACCCCTCCAACATGAAGACAAAGGCAAAAAATTGTGCAGGTGCAGTAGCCGAAGAGAAAGTCAGGCACGGAACACAAGTTCAGTGTTGATTTCTGCAGTAACAGACATTTAATCATGCCATTTCTCAAGCAACAGGGACACAGAACACGTGGGCCCAGAGAGCCAAATGCAAATACGGGGAAACCATGAGGCCCCAGTAAGAGAGGCACTATTCCAGGAATCCATTCCCTGTGCACTGCCTGGTGGGAGTCACAGGGTTAGATCCCAGCCCCCTTTCAGCGGCCATGACTTGGAGGAAAGAAGTGCCGAATGCGCTGAATGTTCCGGATCACCACGGAAAGCTGTTCCAAGAAGGAATTGATGGAATCTTGGACGACACTAGGGTCTTCAGCAATCCATCTGCTAAACGAGGCACAAAGATCAAGTTAAAGGTGAACTCTGTCTTGCACCCAGCACTCCAACCACCCCCCCCAGACCTAACACGAGAGTGTCTCCTTATATCTCTTACTGAGCTCCTCTGGGGCTGAGATTGCAATTTAGGCCACTTGCCACCACCCCCATCTCGGCTCATTCTAGAACTCACACAGCCAGGATGTTGTCAGTCACTATGACCTCCTTTCGAACCCCCTGCCAGTGGCGTTGGGCATCTGCATCCAAGGTCAGGCGGGCCATCTCTGCCTCCAGGTAGGACTGGAGAGGCAGAGAGAGCGTGCTGAGGGACACGTGGTTAAGGCTCAATGTGCCAGTACCGCAGGCTTCCTTACACCTCAGAGGCTCACCTTCACCTGGGAGCTTCACCTCAGGTCGTCTACCCCCACCTTCTCACACACACCCAGCCCTGCCAGCTCAGGCCACCTGGCCTGCATCCCTCCTCACTCACGTCATCCTGTCCCACTCCCTCCCAGTTCCTTCAGGCCTGCTTCCCCACCTCCAGTCTCCTCAGATGTCTACTGCCCCTCCCACTAGGCTGCCCCAGGTTCCCGTCCCTGCTCCCATTTTTGTCTCCCCCAGGCTAACGTGTACCCTGTCCCCAAACCTGACCCTGGCCTTGTGGCATGTCCCTGACCCATCCCTTGGCCACCAGGCCTCAGGGGCCCGTTGGAAAGGATACAAGACGGTCTGTGGGTTTTCTGGTCCTACAGCCTCAGCGGCGGCATCTCCACCTGGCCCGGAAGCATGTGCTGCCTGTGCGACACTGGGAGCATCTACGGCTGCTGATCCTGCTGTTTCCTCGACTCCCGGGCCGCCCAGGACACCAGGGCCACCTTGGCTGTTCGGACCAGGGTCACCCCGGCCACTGGGACTGCCAGGGCCACTCTCGTTGCCAAGGTCACCAGCGCCACTACGGCCACAAGGGCTGCCAGGACCACCTTGGCCTTCCAGAACGCTGGCGAGACCCAGGTCTTCAGGGCCGCCGGGGCTACCTCCTGCAGCAGCCGCACCGCCGGCATCTTCATCCGCAGCCTGCACGGCAGCGGCTCCGACTGCCCCGTTCCCCTCCGAGTCCATCTTGATTATGACGGCACTCAGCCTGCTGCTGAAGGGCTGAGACCTTCTCAGGATGGTCCACCATCTCACACGCAACTCAATTCGGGGTCTCCAGGGCGCCTGCGCAAAGGAGGAATGATTCCTGCCAACCCGCAGATATACCATAGACTCGTGTATTTAACTAATGAGTACTCCCGCATGGAGCTCGGCCGCACATAGTGCTATGTAACCCCTGTGCTTCTTTGCAGAGAGCCCCTACTCGATGTTTTCTTGTGGTCATTCTCATTCTTGCTTGTGTCTCTTGCCGATCTACTTTTAATCCCACCAACCAAGGTCCCCACCTCTCTTCAGAGGATGACCTCGAGATTGGGGGATAGGAGGTATAAGACCTGCCCTGTGCCCGGGGACGGCCCTGCCTCTGTCCTCCCTCTCAGGTTATATGTGCTTCCCATGGGGTGCTGGTGCCCCAGAGGAGCACCTGGCTTCCTTTGGGAGGAGCCCTGGCTCTGAGGAGGATGAGGGGGCTCTTCCCCCTGGCCTCCCTCCTGACCTCTGACCACACTGTCCAGTGGGGGGGTGACGTGGCCTGCTCTTCTCAGGCTGCCCATGCTGGGGGCTTCTAAGGAGAGGTGGGTGCTGTAGGTCCCCTCTGAGCACCTTCGCCCTCCAGATCGTGTACTTCACTGCTACGTTCCCCTATGTGGTCCTTGTTGTGCTGCTCGTGCGTGGAGTGCTGCTGCCTGGCACCCTGGATGGCATCGTCTACTATCTGAAGCCTGACTGGTCCAAGCTGGGGTCGCCTCAGGTGAGGTGGAGGCGGTGGGGTGTATACGGGGAACCAGCCCAACAGGACACTTCACACGTACTCTTCCCTGGCCCATGTCCAGGTATGGATAGATGCCGGCACCCAGATTTTCTTTTCAATACAAATGTAGGATTTTGCGAATACAGGGTGATATTTAGTTAACAGAACAATGATTACTTTATTGAGGCTGCATCAAGTGTATGTGAACCAGAACAATCTGCCATCCTCAAAGACCAAGAACCTCTGTACCTTTCCAGGCCAGATTTAACCTCCATGAACAGTCAGTGGCTAATGAAAACTACACAAAAAGGCAAGACTGTCTAAAGACACATACAGTACGCTGTTGAGTACACAAGAACATTCTAAACCGAAAAACAAATCTAGCTTACTGAAGTTACTTTAAAAAAAAAAAAAGAAATAGTGACATTTGTAATGGGAGTTAAATGCTTTAATAGACAAGAAACATCTTTGTTAATACCAAGTTCAACAAAACTAATTGTTTTCATCCTTATCTCCAGCTTCGTCTTTGTTTTCATTATCATCTTTGTCTTCTCGATTTTATTTTTCAAGCAGTTTTAGGTTAACAGCAAAACTGAGCAGAAGTTACCTAGATTTGCCATATACCTGCTGTCCACACACATACACAGCCTTACCCACTATCAATATCCTGCCCCACAGTGGTACATTTGTTGCAGTTGATGAGCCAGCATTGATACATCTTTGTCACTCTAAGTCCATACGTTACATTAGGGTTCTCTCTTGGTGTCGTGCATTCTCAGTGTTTGGACAAATGTATAATGATACTTATCCATCATTGTAGTATCATACAGAGTATCTTCATTGCATGAAAAATCCTCGGATCTCCACCTATCTATTCATCCCTTCCTCCCCGCAGCCCTTGGTCGCAACCACTGATCTTTTTCTTGTCTCCATAGTTTTGCCTTGTCCAGAAAGTCATATTGTTGGAATCATACAACATGTAGCATTTTCAGATTGGCTTCTTTCACTTAATAATATGCATTCAAGTCGCTGCCATGTTTATTCAAACTGTATGTAAGTTTATGTATCCATTCACCTACTGAAGGACATCTTGGATTCTTCCAAGTTTTGGTAATTATGAGTAAAGCTGCTATAAACATCTCTGTGTAGGTTTTTATGTAGATATAAGCTTTCAAGTCCTTTGGGTAAATACCAAGGAGTGGGATGCTGGATCATATGATAAGAGTATGTTTAGCCAAACTGTCTTTCAAAGTGGCTGTACCATCTTACATCCCCATCAGCAAAGAATTAGAGTTCCTGTTGCTCCACATTCTCATCAGCATCTGGTATTGTCAGTGTTTTGGACTTTGCCTGTTCTAGGTCTTTAGCCTCTCCACATAAACTTTAGAATTGTTTTGCTGATGTCCAGAAAACACCTTCCTGGGATTTTGATTGGGATCGCATTGAAACTACAGATCAACTTGGGAAGAACTGACATCTTGTCACTAATGAGTCTTCATATCTATGAACATGGAATATCTCTACATTTATTCACTTTTTATTTGATTTTCTTCATCAGAATTTTGTAGTTTTCCTCATAGATTTTGTACATACTTTGTTAATTTTATACCTAGGCATTTCATTATTGGGGAGCTAATGTAAATGGTTTTCAATCTAACATAATTTAGTGTAAATGGTTTTTAAGGTGTTTTCAATTTCAACTTCCATTTGTTAATTGTCGCTATGTAGGAAAGCAATTGATTTTTTTTTTTTTAGTATAACCTGTATCTTGCAACCTTGCTCTAATCACTTAGTTACAGGATTATTCTTTCTTTCTTTGTCAATTCTTTTGGATTTTTTACATAGACTGTCATGTAATCTGCAATGACAGTTTTATTTCTTCCTTTTATCTCCTTTCCTTGTCTTACTGCATTAGGGAGGACTTCCACCACAATGTTGAAAAGAAGTGAGAGTGAAAATCGTTTCAAGTTCTTGATCTTAGTAGAAAAGATTCTAGTTTCTCACCATTAAATATGATGTTAGGGTTTTGCCAGATGTTCTTTATGAAGTTTTGCAAGTTACCTTCTCATCCTACTTTGCAGGGTTTTTTTTGTTGTTGTTATTCGTTTTTTTGACATGCGGTTTTTATTTATCAAATACTTTTTCTGCATCTTGATATAATAACATGATTTTTCTTCTTTCTTCTGTTGATGTGATGGTTACATTGATTTTCAAATGTTGAGCCATCCTTACATGACTGGGATAAATCTCACTTTGTAGTGGTATATAATTCTTTTTATACATTGTTTGATTTGACTTCATAATATTTTGTTGGGGATTTTTGCATCTATGTTCATGAGAGATATTGGTCTGTAGTTTTAATTTTATACTGTATTTGTCTGGTTTTGGCATTCGAGTAATGCTGGCCTTACAGGATGAGTTAGGAAGTATTCTCTGTGCTCCTATATTCTGGAAGAGATTGTAGAGAGCTGATATAATTTTTTTTAATATACATAATTTTATTACAAAATCTTTTTAAAAAACAAAATGCAACAGTCTAAAAAAACCCAAAATTTACTATTGATACTAATTTCTATAAGTTTGCTGTGCTACCATACACAAGAAATTAAGAAACCATTAAATATTTAGAAACATTTAACATCAGAAGCCTTAAAATCTAACTGTATGTAGTAGCCCCTCAAAAAGCTACAACCTGTATTTTTAAAAAAGTATTTTTTCTACAAAGAATCTTATCAGCTATACAAAAATCTGTACAGTTTTTATACTGAAGCTAATATTGAGCTGCACTTGAATTCACATTCTTAGCAAAACAATTGCCTGAGCGCGCACACACACACACACACTCCACACATCATTACAGGACAGCCATTTATTCTTCATCTTCCTCCTCTTAATCATCATCATCATCTTCATCGTCCTCCTCCTCATCTGGTTCATTCTTCTTCTTTGAGCCTGTTGGCCTGCCAGGGCCCTTCTTTCCCGCTTCACTTTTGCCCTTGGCACGGTATGCAGCAATATCCTTTTCGTATTTCTCCTTTAGTTTAGCTGCTTTCTGTTCATATGGCTGCTTATCTTTGGCTGACTGTTCAGACCACATTTCACCCAATTTTTTTGCAGTATCCCCAATGGATAAGCCAGGGTGTTCACTTTTGATCTTTGGGCGATGTTCAGAGCAAAACAGGAAGAAGGCAGATGGAGGCCTTTTAGGAGCATTGGGATCTTTTTTCTTTCCTTTCTTATCGCCTTTGGGAGGAACGTAATTTTTCATCTCCCTGTCATAGCGAGCTTTGTCACTTTTTGCCATATCTTCGAACTTTGACTTTTCCTTTGCAGACATGGTCTTCCATTTCTCCGAACATTTCTTGGAGAATTCGGCAAAATTGATGGAAGAATCTGGGTGTTTCTTCTTGTGCTCTTCCCGGCAGGTTTGCACGAAGAAGGCGTACGAGGACATCTTGCCCCTCGGCTTGTTGGGGTCTCCTTTACCCATGGTGACAGACGGCGTCTACCTGGTGGTTTTCCTCGGTGTTCCGAAGAACGGCAGCACTCCACAGCTGATGTAATTTTTTTATAGAAAAATTTCATAAAAGTTTGAGCCAAAATTTTATTGACATGCCTAGAAGCAAGATCTCAAGAATTGGTATATTTTCTTCCTTACATTTGGTATAATTTACCAGTAAACCTATCTTGGCTTGGTGTTTTCTATTTTGGATAATTTTTATTTATTGATTGTATTTAATAGAGGCCTATGCAGATTGTTCATGTCTTGTGAGTTTTGACAGATTGTATTTTTCCAGAAATTTGTCCATTTCACCTAGGTTATCAAATTCGTAGGCATAGAATTGTTTGTAGTATTCCATTATTATCCTCTTAATGTCCATGGGATCTGTGGTGATGTCCTCTTTCATTTCTGACGTTAGTAATTTGTGTCTTGTTTTTTTCTTGCTAGCCTGGCTAGAGGCTTATAGATTTTATCAATCTTTTCAAAGGACCAGATTTTGGGTTTGTTAAATCTTCTCTATTGATTTCCTCTTTTCAATTTTATTGATTTCTGCTCTAGTACTTATAATTTTTTCTTTTGCTTATTTTGGTTTTAATTTGCTCTTATTTTTTTCTAATTTCCTAAGGAGTGTCAGCCTTAAAAATAAAATAGCCAGGTGTTTCATCAGCAAAAATGAGTTAATTCAGGAATAGAAGAGGAATTGCAATTCATGGCATACCAACTATTGCAAACCATAGGCAAGTCTAGAGAACAAAGGAGAGAAACATTCTTTCATAGAGGAAAAAGGAGAGTTGGGAGTGATTGCTTTGACTGCAAGTTCATGGGAGGAGAGCAAGAATTCAGGGTTGTGGCAGCTTCTTGTTGGCTGAGTTGCTGTGACTTTTCATTAGCTGGGTTGTTGCTGGTCAAGGAGAAAATCTTTCTTCCTCCTGATGGAGCACGTAAAGTAAGTGTGGGGACAGAGCCAGGAGTGGTTTCCAGGCTCTCAGCCTCACGTGGAAAGGTGCTGGCCAACTGTGATTGGATGGCCATCAGCTGTGGCTAGTTGGCTGTCAGCTGTAACCAGTGAGCCATTGGCCACTAATATAACTGCCGTGGCTACACTAGCAGCAAATGGGAGCTAGCAAGTGCAGATTGCAGTTAGCACAGCAGGTTGCAGCTAGCAAGTGAGGTTGGTTGGCGGAGAGAAGTGGAAGGCAGGTTGCGGATAGTGTGGCTCCTGCTTCCTGTGTCTCCAACCCAGCTGCCAGCGAGACTATAGGGTATGACTCCCCTATCTATGGCTCCGTGGGTGTTCCTTTTTGGCCTCACCATGTCCTGCGTTCTTATGTGGGGAGCGGTACCAGAGACCCCGCATGACACCCTGCATGACAAACCCGTACAGTTATGACTGGGGAAAGGATGAAACAAGGCATAGGAATGGGACACATGGTTGCAGTAGTCTAACCCAATAGGTAACATCCATGTGTTTGCGGGTGTAATTGACAGTGGTACTTGGGATTAAAGAGAAATTAGTTGCAGGTATGACCAAGGGGTCTCTGACATCATGGACAGATCAGTTTCTGGTGAGAAATCCAACAGTCAAAAAGGTTTCCCCCTTTTGTAATAGACTGGGAAATGCAGATAAGAGCATTGTCTTTCCAAGACAGAGAGGGAAAAAACAAGGTAAGAAGCCAACAGCAAGAAAAAGGCATACAGGCCTGGTCTGGACATCTTGGGAAAGCTGTCTCCTTCAGCTGTCATCTGCTTCAATTCTGGAGATCTTTAGTTTCATATCACCAGATGATGTGCAGATCCAGTCAGAGTTTGGTGCTTTCTTTAGATGTGACACGTGAATCCAACAGTCTATTCCCTGGAGCTTAGCAGAACAAGGGTTGGTTAACAGTACCTGATAGGAGCCTTTCCAATGAGGTTGAAGAGAACCTTTTTGGAGGTGTTTTTGTTTGTTTGTTTGTTTCCCAATAAACAGAGTACCAAGGTTGCAAAATGTAGTGTTTGAGTCTTTGTCTCCTGGGAGCACACTGCAAAAAGATTGTTCTACTAAAGTATGGTTATTTTCAATAGAAGCCATTAGTCTTTTACAATATTTAAGTATATGCATGTAACGCAAGGACTCAGCTCCTGCTCCCTGCACAAGAATGCAGGGTATGGTGAGGCCAAAAAGGAACAACGGAGCCATAGACAGGGGTCATATCACTATATTCTCACTGGTGGCTGGTCGAGACACAAAAGCAAACATCTGACAGTACCTCAATGAGGGGTCTTCCTGCACCCGTCTCACTGGCAGCCAGGTGAGACACAGGAAGTAAGATCCACATGATCTGTGTGGGGACAGAGCGAGGAGTGCAGTTTCCAGGCTCTCGGCCTCACGTGGAAAGTGCTGGCTCAGGTAGTAAATGGCCATCAACTGTGATTGGTTGGCCACCAGCTGTGGCTAGTTGGCTGTCAGCTGTAACCAGTGGGCCATTGGCCACTAATTAACTGCTGCGGCTACGCTAGTAGCAAATGGTGGGCTAGCAAGAAGATGGTTGCTGAGCTGGCAAGCGCAAATTGCAGCTAGCCAGTGGAAGTTGGTCGGTTGGCAGAAAAGTGAACAGCAGGTCGCACGTCGTGTGAATCCAGCCGCCAGCGAGACTATAGTGGTATGACTCCCCTATGTATGGCCCCGTGGGTGTTCCTTTTTGGCCTCACCATATTCTGCGTTCTTATGTGAGGAGTGGGACCAGAGACCCCGCAGGCCGCCCTACATAACAATCCGCAATCCACAATCCGCTTGCTAACCACACTTGCTAGCCGCAATTCAAGCTTGCTAGCATAGCTGTGGCAATTAGTGGCTAATGGCTATTTACAGCTGGTGGCCAGCTGATCACAGCTGATGGTATCTACTACCTGAGACAGCACCTTTCCAAGTGAGGTCGAGAGCCTGGAAACTGCTATCTGGGGCTGTCCCCACAATGCATATCTCCTTTAATCAGCTGCGGATCAATAGGCAGGAGCCAGGTGCATTGGGCATCCTGTCACTATCTCAAAGAGGGTGAGAGTTTATGAATTCCATAAACTCAAAATGGGATTGATCTGAGATTTAGAAGCAGCAACAGCAGTGCTTTTGTCCAAGGTTATCTGGAGGATCGCTCCACAACTTTAACCAGAAAGGTCTTAATGATGCCATGAGTATGTTCAACTAACCCCAAGGATCGAGGAACCAACAGGAAATGAAGCCAGATCCAGGTCCTGGGGGGTTGGGGCTGAGGGATGCTTTTGGGGGGGGCACTGTGTTACCTGAGCCTATCAAAGTTTTTCAAATAAAGGTTTTATTAGCAGTTGCTCCTTCCCCCAAAAAAGTGAAAGGTCCTAGAGGATTTGGGTGGAGCACCAACAGTGCCCTCACAGCTTACCAGAACATAACCTCCTTAGGGAAAGGGATCTCTCTTACTCACTTATGTATCCACAGTACCTACAAGACTACCTGTTCCATAGCAGGTGGTTACTATATATGTGTTGAATTAAATGGAATTATCGAAGGAAATAATTATTTCCTTTATTGCTTGTTTTTTTGTGCCTTATTGTTAAAGGTCTTCCACACCCAAGCTAATTAAAATTTTTCCTGTAGTTTTTTTAAATGTTTTATGGTTGTTTCTTACATTAACTTTTTAGTTCCTCTGGGGTCTTTTGTTTTTCCTTCATGCTAACTGGTTTGTTGAGGTATAATTTGCATGCAGTAAAGTACACAAATATTAAATTTATGGATTGGTAAAATTTTATATATGTAAACACCCATATAACCAGCACAGATTAAGATACAGAATATTTCCATCATTCCATAAAGTTCTCTTGTGACCCTTTCCAATCAGTAATTTCCCCAAGAGAGATAACCACTATTCTGACTTTTACCACCATAGACTATGAAAATGAATTCAAAGTCTCAAACTGAAGAACAAAATTGAAATAACTTACAATTTCAAGACAGACATAAATCAGTTAGGTTGTGTTCTTTTACACGAAGGCAAACAAACACTAAAACTCATTAAAATAGAAGTGTTGACCATGAAACAGACCAAAACAATAGTGGTGGATAGAAGCAAAATGGATCTGATAAGGCAGAGGGAACATGTCAAAGTGATTGCTCTGCCTTCCCATTGAGGTCCTTCTGCAATCAATGTTTGTGCATGGAGAGTGGGGTCAAGTTCATTACTGTCCACATGGATATCCATCCAATGACCTGACACCCTTGACTGGAAAGGCTGTCACTTGACGGGGACTATTCAGTGCCCCCTACATCATAAATGAAGTGCCCACATATGTGGGCATCTGTGTCCCAGGTCTGCTTTCCCCCTGGGCCCCTGGTCCAGCCTGCACCAATGCCAAACTCTGTTGCAGAAAAAAATAAATAAAACAAATTGCACAATGAAAATAAAGAATAACAGAAAATGAAATTTAAGATCAAGGGAAATAAAGGAGAAATAGGAAGCTGGAAACTTCCTATTTGGTGTCTAATAAAGGGACCAGGATATTAAGAGGCCTGGGGTTCAAAGACCTTTTAGTTTACGTTTCACAGCCCCTGAGTTTCAGGTCAGCCTTGTGGGCCAACATGTTTTGTTTAAATAATGATAAAATATTTATTACATTGTGTTTTATAGTTTTCTGGACATTTTCACATAGTATCAATTATTTGATCTTTGTTAGAACCTGTGATTTGGAAAGAGGTTAAGTAGCTGGCTTAGATTTGAGGTAATTGCCCTGTTGCACATAACCATCAGATCACAAACACACAGAAAGGTCAGTGTCTGCCTGCAAGGGGTTGGATCTTCTGGCTTCAGACACTAGAGTATGTTTATCAGTGGAAGCTGGTGCTATTAATCAGTCAGGGATGAAAGTTCAAGAATTCTATAAGCTTTGTCATTCAAAATACTTGACAGGAACTGTACTTAGGCACAGAGCACAAAGTTTCCTAATCATTCAAAAAGCAATAGCTAGAAATTTAGACACAGCACCGAAGAGCTGAAATTGATGATGAAAATGACCTGCTCCCATAATGGAAATGCAGAAAGACAGTATCATACCATGAATGTCAAGGGCAGTGATGGAATAAGCATCCACACTTCACTTCGCCTCTGTACCCAGGTGTCGTATACTCATTTTTACACATATATTTCTTAAAGATTTTATTGGGGAAGGGGAACAGAACTTTATCGGGGAACTGTGTACTTCCAGAACTTTTTTCCAAGTCAAGTTGTTCTTTCAATCAGTTGTGGAGGGTGCCATTCAGCGTCAAGTTGTCCTTTCAGTCTGAGTTGTGGAGGGCGCAGCTCAGCTTCAGGTACAGTTGCCATTGCTAGTTGCAGGGGGCACTGCCCACCATCCCTTGAGGGACTCGAAGAATTGAACTGGCAACCTTGTGGTTGAGAACCCACTGGCCCATGTGGAAATCGAAACGGCAATCTTCGGAGTTAGGAGCACGGAGCCCCAACCGCCTGACCCACCGGGCCAGCCCCTACTCATTTATATTTTTAATGCATCTTTTCATCATTTCTTCACAGGAATGTCAACATGTTTTTCTCTCGGTCAGGGGCTTGGTCTGGAGTGTGTGTCAGGTAAAATCATGGTGGCCGGCCTCATATGTCACCAAGGTGGGGAATTTCATTTAGCTTCTCCTTTCAGCCTCAGGGTTTCCTGGGCCTGTGTTCTGCCTTTGGCTTGTTTTTCCCAAACCCAAGCCCCCACTACTGATTGTCCATGCCCTGCTTCATGGCCTAGAGATGCCACTGACTCAGAACCCAGGAAAGCTGGGAGCTTCGGCCATGGATAAAAGGGAGGTGATTGCACAAGAGACCCCTGTTGGGGAGAGGAAGGCTAGGGGGTGCTGATTTTTAATGTCAGTGATGACAAGGTCATGTTACACCTGGTATTAGGGAAGGCTGTTGATTTTACTGCCAATTATTGAGGCTAGTCTCTGATGAAGAAAAATGACGTCAACATGGTTCTGCTGAGCAGAAGCAGTACTGATTATAGCCACCTGCTCAACTGTTTGCAGCAAAATATCATGGATGTTGTTCATGTCACGTGAGTCAGGTTAAGTTGGTTGTACTTGAAAATGGCAATGAAGTCTATTTTCACATAAACAGCTTTCGAAACATGTTCTATATTTATATTGAATGTCATCACTTAAAACAAATAAGAAGGAAGTTAAGTCATGGTTCCTCCTTGTAAGACTTTTATTAATGCCAGAAATAAAAGAGTAAAAACACAATGAAATTTTTTAAAAACCAGCTTGATTGTGGGTACAAAGATGGTATGGATGGGGGCACTGAGGAGGCCTTGAAAGGAGAAAGGCAGGCATGCGGGGAGCCTTCAGTCTCTACTCGGACCTAAAGGCCACGATTCAGTTGATCCTTGCTCCACGGTGTAGTGGGCTGGAAACTGACTACCATAGGTTCACTTTACGCCTTTGTAGCCAGGCTGTGATGGCCCTCAGGGTTCCTCCCTCCCCAAGGAAAGCTTAACTCCCAAAGTTCCTGTGGGCTTGTGGCCTTCAGTACTCCCTTCTGTACCACACAACTCTGCGGCTGGAGGAATTTCCTAACAAAACAAGATGGAAGGAAACAAAGCAGAAAGGAACTACAGAAAACAATGTGCAATTAATTGCTGCACTGTCCTGTTACGTTGATTCTCAAATCTTCTAGAAAGGAGTGCCCTGCAGTGTAGACATGCCATGTGCACTTAACTCGGGATGGTGATTTCTGTTGAAAAAAAATCTCAGAAGCTGGTCAAAATCATAGCCCTCTGTTACATGTGGATTATAATGCTCTGGGGAAACAAGATTTGGTTGGCATCATTTTGACTTATGGTGCCTTTCTCAGGAGCATACACTGCTGTCAGCTCAAAAACTACCTGTACTTTGTATCCCTGAATCATTATGCTTTTGAGTAGCCATCCATTAGCAGTTTTATTAAAGCAGAACATAATTGCATACACCCTGAAAAAGAGGGTGAAGTCTTTTTTTAAATACCTAATTAATCACTTCCGAACAAGTCACACCACTGAAGTATGTATTGCTTCGTGCTGTAATTGTGTCCCTGGAAATGTTTGATAGAAACAGATTTTCTCTTTGTCAAATGGATGACATTTCACTATTGACATAATTTCAGCTATATGTTCTTTCCCATCCTATCTTCAATCTTGTATAGTTCTTAACACTTGGGCATACAATTTTTCTGCACTGGTCTCTCAGGTACTCAGTGGTCTAAGCACAGGTGCCCCACACATGAGGAAGTGACAACCTGTGGGAACTAGCTGTTTGCAGTCCTGCATTCTTGCCTCAGGCTCCATGACTCTTTTCAAGTCACATACGGAAGAAGGCAGTTCCTTACAGGCTCCAGTGTGTCTGTGTGGTGACACGGAGCTGGCCACAGAGTGCAGGGGGCCCTCTCATTGCCCTGTCCGGGCTCACTAAGGACTCAGCTCAATTACAGAACTCGGCAATTTCCCCCCATCTTGCTCCAGGAAGAAAATGATGTCACCAGATCCTGCTACCTTGGACATCAAAATTCTTCTATGATCTGAAAAACCAAGACTTTGGCATTTACTTACCTTTGGGGCAGTCTGAAGCCCCAAAACCGTGCAGCAAAGCCTACAACTGCCCTGAGTAAACCTGACTATCATAGACCTGACTGCCTATTTGATCCATTCTATTATAAGGCAAAGTGCCAGTAGAAATGAGGACGAGTATCTGCTTAATTCCCAGTTGTGCAGATCTGTCTTCTGCCTATAGGTATTCAGAAGGATCAGGGAGGGGCATTAAGTAAAACCCATGCCTGACTGAGACTTTCATCGGAGTCCCCTGAACCCCAGTGCCCCATAAAGGGAAGGGGTGACACGATACCCTCACTGCAAAAAGGGAATGTTTGCACTCTCATGACCCAGTCATCAACTAAAGCAGAAGGGAAAAATTAGCAAGGAAACCTGAGAATACAACTCATTGTTTTTTGTTTGTGTTTTTTTCCTAGTCATAACTCTTTATCACTGACAAGCTTAGGTCCAGCATAGAATAGCCAGGGACAATTTGTGCTTTCCCATGGTGGCAAAAATTCTTCTGACAGCATTAGCCAGCTCACAGGAAACACAATGCTAGGGGACCACGTGATCCAAGAATGGATTTCACACTGATCATTAGGAGGTATTTCTAATGGTAATTACCGATTAAGTTAGAGTGCCCGGTTTGAACACCACTCAAAGAAACCCTGGCTTGACACACATACCTTTCAAGTATAAAAGCACCTGCTCAAAATCCTATGAAAGGGAGAGAAGAGATGATGACTCATCTCATGTCTGTACGTGTTTCCCACATGTCTCCAAGGTTGACCAAACTGATTGATTCCATCAAAATCCTCAGAGGCAGTGTGAGACAGTGGAATGAGCCCACAGTGGGCAGTCTGCCCAAGTCTATGCTAAGCCTGACTCTGTGTCTCGGCTCCATGAGTGATCCTGGGTAAAGTGCACCCTCCTCTGGTTCTGTTTTCTTTTCTTCAAAGTGGGAGAAACAATCTCTGCCAAGCCGAGCTTCCGAGGTCTTTTAGGGGAAGAGAGGAGATGATGCATGTGAAAGCATGCTGGAAAAAAGCCAACAGCAACAGAATACCCAGCTACAGGTAGCTGCTTAACCATGATGTCCTTAGAGCCACCGGTGCCATCTGATATGCTCATCATGCAGCCCGAGACCCATTGCCCCTGTCACTTGAATTGTCTTTCTTTGGGGGATAGAAATGATTTTTCTGCTGGAGTCTTTGGAGTAAGGAGTGCAGATTCTCCTACCATCGCTGGGCTTGATCTCCTCAACCATGTCTTTAGGACTGGGACAATCAAGATGGTCTCCAGGGGCTTCTCTGTTAGTAAAATTTATAATTTCAGCGGAAGCACAGGAGAAAGGTCAATTTCAGGTATTGGAGTCAAACGATGTCTTCCTGTCAGTTAGCAATATTGGCTTCAATCTGCACTCCAAATTCTCCATTGGAGAGATTTTTAACCAAACTGTGGGAAACATATTCTCCCAAGTCTTGTTCTTATCGTTCCTACCCTGCCTGAAAGAATGGAGTTTTCTAATCCCAGTCCGTGGCTGTGGAATCCTCCCATCTCTGCCTCTTGTGACTGCAGAGCCAATTCTAAGCATCCCTGAGGCTCTGGGTATGGGCAAGTGTGGCCGGAGAAGGAAACTGTTGACAGGCGAGGGTTGGGGCAGGGGCTGGAATCCCTCAGATCCCCCTCTGGGAGGGCATTGCTTCCTTCTTCTCCCCATTCAATGTGTACAAAGAGGTCCTCTCTCCTAAAGGTTCTTGCCAAGCCCACGGAAATTACACATTCTCTCTGGATCTTGACCTGCATTAAACATTGGTGTGATTCTAGTGAAAAACCTCAAAGCAAGCCCCAAGCTACCCTGTGTCACACACATCCCAAGCCCACATTGCTTACACTTTGGATTGCCGCTCATCTGTCCACTCCTGCTTTGTGCTCTGGAGAGCTTGCGTCTTCTGCTCATCCACTTGGACATAGTCTACCCTGTGCTCTTCTGAAAGGAGAACTTTCTGAAGGGGGAAAACAAAAGGGTTTTCATTACACTGAATTAAAAATTCAGGAAAATGTCAGTCCTTATATAGTAGATTACAGTGTTAAGTATTTGCTTCCCCCTTTTCCTGGGTTGCGACCTGCAGAAGCATTATTATAATTTGTCTGTATGTGTATAAATATCTCTTCACCTCTGCTCCCTTCAGCTTTGCTGTAGCCATATGACTCGCTTTGACTAATATAATGTGAAAGGAAGTGACACGTGCCAATCATATAGTGAAAAGAGACATCCCATGATTCTGCAATCTTTTTCACGTGCTAGGAGACCAGCATGCCTCACATGGAGTCTCCTCCTGCCTGGGCCCTGGATTGAAGATGACCTGGAACACTAAGGCCCTGGCCTGTAGTGGATTGTCCCATTAGCAACAACTGAAAAAGTTTTTGCTGTTGCAAGCCACTGAGATTTGAGAGTTGTTTGTCTTGATTGTACAGCCTATCAAAACTGACTAACCCACCTCTTGTACTTATTCGTCTCAACTTTCTGACCAGCTTTTCTGGAGTATCAGTTCAGGTTTTTGGAATGAAATTAAAGGCAAAGGAGAAAGGGGAGTTCATCTGGCAAAAGGGGAGACTTCCACACTATTTTTACACACACACACACACACACACCCCATACTGTATATCCTGTTCGGCAGGTTGCTTTTCTCATCAAACAATACATTGTTAGGCACAGTTTAGATTATGACCATCCATTGCTCAAAAATGTGTAGCTGCTGTCCACTGCTTACCATTCATTGATTCATTCCATGGCTTACACTGTGCCATGGGTGACACTATTTAATGGCTAGTGTTGCTCACATTTGACACTCATTTAATCTTCACAACAGGCATAGATGTAGGTGTTATTCCTTCTGATATCCACTTTACAGATGAGAATACTACCCAAAGGAGTCAAAACTACCCAACCTGGACTCTGAGGCTTTTACTGAGGGGTTCCAATTCCTACTGAGAGCTCCTGTCACCAATCCCCAGAGTCTCGCCAAGCTAGGCTATGATTTCTTCCCTAACCAGGCCCCTCCTACGCCTGAAGTGCCCTTTACTTCACCCTCATCTCTGCCAGAGAAATTTTTCTATATACCTTACGGTCCAAGTTTTGAAGGGCATGGATACCACATACATTTATACATATACAGGCAGACCTTGGAGATATTGGAGGTTCAGTTCCTGATCACGACAATAAAATGAGTTATAATCTTTTGGCTGGTGAAGGGTTTTGCCTTCAGTTTGTAAAAATCACAACATCCGTGGAGCACAATAAAATGAAGTACAATACAACGAGGTGTGACTGTACATCCAAAGAACATGTCACAGATGGAAGACAGCAGAATTTTTGGGAGGCAGAATCAGGGCTGATTTTAATGTTCTTCACTGTACACATCTGTATGTTTAAGACTTTTCAAAGATAACATGCATGACTCAATCATCAGAAAAATCTAAACAGAAATGAGATCTCACAATTGTCAGACACAAAGTCCTTCTTACCTGCTGTACAGGGGCTGGTGACGTTGAATTGAAGTCCAGGGCTAAATAATCAAGGCTGAATTTCTTTGTCCACGTCACAGCACCACTGTTCAAGGAATTGGTTGTTCGGTGTTGCTTCTAGAAACCAACATCACAGGACTCAGGTTAACAATGTCTGGCCAGGCTGCCCAAGGAAAGGAGTGTGAGTGTGTCTTCACTTGCACAGTTGCCATTAGATCATAACAGACTGGTCTGATGAGACCTACATAGATCAGCCTGCACATCTGAGTGAGGGGTGGCACTTGAAATACAGCACAGCCACGTCAGCCTTCACATGAACCTCTCCCTTTATTCACCATGGAAACAGTTGGTCAAAATCTCTTTTATGGATCTGAAAAATCCATGATACCTTAGAGATTAAATACTGAAAAGATAAACCACACTTAAGAAATTTCTAGGAAAGTAACCCGAAATGCTTTTTTTTTTTAACTTTTTAAATTTCAAATGCCATTCCCCATTTCCTATTTGAATAACTGTAAAGAATTTTCCTATTTTCTTCTTCCAGCCCAGAACCAGTCCAAGCTCTTGCTTGAAAATCACTGAAACTGACCCTGGCTAATTTAAGATGGAAATGTATTATTGGAAGAATAGTAAGATTTTTATCACCAAATGCATTTAAAGATACTTCATACAATACAAACAGTGATAACATGTGTGGAGCACTTGACTACAGACGTACTACCAGCTTCACAAATGGAATAGTACCGATCTTAAAAGCAGTTACTTACCTACAAGGGAGCTCCCATAAAACTATTACCTGATTTCTCAACAGAAACTTTGTAGGCCACAAGGGATTTGCAGGAAATATTAGAAAGCGATGGAAAGCAAGGACCTACAACCGAGACTACTCTATCCAACAAAGCTATCATTTCAAATCGAAAGACAGCGTCCCAGACAAGAAAAAGCTACAGTTCATCACCAGCAAACCAGTATTACAAGGAATCTTAGAGGGACTTCTTTAAGATGGGGGGAAAAAGGGATAAAAAATATGAATAATAAAATGGCAATAACGACATATCTATCAACAATTACTTTAAATGTAAATAGAGTAAACGTTTCAATCAAGACATAGGGTGGCTGAATGGATAAGAAAACAAGACCATTACATATGCTGCCTACCGGACACTCACTTCAGATTGAAAGACACACACAGACTGAAAGTAAAGGGATGGGAAAAGATATTTCATGAAAATAGACAAACAAACAAAAAAGCTGGGCATACCAGAAAAAACAGACCTTAAAACAAAGGCTATAACAAGAGACAAAGAAGGATCCAGTAATTCCATTTCTGGGTATTTATTGGAAGAAACCCAAAATGCTACTTCAAGGGGATGTGTGCATTTCTCATATGTTCACTGTAGCAGTTTACAATGGCCAAGATGTGGAGGCAGCCTAGGTGTCCATTGATGAATGAATGAACAAAGAGGTGGTACATATATATAATGGAATATTGCTTGGCTATGGAAGGGAATGGATTCTTGCCATCTGTAGTGGCATGGATGGACCTGGAAGATATTGTGCCGAGTGCAGTGTCAGACAGATGCAATGTGATTTAGCTTATATTTGGAATCTAAAGAACAAAATAAACAAAACATCAACAAACTCATAGATACAGAGAACATTTTGATGATTGCCAGAAGGGGGGGGTGGGGTTTGGGGGTGGGTGAAAAAGGGGACGGGATTAAGAAGTACACATTGGTTGTCACAGAGTAGTCATGGGGATGTAGGGTAGAGCATAAGGGGTATAGTCAATAATATTGTAATAAATATGTATGGTGTCAGATGGGTGCTAGATTTATCAGGGTAATAGACGGGAGTTGGGGGGCAGGATGAAAAGATGAAGGGATTAAGAAGTACAAATTGGTAGTTACAAAACAGTCATGAGGATGTAAAGCATAGTCAAACATAAGGTAATAATATATGTATATATGTATAGTGTCAGGTGGATACTAGTCAGTGGGATCACTTCTTTAATTATATAAATGTCTAACCATATGCTGTACACCTGAAATTAATATAAAATATTGAATGTCAATTGTAATTTAAAATTTAAAAGGGGGAGAAAGGTGAAAGGGAATAAGAGGTTCAAATTTCCAGGTATAAAACAAGTAAGTCATGTGGATGTATGCACAGCATGGGGAATAGTCAATAATATTGTGATAGCATTGCACGGTATCAGATGGTTGCTGCAGTTATCATGGTGATCACTTCTTTACGTATATAAATGTTGAATAACTATGGTGTACCCCTGAAACTACTATTATATTGTATGTTAGCTATATTTTAATAAAAATCTTTAAAAAAGAGTTCAAGACCAAAAAGCTGCTCCCAACCTTTGAGTACATGGGTGGTGCTTGTCAGCAGTAGAGTTTACTGCAAGGTGGTCTCGCTGGACAGTTTTCTTAAGCAGCCCCCAATATCAGGACCTAGGTCTTGCCTTTTGGACTGTTCAAATAGCCCAGAGAACTATCTTCCAATTTCCAGACTCAATTGTAAAGGTCTGGTTGTCAACATTCTGGAAAACAAGGGCTGAGGAAAGGGTGCAGGAATGGTCCTCATATCCATTATGCATATTTACTTAGTCATCTCTTTATTATTTTTGGTCAAATGTGTCTTTCATCCCCCCAGTAGAGACCCTTTGTTTTACTCTCTCCATAGAGTACACTTCAACTTTTCTGTGGAGTAGAAGCTAGGAAGTCACAGTAGTCCACCTCCATGGACTGGGGGAGGGAAGCTTGGGATTTACCTGCTGCTTATGTGGACTTTTGGCCACTACCTCTTCTTTTCCTTTCCCTTCAGCCCTACTTCTAGAACTACCGAACATGGGCAATTCCTGAACCCTCTAGCTATTCTAAGGTTTAAGTTGCTTCTTGCCTCCCCCACAGTGTATTTAGAATGTAACTTTGTGTCTGATAAGGCATTTATTATACATCCATCTGCTTTCCAATGTTACTGCTATTGTTTTCTTCAGTTCTTCACATCCCTGTGGGTTTATGCCTTTAACAAATCCCTTTACTGTGATTTTAGAGGACTTTTTTGGATGGAGGGAAAATAGAAGGCTTTGGTCAATCTGCCATCTTTACCAAGATGTTCATGAAAGATTCTCAAATGTTGAACCCACTTTGCATAACTGGGATAAATCCAACTTGTTTGTGTATATTCTCAACTTTCTATGTATAGTGCTGGATTTTGCTAAAATCTTCTTTACAATTTCCTTTTTATCAACTTTATTGAGATACAATTCCATACCACACAATTCTCCCATTTAAAGTATACAATTTGTTGCTGCTTAATATATTCACATATTCGTGCAATCATCACCTCAGTCAATTTTAGAATATTTTCATCACTCCAAAAAGAAATCCTGCACCCCCTTAGCCATCATCCCCTAGTCCCACCATCTCCCCAATCTCTAGGCAACCACTGCTAATCTAATCTGTCTCTACAGACTTGCTATTCTAGACATTTCATATGAATGGAATCATACAATATGAGGTTGCAATATTGTGATTTATAAGAAATACATATTTGCTCATTGAGATGACCAAAATGTATTTGTCATATATATTTCATCTTTATCCAGTTCCACTGCTCCTCAAATCCTTGTAATTTCCTAAGTGTTGAGTGTGACAAAAGTGTCTCTTGTTATATTAATGAGGTGACTTCTCCACCCTCATATAAGGATGGGGGGCTGGTTGCCAGGATGACCAACCATGTGATTAGAGGATTGGAACTTTCAGTCCTACTCCTTTCCCCTTCAACTCCAGGTAGAGGAGAGGGCCTGGAGGTTGAATCAACCTCCAATGGCCAATAATTTAATCAATTATGACCATGTAATGAAGGTCCATATAATCCATCTCTTCCATTCTGGCTATTCCTGAGTTATATATTTTTATAATAAACTGGTGATCTAGTTAGTAATGTATTTCTCTGATTTCTGTGAGTGTTCTACCAAATTAATTGAACCCAAGGAGAGGGTCGTGGTCATCTGATTTATAGCCAGTTGGCCAGAAACACAGGTAACAGCCTGAGCTTACAACTGGTGTTTGAAGGTGCCAGGGGAGGGGGCGTGGAGTGGGGGCACAGTCGTGTAGGACTGAACTCTTCACCTGTAGAATCTGATGCTATCTCTGGGTAGACAGACTGTCAGAATTGAACTGAATTCTCAGACACCTGGCTGGTGTCCGAGAATTGCTTGGTGTTGTGTGGAAAGCCCCTCACCAGCATACACAGGTTGGAATTGTGTCTAGGAACCCAAAAGAGTGGTCTTTTGGGACTGGCTTCTTTCACTCAGTATATTGTTTTCAAGGTTCATCCACTACGTTATTTCATGTATTAATACTTGATTTTACTGCATGGCTGCGTAACATTCCATTATGTGGCTATACCACATTTTATTTTTATTTTTTAATTAAATTTATTGGGGTGACATGGGTTAGTAAAATTATATTGGTTTCAAGTGTACAATTCCATAATACATCATCTATATATTGCATTGTGTGCTCACCACCCAAAGTCAAATCTCCTTCCATCAGCGTATATTTGACCCCCTTCCCCTTTACCCTCTGGTAACCACTAAACTGTGGTCTGTGTCTGAGTTTTTGTTTGTCTTCTTCGTTTGTTGCTTTCAGTTTTATATCCTACATATGAGTGAAACCATATGGTTCTTGACTTTTTCTGTCTTATTTCACTTAGCATAAAAAATCCTAAGGAAGAATATGTCCAACCAAATCATGTACGTGAATATTTATAGCAGCATTTTTCATAATAACCAAAAAGTGAAAGCAACCCAAACTATTCATTAGTTGAGGATTTTTTAACCTCCATGGATGAGTGTGATTGGTTTACAATTTTCTACTTATGTTATCTCTATTTGTTTTGGTGTCAAGTTGTTTAAGCCTTATAAAATAAGTTGGGTAATATTTCCTCTTTTTCCATTCCCTGGAAGTGTTTATAAAAGAACGCAATGATCTCTTCCTTTTGGTAGAAAGCGTCTGTAAAGTTGTTTGCATCTCGTGATACTTTGCAGTAAAAATTTCCCTAATGATTCCATTTGTCTAATGGTTATATAATCATTCAGGTTTTCTATTTCTATGTGAGTCAGTTTTTGATAATATTTTTCTGAGAATTTGCCTATCTTCACTAGTTTTCAACTTCATTGGTATGAAGTTGTTCATAATATTTTCTGACATCATTAATCTCTGATGTATTTGCAATTATTACCTCTTTTACATCCTTAATACTGTTTATATCCATTCTTTTCTTGGTTTGTAATATTGAGTTTTAGTCTTTTTTTAAAATTTATTGGGGTGACAATTGTTAGTAAAATTACATAGATTTCAGGTGTACAATTCTGTATTATGTCATCTATAAATCCCATTGTGTGTTCACCGCCCAGATCAGTTCTCCTTCCATCACCATGTATTTGATCCCCCTTACCCTCATCTCTCACCCCCCAGCCCCTTACCCTCTGGTAACCACTAAACTATTGTCTGTGTCTATGAGTTTTTGTTTCTCATTTGTTTGTCTTGTTCTTTTGTTGTTTTTGGTTTATATACCACATATCAGTGAAATATGGGGTTCTCTGCTTTTTCTGTCTGACTTATTTCGCTTAGCATTATACTCTCAAGATCCATCCATGTCGTCACAAATGTTCCTATATCATCTTTTCTTACCGCCGAATAGTATTCCATTGTGTATGTATACCATAACTTCTTTATCCATTCATCTATCTAAAGACATTTTGGTTCCTCAAAAAATTACGAACAGAATTACCATATGACCCAGCAATCCCTCTCCTGGGTATCTACCCAAAAAATCTTGAGTTTTAGTCTTATAAAAGAGCTAGTTAGGTTGGTGTTGATCCTACCTAGTTTTGTTGTTTATTTTGTTAATTCCTTTTCTTACCTTTATTCGTTTTCCTTTTATGGCATTTATTTTTTTTCAATTTATTTTTATGAAAATGTTCTAATAATCAGCCAGATTGAAGAAAATATATGTTGAATACCTATATAACCACCATCTACATTCTACCACTTTTGACTACACTGAACTGCTTCAGTCTTTGGCTTAATCAAAATTAAAATCTTTTGTGCATATAAGAATACAGTCAAGAGAGTGAAAAGACAACCCACAGAATTCAACAACAACAAAATAAACAACCCGATTCAAAAATGGTAAAGGACTTGATTAGACCTTTCTCCAAAGATATACACAGGGCCAATAAGCGCATGAAAAGATGCTCAACATCACTAGTCATCAAGGTAATGCAAATGAAAACCACAGTGAGATATCACTTCACCCCATCAGGATGGCTATTATACAAAACAAACAAACAAACAAACAAATGGAAAATAAGTGCTCCAGACAATGTAGAGAAATTAGAACCATTTTGCATTGCTGTTGGGAATATAAAATGGTTCCACCACTGTGGAAAACAGTTTGGTGGTGCCTCAAAAGTTAAACATAAAAATTACCATGTGATCCAGCGATTCCACTTCTAAGTCTGCGAGGGATGATCAAAAGATACGGTGAATGTTTAAATAAGAAAATTATTACAGTAAAAGACACATTGCCATTAATCGCCCTCAAAATACCCTCCCTCACTTCGAACACACTTATTCCATCATTCTTGCCACTTTCTGAAGCCGTCTGGAAGTCGTCTTTTGTGACTGTCTTTAAATGCGCTCTGGTGGCTGCCTCGATGTCCTGAATCGTTTCACAACGTTATGATGGGATAAGTGTATTCAAATTGAGGGGGAGTATTTTGAGGGAATTAATTCCACTGTAATAGTTTTTTTTATTTAAACATTCACTGTATCTTTTTATCACACCGCATATATCTAAAAAAATTAAAAGCAAAGATTCAAACAGATACTTGTATATCTACATTCATAGTAGAATTGTTCATAATAACCAAAAGGTAGAAACAACCGAAATGTACATCAATAGATGAATAGATAAATAAAATGTAGTTTGTGCATACAGTGAAGTATTAGCCTTAAAACGGAATGAAATTCTAATATATGCTACAATATGGATGAATCTTGAAAACTAAATGAAAGAAGGCAGATACAAAAGGACAAATATTGTATGATTCCACTTATATGAGGTACCCAGACCAGGCAAATTCACAAAGACAGAAAATAGAATAGAGGTTACTAGGGGAGAAGGACTAGGGCGTTATTGTTTCATGGGGACAGAGTTTCTGTCTGGGATGATGAAAAAGTTCTGGAAATGGATGGTGGTTATGGTTGCACAGCATTATGAATGTACTTAATGCCACTGAATTGTACATCTAAATGGTTAAGATGTTAAATTCTATGCTATACGTCTCACTACAGTAAAAAAATATTTTTTTTAAATCTATAACAGAATGTATATAACAATTCTATTCATAATTGCCGAGAAACTTAAAACAATCCAAATGTCTTTGAGTGGGTGAGTAGATAAACAAACTGGTACATTCATACACTTGAATACTGATCAGCAATGAAACATAAAGAATTATTGACACATGCAACAATTTGGATGAATCTCAAAGACATGCTGAGTGAAAGAAGCCAGTCTCAAAAGACGGGATATTGTATGAGTCCATTTACCTGGCATTCTTGAAAAGAAAAACTATAGCGATGAAGAAAAACACATCAATGGTTGCCAGGAACTAGGATTGTGGGGAGTATGTGACTATAAAAAGGTAGTATGAGGAAGTATCTTGGAGTAGTGCAGCTGTTGTTTGTCCTGTGGCGCTAGTTACACGAATCTACATGCATGTTAAAACTCACAACTGCCCACTAAGAACTCAACTTCTCTGTAAGATAATCTAAAAACTAAAAGTATAAAAATGTAACTAACGTGAGATTGAGTTCAGAATTTTACTATAAAAGCCTTACAAAATTATTGAAAGTAAAGTTTGAAAAACCCACAGAAGAGATCACATACATTAAATTATGTTCATTCTTCTAAATTTTTAATAATTTCACAAATGTTTAAAGTAACTGAATGATAGATAACTTCAATAAAACAAAATTTGTATTTCATCTCCTGACCTAAATTTTTACACTCAGATCAGAAATTGTCCTCAAAGAGAAAAAAAAAACTAATGCATACGATTATGCATGAAATCAAAATCAAATTACATTAGTTCTGTTTACCATATAGGGTTGTTATGTGGAACAAGTAAAGAATGTAAATCAAAGTAATTTGAAACTACCGTATTACCAAAGTTAAAACACATACACAGACACACACACACACACACACACACACACACACACACACACACTGAATGAGATCAGATAGCTTCTAGAAACTCTTATATGGCGGTGCCCTCACAGCTATGCTCCTTTGGCCAGTATTTGGGGTTCTCAATCTTATATTGCCTGGTAATGCACAGAGACAGTCATTAAGCAATTATTATAAACTTAGACAAAAAAAAAAAATCAATCCTTAACCGTGTTGTTAATGAAACTCTGGTATTTCTCACAACCTCAGAAATCAGAAATGAACTGCTAGTGTCTGGAATAACTAACTATGCACTTGCTTCTATTAGGCTTTAGATTCACTTCCCTTTTCTGTTCTCTGGAGACAGAGCACAGCTGGTCAGCATCCTTTATAAGAGTGTTTTCTTCTACATGTTTCCCAGGGGCCATTACTAAGTGTGAAAAACATTGGGAAGATCACAGCAGATTTGTATATGAGTCACTTTCCATCTGCATATGGTTAAGTGCACTTACAGCACAATTTTTTATCAAATAGAAAGGCAAAATGAAGCATTTAATTGCTGCTTCAGTGGAGATTACTGTTTTTAGATTTTGAACTGCCTATTATCCTCATGTATAGGAGGGCAGAACTGTCTTCTCAAAAGTATATATAGTCATGTTGCCTCAAATGTTGTCCTTCTAAGATCTCTTTTCAAAATTTTATAGTTCAGACAGGATTCTCTTTAGAGAAATCTCTCTAGAGTTCCTACATTTTTAAATTGCAGAATGGGCAGAGTTCTGGCTAAAGTGCCTGATAATTGCCACAGGTGTTAAAAGCCCCTTTCTTAAAAACCTCCTGTTTTCAATAGAATCCAAGGTAAAGAGAATAGAAGGGCATCAGAGGGCAGGAGAAAGAGATTAGGACACGTGACCTGTAAATCGCTAATCAAAGGATACAGGTGTCAGGTCTCTATTCACTCAGCTCTACAGAAAGACCCTTTAACAGTAATCTCCAGAGAAAACAGACACATCCAAAGCCCAAGACATTGTACCTCCCTCTCAATGGGACTCTTTAAGTGATTTATCCTTCGGAAAGGTTCTGAGGCAGGCAGGGCAGGGCCACCAAGTAGTCAGGTGGAAGGAACCACCCAGTGTGTGTTTTCACAACTTAAATTCTAGACATCCAGGGAACTACAAACCTATTGGGGTCAAGCAGGATATCACAGCCCTGGTGAAAAGAATTGCTGACATTTCCATTTTCCCATTACACATGCCTCATCCCTGGGTATTCTTGAAATACTGTGGTCTCAAAATAGTACAAGGAGCTGAATATCTGCAGGAAAGAAAACCAGCTTCAAATTGATTTGTTTGCAGTCTAGAAAACATTGTAACCTGATATTACTACTAAGTGATTGTATTAAGATTACATGGGGCTTTCTGAAATATATATTTCCTTTATAATGAACTCATAAGACTGTAGATCAGGGTGAAGAATTAAGAAGAGTATGAAAAATATAGGATTACCATTTGGATGTAGCTTCCTTCCTCTTCTCTGGAAACAGAATTGGCAAAAAGTCTTGCAGATTTAATACCATTTCTTTCTGGAGAGAGAAAGCTTGTCCGATTGCTAAGAACAAAAATATAGATGAGGTCAAAGCAATGTCTTACAGCTGCTCTGTAAGACAGCCAGGAACTAACATGGCCCCCGTGGGGTTTCAGCCTTCCCCTTCCAGATACAACTTCCTTCCGGCCAAAGCAATTCCTAAAGCAGTAGAGACTGCCCAGCAGCTTCTGTCCCACACTGGGGCAAATGACTCCCAATTCTCAAAGGCTACTTTTTTCCAGGCTCTCCATGTGACACAGCAAATGAGCTTTCTAGAAACAGACCAAGGCATCATATCATTTAGAGAAAAAACAAAAACAAAAAAACAAAAACACTCCTTTGGGACTCTCTTATTTCCATTCAAAGTAACCAGGAAAAGTAAGGAAGTGTGGTCATTCCTCTGATGGGATGAGGGCAAGACTGCAAATCAACTTTCATCCTCCTGAATTAGAAGCACAGAGTGAGTCTCTCTACAGTCTAGGCTAAAAAATATAGCTCACTGCAAAATTCTGTTTTACAAAGTGATTATGTCCTGTGGCATTTAGAATGAACCAAGGAACTGCTGGGCAGGGCTCAGGATTCTGAAAATGCAACTTCTAAAGGTGAGATGGAGAGTGCAGATGCATTTGGGGTTTGTTTACCAAGCCCATGAACCACACCTCTTTCTCTGAAAATTCCCTTCTCCTACTACTTTCACAAAGCTGAGCTTCTGGAAGCCATGTCGGTACTGCTGGTCCTTCCTCTGGGCCATAGCTGATTCCACTCACACTGGAGTGATACAATTCTCTCTGTCAGGAAGTGCAAACTGGGATTGAAAAAGCACCTATCTCTGTTGATACTGGAATTGTAGCATGTAAATAAGCTCAGGATCTATGGTATAGGTCTCTTTAGCCATGAGGATTGTGCAACAAAGAGTTCTCCACAGAAAGAGGCATGAGCAGATGTGGATGTGAGAGACATGAGAGAGTCCTTCGGTTCCCAACAGCACTCTCCTTCCTGATTCCACTATCATGAAAGGTTCAGTTATATTCCTTCCTTTGTGATCTGCAAAACACTCTGGCTTGTGATAATAAACCTCATCCGTTCTTTTGCTTAAGCTAGGTTAAGTGGGCTTCAACTTCATTTAATCAGAGACCTAACTATGAAGACTGGGAGTGTCTGCTGGATGAGGCCCCTTTGAACATCAGAGACTTACCAAGGCACAGTGTGGGTCCTGGTTAGAGATGCGTGTTCCCGGATAGTAGAGAGGCTTCTCAGGTCCAGAGGAGGTGGCCGTGCTACAACACACAATATCCAGTAGGGTAAGTTCTCAGCTCAAGGCCAGAATGTAAAAGACTGTAAAACTATGACACGCCACTTACCTAGCACATCAAATCCCAATTTACTAACAAGCAGCACTGATGATGAGTGAATTTCACTGTCCTACTCTTCCCTGCCTCACTGGGAGTAAAGACAATTACTGAGCAAATGGTCATATTACCAGCTGGAGGTAATGAGGCAACACATTTAGTCAATATATAATCATATGGAACTCATTATATGTCAGCCATGGTTCTAGGCATTAGAGACATAGTATGAATTCTAGGCATAGATGCAAGTCTCTGACTTTATGGAATGCCAAAGCCTACCTCATACTCTCTATGTCCAAAATTGAAATTTTACTTTTCTTATCACAGGCAGAGATGATCACACAGGTTTTAGGCTTTTCCACCTCCAGTCCATTGTCTACTTGATGGTACTTCTGCCTGGAATATCCTTCATCATCTCTGCCTTTAGAGCTCAGCTCAATGTCCCCTGCTTATAAGGAAGGCCTTCTTTGACCTCCAGAAAAGATCAGGCTCCACATCACAGGCTCTCATGAGTTCCTGTACTTACCCTTCACAGCACTCCTCCTAGTTAGTGATGATACATTCATCTGTGATTATGTGATTCAGGTCTAGACTGACTGTGCTCTGGGAGGACAGGGGTTTTTCTGAATGTGTTCACTGCAATAGCCTCGCCATCTAAAGAAGCACTTGGCATCTAACCCTTGTACCACCTCAGTGGCCTACCTTTCTGAGTTGGTCATGGATGTGTTCCTCTATCACTGCCTTGGCCACACTACTTGTATTGTATCTTTCCTCCACTCAACTACACGAATAGAGACTGTTGAAACCCCTCGTCCCACCCCAGATCACCAGAGCCTAGTCAGTGACTTTCCTGCACTCAGTTTCCCAGGAGCCTCAGACCTGGGAAAGGTGGTGAGCTAGAAAGGTCATGTGAGTCCTAGTCTCTGGGAAGAAGGTCTGCCCTGGTGGCATGACACCCTGGCATTGGGTTCACCAACCAGGCACCTCCCATCTTCAACATCGGCTCTCTTCTGGTTGGGCCCCAGGGTCCATCCTTGCATCCACACCTGTGAGAAAACCAGCCTCTCCTGGCCCAGGTGTCCACCTTCACACCCACCAAGTGAACTTCCAACCGCAAGTCCATCCAATATCTTCCTGTCTCTGATTGCCAGGTTCTATAGATCTGCACTGTCCAATATAATATGGCAGCCACTAGCCACATGGGGCTCTTTAAATGGATTAACATTAAGTAAAATTTAAAATGCAGTTCCTCAGTTGCACTAGCCACATTTCAAGTGTTCAGTAGCCACATTTCCATCATCACAGAAAGTTCTGTTGGACAGCACTGCTGTAGACTATTGAATAAAATAATAACATACACCTTAAAGTTCCAGGTCCTTGTTAAATTGTTTCTAGCCAGAATGCATAGTTATTTCTTCTGAACCTCATAAGATAGGGTCTGTTCTCCTATTTAATACTGACTTCATAATTCTTCTTCTTCCAGATGGTTTTTATGTATCTTCTTCCCCCTCAGACTGAAGAACCCTCCTTGCTTCCTCATCTTTGCATCTCACCAGTGCCTAGCACAGCACCACACACACAGCAAACACACTGGAAATGTGATTTAACTCAAATTGAAGGGGTGAGGCTGGAACAGACCGGGCATGAGTCAGGGACTTAGTTACTAGCTTTGGACACGGCCACCTGAAGGGAATGTCAGGTCACAACCATTGTACCAAGTGTTTCCCTGGAATCACACAGCCCTACTAGGTAAGTGACAGTGGCCAAGAATGAAGTTAGCAAGTTACTTTGACCTGCTTTTCTTCTTTCCCTCTTCTCCTTTCTCCCTGCCTGTCCACACTGCTTAGCAGACCAGAGAAGTTGCCTGGGAGTAAAGCAGAAGCTTCAAGGACCTCTGTGCACATGAGAGCCAGACGACACATTGCGAAGACCTCTCCCACCCCAGACACCTCTGCTGATAGGCATGCACAGGGCAGTGAATGATGAGTTGCATATGACCAGGTCTGGCATTAGTGGCAAAAGTCATTCTTGGCTGTTTTACAGGAGGGCACTGTGATTACTTCCAGTGCTGTTTAAATGAAGAGATGCCAGGTAGGTTCCATTCCCATCTATCATTGCTTATTTCTGAGCCTTTGTTAGGGAAGCAGCCAAAGACGAACCCTCTGGAGTGAACTTGGCTTTGTAGGCCGTATTTGCAGGGCCATAGTGCCTGTAAGTCCCCTGATGCCTTTTATCATGTCTATCTGGTACAGCAGGGTGGCGCAGCAGGGTTCCGCAGCCCTTTCCCTTCAACTGCAGCCATTTGTCCTCACCCTTCTGTTTCCCAGCCATCTAGAATGTTTTCTCTAGCGCTTCCTTCCCAGACAGGGTCAGGAAGGCAACTTGTCCACATGGCTGTCAGGACCTTGCTCCCCTCTCCTCCACCGTGGGCCTAGTCAAATGGCTTACATTTCCTCTGAGGCTTGAGATCTCTATTCACTGGGGGAGGCTCCAGGTTGGCAGGTAGCTTGGGCAGGGGGCTGGCGATGCTTCCTGAGTTCATTGGGATGTAGTCATCACAGTTGCATTGGGGTCTGAGACCAGAGGCGCCGGTCCAGGGGCTCATGGGCACGTAGCTGTCTTCGGCACTGGATGAGGCTGTAGGGTACATTGGGGAGAACCTGCATGGCTGCAAGAGAACAGGTACAGGTTGGGAACCACAGAACAGTCATGGAAACTGTTCCCAGTGGACAGCCTGAGCTCAACATAGGATTTCCGTTGCAAATTATCCAAGAGTAACTCTGAACTTCCTTAGGAAAGTCAGACAAGTCTCTTACTAAAGCTTTGCCTCTGGACTTATTGTGTGAGGTAGGTGATGAATCTCCTCGAACTGATGCTGGAAGACAGAAGGTTATGAACTGATGCAAATGCTTTATACACAAAGTGATGCCTTAAGTAGCTACCCTGTCGGGCAAGTGTCTGTACCATTAGAAGTGGCAGAACACTTAATTCCAGTAGTTCCCAGACAAGTTCAGCCTTTAAGGGGAGACTGAAGAGTCCTGAGAAATTCCGAGTGCCGAGTCTCTAAAGACTTACAGGGAACATATGTAGGTCAGACTATTTTTGGTAAAAAATTGAGGCTTAGAAGCTGAAGTGCCAAACTCACCAAATTTAAACTAAGCCGCTTGTCTTGGTGTCTTAAGGATTGGCCTTCTACATCAGCTGCAAGAAACAAGGTGGGGTGGTGAGAAGTGCAGGACAACATCAATTTAAAGTAGGGTCCAAATCCCTATGCACATCAGGGCCCTGTGTTCCGCTCCAGAGGCAGAGAAGCCTAACAGTTTCTATACGCAAGGCTTGCTATTAAGTCTAGTTGGGCGGTCAGAACACATTCCCCAACAGATGGAAATCAGACCCAACTCTGAAGAAGTTTCTGTATAATAGCTTTAGTTCTCTCTGTGAAATAGGAAGACCTAGAGCAAGTAATTAACAAATGCTTGTTGCATTTATGACATGAATTTTCTGAGCTGAGAGATGGCGGAGACAGAGCTAGAGATTTGATGACAGGAGAGGCGTGATATTCCTTGTGATCAGCAGGAGAGTGGCGGGAACAGAGAAGTGATAGTGTTGCCGAGCAGCACTGAGGGCTTGTTCGACATCTGTGACCATGAACTGGTGACCCTGATTTTCCGCAGCAATAGTTAGCTACTTAGGTACAGACATGGAGAGGAAAGGTGAATTAATACAGGATTAGAAACTTGTAAGATGGATGTGAAATATAAAACAATGTGACATAAACATTTAGAATAATTGTTGCGTTGAAAGAGATGTCCAGAAGGCAGCAAGATATATGGGCCTGGACTTGAATGAGATATCATGTTTGGGAATTAGCAGCTTAGAGATGGCAGTCAAAACCGTAGGAGAAGATAAGATTAGGTTGCAAGTGTTGAGAGAATCTGAAGTCTAAAACCCTAGAGAATCCCAATATTCAAAGAGCAGTTGAGGGGCATGATGCCATGAAGCCTTAGGAAGGAGAGAATGGCCAACGATGGTGAGTGCTGCTAAGAAGTCCAGCAAGTGCTCTTAGCACATGGGGACCAGACAAAAGTGCCCCCCAAGAACTTGGAGGTGTGAAAGGTCAGGTTGCCTCTGAGAAATAAACTGAAGAGTCAACATCATCTTTTTAAATTTATTTTTTATTCAATTTATTGGGGTGACAATGGTTAGTAAAGTTACATAGATTTCAGGTGTATAATTCTGTATTACATCATCTATAAATCCCATTGTGTGTTCACCACCCAGAGTCAGTTCTCCTTCCATCACCATATATTTGACCTCCTTTACCTTCTTCTACCACCCCCGTCCCGCCTTACCCTCTGGTAACCACTAAACTATTGTCTGTGTCTAGGAGTTTTTGTTTGTCTTGTTCCTTAGCTGCTTTCAGTTTTATATACCACATATGGGTGAAGTCTTATGGGTCTCAACTTTTTTTGGCTACATCATCTTAAAGTGAGAGAATAACTCCCAGCTCAGAAATATATGTTTCTATGTCTTCAAGGCTGTAGAAGTACTGGTTAAAAGCTGCTCTGGAGTAATATTGTCTAGTTTAAAATCCCTGCTCCACCACTTATTAGCTGTGTGACACTGGACAAGTTACTTACACTCTCTGGGTCTCAATTTCCTAATCTATAAAATAAGACCAATAACAGCATCTATTCCATAGGAGTGCTGCAAAGATTAGAAGTGTTAGTGCATGTGAAGGACAGTAAAGTGCCTGGAACACAAAATACTTACTAAATCCTAGAAAGTATTTGATGTTGTTAATAAAGAATGCAGGAAATGCATCTGTGAACACAGGCCCCTAACTGCCTTTCCATTACCAGATCCCCACTGATGTCACCAAATAACACCAAGACAGAGAAAAACCTGCATCAACATCCGATAGTTTAAGGACTTTAGGATAGAGTGAAGATGGGAACAGACTAAAGGAAGGGACCAAGAATTGATTGACATCTACACTCCTGGAAGCACACACCTGGAAAATGAGTCTCTGCTAGAATCTCTCTCTGCTTGATTTCCTGCTACCTCACTGATCGCTTGTTTAGAGTTTCTTTTGCTGGTTCCTCCTCTTGTCCACAATTTCTACATGTTATAGGGCTCCAGGCTCAGTCAGTCCTTGGTTCTTTTCTATTGTCTGTATTCACTCTTTTGGTGATCTCATTTAATCCCTTAAATTTACTACCTATACGCTGACAACTCCCAAATTCATAATCCCAGGCCTCTCTCACTGACCTTCAGACTCACATTTCTATTTATTTACTTGATATTTCCACTAGGACATCTAGCAGGCACTTCAACATATCCAAACTCAACATATCCCAAAACAACTCCCTGACCTCCACCCACTGTCCAACTTGTTCCCATCTCAGTTCCTCAGGCCAAACACCAGGAAGTCAACACTGACTCCATTCTTTCTCTACTGCACATCCCATGAGTGAGGTTGTATCTTCAAGATATATTGAGCATCCAACCACATTTCACAAGTTCAAAAGCTACTATCCTAGTCCCAGTTACCATGACAGTTTGCCTGGATTACTACACTCATCTTCTAACTGGTTTTCCTGCTTCTCCACTTGCTTCCCTTCAGTCTATTCTTAACACAGCAGTGACCCTGTCACAGAAATCAAGACCTATATAAATGGAAGGATATTTCCTGTTCATGAATTGGAAAACTCAACACTGTAAGGGTATCAAATCCTCACAAACTATTCTATAGATATGACGCAATCCTCCTTGATAATGAACCTTGACCCCAGCACCTCCTCACACAGCATCAATTGCAGGCGGACCTCAATGGGGAAAGCAGAACAACCACTTTGACGTGTTCCCTCTGCTTTATCAGATCCACTTTTGCATTAAGACTCATGTTCATATTCTATTATTCCACTGGTTTTATTCATTTCACTCTCCAGTATCTGCTTGCCTACGCTTTCAGTTTTCCCTTTTTGTCCACTGTTCACGTTAGCACATTATGACCCTTTGTGTAATCGGCATATACTCATTTCATTGAGGTTTTCAGAAGGAAGTAACGTGTAATGGTCACATTACTAGGGACATTGGGGGAGGTCTCTGCCAGTGACTCAGTTCCTCAGTCAGAATAAGAAATTTAGACAATTTGAAATGAGTTTGCATTCTTTAAACTTCTAAAATTCCTTTAAAATGTGGCATTATATGTAGCAGTGTAGGAGTGATTGTATTTGGATGAAGAGAGAGGGAGAAAGAGAGGCAAGGAGGGAGGGAGAGAAAGAATCCCATGAGAATAAAGGGCTTTACAGAAAAAGCCAAAAAAAAAAAAAAAAAAAAAAAAAAGGAGGTTGGGCTCCAGGAGGGTATCCAAGCTGATAGTGCTGGGTTAACATTATATTGATGGTGACATTTCTGTAAAAGCCACGTCACTAGTGTGTAGCCAGTTAGAATTTGGAAAACGCATGTCAGGTGGGATGATGAATAAGGCTGATGGGATTATTGAAAGTAGAAGAAAAGAGCTATGGTCAATATACTGTCTCTGGGCTCACTGTGCATGTGAGAGGTAAAGAATAGAATAGAGTAGAGCTGACGCCAAAAGACATCACTTTCTGCACCAAGTGGGTCCCCTGGTGACTCCAGACAAACACCAGGAGCTTAGTCTCAGGGGGGAGCCCATCACATGGGCAGGGGCAAGGCTAAGGGACCAGGGCTCTGACTTCCTTCAACATCTACTGGGACCCAAGGAGTTAAGAGGAGTCAGGCTTCTCTCTGTACCTGATTATCAGCATCCAACACTTACCTTTCCAGGTTCTCATGGTATCTAAACCAGAGAGAGAGATTCTTCTTGGTGCCACAGTGCATTCTGGCTTCTTGATGCTGCTGTGCCCGCTCCACGGGAACCGTTCCTCTTGGCGCCGTTCAGAGAGATGAATTGGCTTAGGGGGACGGGGAGGTGGCGTGATGGATATAATGTCTAGTTCTTTTGCCCTACAGGGCAGGGAACCTTGTTTTTTATCTACCTGAATGGTGGAATTTAAGGAAGTTTCCAGCAGTGGTGAAGAAAAGTGGTTCCTGGACGGCCCATTGATATCTCTATTCCAGATCAGGGCAGCCTGAGGCCTTGTGGAAGGTACCTCCTGAGACCCATTCCCATGGGGGCACGGGTGGACCAAGTTACTGGAGGGCAGCTGCTGCAGGCAGTCAACAAAAACGTCATCAGATGAAGTCTGTTCCAATGAACGCTCTGAGTTTGACCAGCTATCACATCTGGTGGGTAGACTGAGGGAAGAAAAGCATGTAAATTTGACTGAAATGTAGCAGGTCCCTGGCAGCTGTAGTAGGTACCACAGCGACACTACTGATACACCCTTGGCAGAAGTCTGAAGAAGAAAACCATCCACCCACCACAGAACCCACACTGGCCTCATTCCTCAAATGTCACCTTTTATTTTACTTGTATAGCCATCACATTCCCTCTACTACCCTCCATCACACCAACCCCTGGATGCAGGAAAAAGTGGTTTGTTGATTTTTTTTCACCCTCTCAGTGTCAACTGCATATGAAAATACAAAGTTAGAAATGAAAACCGCAATGCTGAAATACATGAGTCATTTTGTTTAGTGCATGCTTCATCCTTCATAGTGGTTGACAGTGAGTGATCCATCCCGCCTGTCAGCAGCAGGAAGAGAAGGTGAAAGCAGACACACCCACTAGAAGATGCTACAGCTAAACAGACTAATTTGGCCGGGCACACTGAGCACATCTCAGTGGCAGACCCTGAACGAAGAGGCAGTGTGGGCTCTGCAGAAGAGACTGTGCTAGAAGGCCTGGCTCAGAGAGTCCAGAGCATAAGCATACCTGGCATGGTGCAGTCTTCCACTCTCACAGTTGGACAGAATCAGATAATCAGGAAGGAAGAGAAACTCTGACTCACTTCTGGTTTCCTCAGTGGCTACGGTATTAGTACTTGGGTCATCTTTTGGCAAGGAGGAGCTGACAGCATGGGCGGTGTGAAGGGAGCTGGCAGGGGATGGCTGGAGGGAGGAGGGCGTGTGAGAGAGGCTCTCCACGGAATCTGCTGGACAAATCATTTCCCAGGTTAGCGTTTAAGAATGGCTATAACAGTCACTCACAATTTCTCAAACAGCATCTAAAGAAGCCAAATAGAAGATGCAAATCACAGCCGGTGTTTGTACTGATGGAGGAGACCATTTCCCCAAGCTATAAACAATGTCTGGGAAAAAAGGCCAATGTTCCAAGAGTGAAGTGTTGAATCAATTAAGAGTAAAAAAAAAAAACCCAAGCATTCTTGGCATAAAAATCTCCTATTAGATAGTCTATACACAGCTCCTTTATGGCCCTCAGCCGCAGCTCATCATCACTGTTTATTCACTCAACAAATATACACATATATACATATATTTATGCATATCCAATACATATATATATACTTACATATGCATTTCTGCATATATGCATATACAGATATTTATCTCCATATAGAATACCTATTTTGTACCTATTATGAGCCTGGAAGTGTTCTAACTCTGTCCATACAGCCGAGACAAGCAATGACCTTACTGCAGTTTACAGTCTATCAGAGGAGACAGACAAGTAACACATAAATAAAGAATACTGTTAATGATTGACTGCTAATGACTTATAAGGAAGAGGAAGGAAAAATGGGGGTGTTGTGATGGCTGGTAAAGCCCACATTTCTCGAAGAGCTCAACATTCAGAAATTCCCAATGAAAAGCCTGCTTTAATTTCCCTTTGAACCAAGTTGGCAGGAGTTCAGAATTCTGGAGTCAGAGTGGCCCAGAACTGCCTGGATTCAAGTTCAAGCTCTACTATCTAGCTCTCGTGACCTTGGGCAAGTTACCTTCCTGCTCCAAGTTTTCTTCTCTGTCCAGTGGAGATGCTAATAGTACGTATCCCACAGAACTGGTCTGCAGCTAATACAGGGCGGGCGTGGGGGGGGATTAACAGAGCTCCTGGCCAGAGTATGTACAATGTGTTGACTACCTATGGCTTCTGGAGTCAGAACCAAACACTACATGTGATAAGCCACAAGAAAGCCCTTTGGGTGTGGTTCTCAGATGAAGAAGACTCTACCCTTACATCCTCCTAAAAACTAAGGGGAGATACAGGGAATTAAAGAGGTCATAGTGGGTTTGTGGCTTCCTCCAAATTCATGCCAGAGCTTTCTGTCTTCTGCCTGATGCCTTACTCACTCCTGCTCCTCTTTGAAAATTGGCAAATGTGCTATGTATCCATGTTTTAGGGTAACTCCTGGATGAGGAAATAAACAGAGGAAACATATGACACACATCTAGTCTGGGCTGAAGTTAGGGACTAAGGTGGTGAAGAGTGAACAGCAAGGCTGGAGGAGTTGGCCAGGGAGCCTCTCTGCTTGTTTGCAGCGTCAGATCCAGCCAGTGTGCATTCACTGCAGCTTTGCTAACAATAAGCTTCATCTGTTGTAGCAAACGCTCTCAGGTGATTGTCCTGGAGAGATGCAAGTCTGACTGTCTGTCGCCACCTAGTGTTCAATTAGGGTATTGCAGTGGTCGATGATAAGCATACATAACGGTGGGAATGTTGAAGCAACTGTTGGCCACAGGATTTTCGAGTAAATTTTGTCTACTAGGCTAAGAGGCTAAAAGAAATCAGGTGGAAAGTTCCATGGTTTGAGGATCAGGACATGGTGCTCAACAACAACAACAACAACAACAAACATGAAGAGGAGTGAATTGTAATCCTAGGTGCATTACACCTGGAATATTACCCAGAAAGGGCAGTGTGTGTGCCTGTGAGAGAGAGAGACAGAGAGACAGAGAGACAGAGAGAAAGAGAAAGAGACAGAGAGACAGAGAGAGAGACAGAGAGAAAAACAAAGAGCCTCATGGGTCATTTGCTCCCACTGCCCAGAAATAGCCCAGAGCAAACTTGGAGCTAACTTCCCTTGCAGAGACCTTGAGTCAATTGGAGATATGAGGAATTCTTCCCTGCTTACGATAAATAGCCAAGTTCTGTCTTTCTACCATCTAGTCCTAAGCAACGCAATAGGTAACAGAAAAGCTGGAGTCCCACGAATTTTTGAAAGATGGTGATATTTAATATTTCTAAAGCATCACCATCATTGACAGCAGCCTGGGGAATAACAGAGCCCTACAGGACATCCTCACCCACGTTTGACATGTCACTGAATGTGTTCTCTGTGGCTGATGAGAGCAAAGGCATGGAGAGGCTTCAAAGCCATTGAAGTTGCCTGCAATGCTCAGTGTGTAGTACATTTGGACCTGAAGCCTAAAACCAGGTGAAAGGGAGCCATTTTCTGCTACTGTACGTGGTGGGTGGGAACAGTTCTGACATGCCTGCCAAAGCACTGTCAAAGGAAGTGGGCTTGGCACCTTGAACGGTTTTCCCATAGTAGCTCTCCAGTGCATGTGCGGTGTGTCCCACCCCTTTAGCACACAGGAACCCAACTCTGCTCTCACCTGCACCGTCCTCCAGGTTGCCAAGATTGCAGACCTGACTGATGCTGTGTACCCACACGTGCATTTCTTCCTCGGTCTTGGCCACCAGATAGAATGTACGAGAAGTCGTCTTAACAATAAACACGAAATTATTCTGAAATTCCTTTCGAACAAATCCAGGGCCTGCATGTTTCCACACTGCACACTCGCTGAGGTCTATCACGCGGATGGGCTTGCTCGAGTGTTTGTTCCTGTAGTACTCCAAAACGTCAGGGTTGCCGCTCAGGCGGCCCCGCCGGAGGACAAACCAGCGCTTCCGCCAAGCCTGCAGAGACGCAATTCAACAAGGAGTCACTGGACCAATTGCTCTTCTCCGAGTCTGCCAAGAACGTATTTCATGACAAGGACAGCAAAATGAAGTAAATCAGCCATTCTAATAATGAAATGCAAAGTCCACCCAGCTTTGGATTAAAGGAATAGTGCACCATCTTCAAGTCTGCTTTATTCAATGATTATAGGATGGGTCATTATTGGGAAATGTTGTAATGTGATTCACACCCACACGTCAAAGGATCAGAATTATACAATCATCATAATCAATGCTACAAAGGCATATGATACCAAGGTGTTTATAATCAGGTTTTAAAAAAAAGAAATCTTAGTAATGAAGATCGAAAAGGAAGGTGTCTTAATTAACTACTATCTATTTCAATCCCAAAGCCAAAATCCTACATTAAAATCACATGCAAATCATGAGTACCTGCCAGTATCATCCAACATTGTCATTTAACTCTTAGAGAATTGCTCAACAAGAAAAGAAAAAAATCACATACATTGAAGAGGAGAGACAATTACCATTATGTGTGCTGGATATGACTGTCTTTCTATGTATAACACTCCCAAGGATGATTAAAATACAAGTAGAATTCTAAGAGAATTAAGTAACACGTGGCTAGTTACATTTCTTCTGTGAGAAAACCATTTTCTAAGTGTTTTTCCATAACACATGTAATCTCCAAACTATCTCAAAGGAGACATAACCCCCCCCCCGGCAATTACAAGGATTGCATTGAATCTATAGATTGCTTTGTGTAGTATGGACATTTTTACTATGTTATTTCTTCCTACCTGTGAGCAGGATATATGCTTCCATTTATTTGTATCTTCTTCAATTTCTTTCCTCAACGTCTTATAATTTTCCAAGTAGAGGTCTTTTAGAGAGGTAATATTTTTATGTCCATATTATATATGAAAAATTGAGAAATTAACTAATGTGCCCAAGGTCACACAACTAAGCTGCTATAGTAGGAATGGATTTGAACTCAAGTGAGGGTGAAAGGATCAATAATGAATGTGAAGAAAGAGAGGTGGGGAGTGTAGCCAATTCTTTCGTGATGCCTGACTGTAAGGGTAGAGCTCTGGGGTCAAGGGATTCTATTTTAAAGATGGAAGACACATGCATTCATCCCTGAAATCACAGAGTTTCTCAACCACGGATTGAGATATGCTACAGGGTATCTGAAAATTGGTGTGTTTTGCTTGTCAAAAAAGGCTAGAGGTGGGGCAGGAGTTGTCTGTCAAAGCTATCAGTGCCCTGTTGAGAAACACTACAACAACAGAAAGGAACTTTCCTTAGTACAATATGAATCTTAGAAAGAGCCAAGTCCTGAGGTAAGGCAATCGGGCAAAACTTAGTCAATGCTCAAAAAAATAGAGAATGATGCTCCAAAGAAACCAGCACTGAGATAATGGCAAGCCACTTTGCATGTCACTGGAGCTACTGAGGACTTACACCTCCTTGGCTTCCCCACTCGCCCTTGACCTAGAATGTTTTCTGCACACAGTACCAAGAAGACATGCAAATACCAATGGATACACGGATAGCTACCTTTCAGGGTATGAGGCCTGGAGAAAGAGGTTGACCACAGGAGAGAGGAAAGAGGTTGCCATTGACCACAGAAGTCCTCAGTGTCTCTAAACTTCCTGTCTCCTGGAGCCAGGGAGAAAGAAGTGAAGGCTGTCCTCAAGTTCCCTATCTTCTTATGTTTAGGTGCCTTTTGCTCAGTGCATGCCACCAGGCCAGCCCGCTTGGCTGGCACATCCTTGCTTTCTGCTGGAGAGAACTGAGCACAGACAAGTAACAGGCTGACAGGCTGACAGCAGAGCTTCTTCCATCAGAGATGCTTGATGTTGCAGTTGGCAAATGCAAGGGGAGAGATTTATAGCTCTGTGGTTGCTCTCCTGTGCAGTGGCATGTGTTACAGCAGGAAGTGTGGGGTTCTGCCACGGGGTATGGTGACCACTGGGACAGGAAGTCTTTTGTATCTCTAGCTTCATTTACGCCTGACACATTTATAAGCCCACCGGCTTTGACCAAGAGGACAGGGGTAAAGAAAAAGCCACCGTTTGGAGTGTTCTTAGCTCTCTCCCTGCCCAGGGAACCAGAGATCTGAACACGAGATCTGAGGCAGCAGAGAATCTGATGAAGCACCAAAGAGAGGAAGGCCAGTCTTTACAAAGGACCTGCAAGGGTGCCTCGGAATCAAAAGTCCTTCTGAGCCTGTGGCAGGGAGCACTTGCTCCGTGTTGGGTTGGGACAGGGAGGGGGATATGGTGCCTGGGAGGGTGATCCCTGGCTTCGTACTGCCTTTACAGTGTAAAGTTCTGAGGAGATGTTTGACCACTCAGAAGGGGGACAAAGCAGTGTGATTAAGTTCTTGTTATTAAGACAGGAGAAATAACAGCACGTTTGTATGTCCACGGGAATCATCTAGGAGGGAGAGAAAAATTAATGATTCAATAAATTCCTGTTGCACAAACATGATATTTAATGGAGTGGAGCCACTAAACAGGAGGAAAGGAGCTCAAGGGTCGCTGTGGGGTTTGGAGCAAGGGAGGTGGGAAACTTGGGCTTCTGGCAGCGACTGAGGCAAACAGGAAAGTAAGGCCTGGTTCCGGTGTTCCCTGCGATGATGTAGGCCCAGGGAAAGGGGTGAGAGAATGCCATATATGCCTGCTAAGGAAAGCTTTCATGGGGAGCCTGGGGGTACTCCAGACTTTCCAAAGGCCACTTTGGTAGGGAAATGTGAAAAGAAGGGGGTTAGAAATACGAAATGGGTATATTTAATGCAGAGTAATGACTTTGCTAGTAGAGTTGTCAACCAGGAATGGTGGGAGTGCAAAGGGGAGAATGACATGGACAAGTTTGGGTTTCATTCACTCATTTGACAATTATCTGTTGACGGGCTGGAAATTGGAAATGAACAAGCAACAGGCCCTGTCACTCACAGTCTTGTGGGCAGCAGGGGAAGTGGGCAGATGGATAAACAGACAATTGCACTAAGTGAGATAAGTGCTATGATAAGGGAAAGCCAAAATGCCATGGTAACACACAAGAAAGACATTACTATCAGATTGGTGGGTCTAGAGAAGCTTCCAGAAGGAAATAATGGCTAAGCTGAGACTGAAGAGGGATAGAGGAAGCAGCATGTGTCAGAGCAGCTACTTCAGCCAAGCTGGAAGGCAGGCATGGAGCAGAAAGGAAAAAGAACAGTCACCCCGTAGCTTGAATAAGATGTATCATGCTAAATTGGGCAAACTCACCAGCGTGCCCTCCCTCAGGTTTTAAAATCTCTACCTAACGGTTGTAAGTATGCAAAAGCAGAAATGATGTGTTCTTAGAGCTGTTTGCTAAGCAGGTGGAACCGGAGGCCATGTCCAGTCCTGTCCCATCAGGCTTAGAGGCTTCTAGAAGTGGGAGACATGTGACAAAGACCCCTGCAAAGAAGTCAGCCGGCACCAAGGTGAAGTTCTTTACAAGAAAACAGTGCCATAAGGAAGTTGTCAAATATGAAGGGTCACATCAAAAGAACTCAGGAGCCAACCCGAAGAAGCTCCCACCGGCCAAAGACAGAACAATTTAAGCTTTAATAAATATAATAATTTCAGTGGCTTGAAATCCATCAAATGTGTTTAAATCCATGAATTCTTATGATATTAAAAAAGAAAAAAAAATTTGTCATCTTCAGAGGGTATGAGGGAAGCACTTCATTGTCTTGCAACTGGTAAGTAAGGGGAAAGAATGAAGCATTATCCTGCCTTTCCTAGATAGGAAGATGAAGGGAAACGCCTTTTTATAAATGTATTCTGACTAATAAAGGAAAACAAATGATAGAATCAGAGTACCACCATTTTGCTACCCCAGTGAATTAGTAGATATAAGTATTAAGTATCAACAGTTGCCAACTCAGGAAGGGAAACAAGCAGACACTCTACCTTCAATAGGCTGGCATGAGGCAAAAGCCAGATTGGGGGAAATTCCGCAGGTCAAAGGCCCAGGTTCTTCAATGGATAAATGATAAGAAAAGGAAAGAACAGAGGGGGGAATCTATGGATTAAACGACATTTAAAAGATGTGTCAAAAATTTCTCAATGTGCTAGACTAAGTTCTAATGTCCAGGGGATGCTCGTGTGAGTGATCAAAACATAAAAAATGCAAAGAGATTTCTATACACATCAAGATAGTAGTTACCTATGGAGACAAGGAGGGGGTTGTGATGGAGACGGGGCACGTGGAGAGCCTTCAGAAGGAGTAGGTGGCAAAGTGATTTTTCAACTGGTTGGTGGTAACCAGGGAGCTCACCTAACAGTAATTCATTGAGTCATATTTTTAAAATGTGCTTTGCTGTGTTTGTGTTTTCTTTTATGACAATTCCTGCAGATAGGACATATTTATGAATTAACTCAATAAACAGTTACTGAGTGCCTACTAGGTGCCAGGCGCTGTTCATAAAAAGGAAGAAGGGGGCTTGCTGGTCTGTCAGGGAATTGGAAAGCTCACAGAGGATGTGACGACCTGACCGCTGCCATCTCCTCTGTCTGGGGAGATGGTCACATTTTACAAGTGCTAAATTCTAGCACTTGTAATTGCTGGCTGCCATGGCCCCACTGGACTCCACCTTCTCCTCTCGGACCTCGTCTACTGCGCAGCCTTGGGAAACCAAGATGGGAAAGGGCGAGGTTAACAGTTCAGGAAAGACGGTGAACATGATTATGTCCTGGGCCAAAAAGATCTAAAAAGCAGAATCACTGTACAAAGAAGTAGCCACAATTATGACTCACAGAAATGGAGTACAAAAAAGGGGCACCGAATTGAAAGTCAGGAGACCTGCATTTGAACGCTTATTCTCCTTTAGACTTCCTGGGTGGCCTTGAGCAGTTAACTGCTGTGAACCTCAGTCCCGCCATCTGTAAATGAAGATAATAAACCTTGTCCTGCCTCCCTTATGGTGTAATTGCAGTGAACCAATGAGACAGGGATAGCAAAACATTATCAAGTTGGTAGTAACTTATAAAATGACAAAGGGATTGTTGATCCCTAGGGCACAAGGCACCACTTGCCCTGGGAAAATTGCTTCTCCCCTTCTGCAGCCCACACCCCCACTGTACACTGATGGGTTCTGAGGGCTTTTCCAGCTCTGATCATCAAAAGATCCATTTCCCATCAGCCTTTCCTGCTGCAGCCACCAAGCTGAGTCATTACCACCCTACCAGTATCATCTCCAACAACAAAAACCTGCAACATCCTGTAGCCTTGTGGAAAAGTGTTTGTGCTCATTTCTAGAATCTGAACTCCTCCAAGGAAGGTGTATCTAGATCATAGGCCTACTCATTTTCACGGAATTGTTAGAGGAATAATTGAATCTACTCCTTCTGAGAGTAAGCGCTGTGTTGTTCGCTTCTTAAACAAATCCAACTTGTAGATTTCAGTTTACAAATACCTCCTAGTTTTTTCTTGATCGAGAGTGACCCACCAGTTTGAACAAAGGTGTAAGTGCTGTGCAGGTGTGGAAAATTGCTACCACTGTAATATCTAGAGAAGAGAGACTGAGACTTGGACCTGAACTTCCCTATTATGGGTTGAAATGTGTCCCTCCCTAAACCTATATACTGAAATCCAACCCCCAATACCTCAGAATGTGACTGTATTTTGAGATAGGGTCATTATCAAGTTAAAATGAGATCATTACAGTGGGCCCTAATCCAATATGACTGGTGGCCTTGTAAAAAGGAAAACTTTGGACACAGACATGCATAGAGGAAGACATTGTGAAGAGACAGAGGGAGAAGATAGCCATCAACAAGCCAAGGAGAGTATCCCAGAACAGATCCTCCCCCAGAGCCCTTAGAAGGAACCAACCCTGCGGACACATTGATCTTGAACTTCCAACCTCTGGAAACGTGAGACAATAAACTTCTATTGTTTAGGCCACCTAGTTTGTGATACTTTGTTACAGCAGCCCCAGCAATCTAATACATTCTCCAACCTTTATTATGCATTTAAATCACCTGGGAGAACTTCCACTTCTGGCCACATTGCTGTACCTGTCACCAAGCTTGTGCCCTACCCATAAAACCAACTAGAAAACTAGACCAATATATATGAAACAACTGCTTTCAGATATTGGACGACAGTCAGTGCCAGGGCTGTGGTCGGCATGAAAAGAGAAACAAAAGAGGCGAGCCCTATGACCATCCTGGCTTTCAGTCTATAGCCACATTTCAAGACTACAGTGCAGGGAGAGGGTCCCAAATAGAGCACTGCAATCTTGCAGAGTTGAGAAGACAGAGGTCAGAATTCTGGATAGATGAGGTGGCTGAAATTTGTAGAGCAAAGCACCAGAGATGACGGAGCTACGTAAAGAAAGAGCTCCGGAAATCTGCATAGGAATCCCCTGAGGCTTTGGCTGAAAACTAAGGTGCACTTGTGTAGGGTGAAACCCCATGAAGGGGATCCAAAAACAACTACTGGGGAGACTCACAAACTGAATAACTGCTGGAGCTCACACAGGCCTGGGAGATATCTGAGTTCTGACCAGCTAGCACGGAGGAAACTTTGACATTCAGTAGAGACTCTAGAAAGGCCATATCTTAGAGTTAGGAGTAGGCCAAACTAGCCCTAGAGTTTGGGCTACTCTAGACTTACCCTAAGAAAGCTTAAAAAGAAGCCTAGGAAAGATCAAGCTGATGATCTTAAAGTCACTAAAGTTCAACCCTTTTAAAGGAAGACAACAAAATCCCGACATACAACATAATATTTACAATGTAAAGCATCCAAAAATATTACTAAAATGTAACGAGGCAGGAAAAACGTGGCTCATAATCAGGAGAAAAAAAGTCAGTCAATAGAGACCTAAAAATGACAGCGATAATGGAATAACCAGACAAGAATTTTAAAACAGCTATTATAATGTTTGAGATTTAAAGGGAAACACGTACGCAATGAAGAAATAAATGGAAGATCTAGAAAAGAACAAAATGGAACTTGTGGGAATAAAAATACAATATCTGAAATGAAAAAACAAACTGGATGGGTATAACAACCTATTAGACACCGAGAAAGGGATCAGTGAACCTGAAGCATAGAAAGAAACGGCGAGGGGAGAAATGAACAAATTACCCAGGGAGCTGCTAAAAATGCACATTCCTGAACCTCACCTCCAGAGAGCCTAATTCACCAGGCCTGGTTTGGGGCCCTGGAATGTGCATTTTAACATGCATCTCTGCAGACTGTCTGCATAATGGAAGCCCCATTTCCAACAGTAACTGGCCAAGGATGAGAGGAAATGAAGTGGAATACATCTCTGTTTAAACCAGTCTCAAGGTGCACCATTTCAGCAGTGAATTCCTAACCTTTGATGCGTTGTGAATCCCTCAGAGAACATGATGAAATACATACACCTTCATACATGCACCACACACACACACACACACACACACACACACACCGTTCCAGACTGCCTTCCCTTATTAAACTACACACACTCTCCCTTAATACACACTCATCCAGTCCATTTCCCTTAACTACTGTCTACTATGATGATGATTTACAAAATCATGTTTCCAACCCAGATCTTTCCCAGGAACTCCAGACACATAACCAACCATCTCACATCTCCACCTAAATCTAAGTGGTCTCTCAAACTTAAGATGCCCAAAACTAAACTTGATTTTATGCCCCTCAAACCTACTCCTCTTCAAGCCTTCCAACAGTACCTCAGTAAATGGTGCCACCATCCATCCATTTCCTAAATCCAAACCTTGGAGTGATCCTTGCTTCCACTCTCCACATCCAAACCATTAGCAAGTACTGTTGACTCTACTTTCAAAGCATTCCAAATCAAGAGACTTCTCTCCATGCACCCTCGTCAACAACGCTAGTCCAAGTCACCATTGTCTCTCCCTTGGGTGACCGAAACAGCTTCTCATCTTCCCACATCCATAAATGCTTTCTCAACAGAGAAGTCAATGACCTTTGAAAAGTGTACGTCATATCATGTTGCTCCTTTGATTAGCACCTTCCAAAGGCTTCCTAATGCCTTAACGATATAAAATCCAACCTCGTTAATCTGGCCTAGAAAGGGCCATATGAACAGGCCTTGGCCATCTCTCCCACTTCATCGAGACCCTTCTCTTGCTCTTTCACACTGGTCTTCTGCGGTTCCTGAACATGTAACATCACATTTCCACTTTGGGGCCTTTAACCTACTTGTTCCTTCTTCTTGGTGTATTCTTTCACTGCTTTATTCTCTGAGCCTCGTGGTTCCTGGCACAAAATAGTTGCTCAATAAATACTTGTTCAATCAATGAATTCCACACGTGATTCCATAGCATCATAGATCTAGGTTTAAAACACTATTCTTGAGAAACATAACTAGTTTTGCAGGTTTATAACAAACTTAATCACCAGGATTTACTCATCACTTTTTTATGCTCTAGGAGCTGGGAATGTGAAGGTGAACCAGATAGACACAGCCTCTAAGCTGGACCTCAGGCAGTCAGGCAAGGTTTGGTACCAGACTTTCACCTCAAACACAGCAAATGCTCTACTCAGACACTGTAGCATGTTGTTCAGGATTAAACGGGGGTGTGAGAGTGATCAGCTAAGCACACCTAAGTTGAACTTTTATCAGTTAAGAAGACAGGCTATCAAAGCAGAAGTTTACAACGGACAAAACTTAGGAATTTGAGCACTTTATTCCTGCACTCAATTCTACTTGCATAGTAAAATAAACCTGGCTAAGTTATAGCAATGGCCTTTTTTTTTTTTAATTCTTGGGCTCCAGAATTCACTCCAATAAAATTGAAGTGGCCTGTCTGGATTGTATCCATTGTCTAAAGACACTGAAATGAACTGAGAAACATCCTGAAAGTCTCTGAGGCTGTAAAGAGACACCTCTGATTTAAACTGCTTTTCTGGCAAGAGTGATTACTGTCCCTTTGTTTCAGCGGAATTGGCCCCCTGCCCCCTCTGCAGTGGTGAAATCCCAAAGCTATGAAATCATTTCCTTCGCATGTGCACAGGATGGGTCAGCAACCTGCCTTCATAGCCAGGCTTCCCAACTCAGGCTGAGGGAACAAAACCTGCACCTAGCTGCATTTGGAGCTCTTGATTTTGATCCTTCAATACTGCTGTCATTTCAGCAATGGCAGTTTTTGACTTCACCTGCCAAAAGGAACTGTGTGGGCCTCCTCCTCTCCTGACGTATGGATGTGCTCCATACTCTCCCAGCCAAGAGTGTCCAGAGCTGCAGGATTTGGTGCTGAGAGTCTGACTGTTCTGATTGCTTACAGGTGTTGGTCTTCTTCAGCACTGCTCTTTCAGTGGCCTAATTGATCAGGCTGTGGGAGATGCCTCCGATTAGAGGACAACAAGGAGGAAAAAAAATATTTCTAAGAACCTATGGTCAGCAAGGCCTGGATCGATTGTGAAAAGCTTTCCAATTGTATGTGAATGGCTCGATAGAGAATTTCTCACTATTACCTACAAAGAGAGGTACAAAGTTGGAAGTGGAAGTAGTTTGTGGAGCATCTGAAGTTACAGTCAGAATAAAGGAACTCAAGAAACCAAGACACGGCCAATGACAACTCTGGGCCTTTAGCCTTTGCTGACCTAGCCTGCATGCTCTGTAATGGCAGGCACGTGACCTGTCTTGGTCCTGGGTCTTCCAGCATCTTTAACAGTCTTGGTGTGCAATACATACCCAATGTACTGTTGTGGACCAAATAATAGACTGAACTGGTGTGGCTATAGCAGCTTAACAGGAGGAATCCTTGTGTCAGAAGAGATCTGTGTATTGATTACAGGGTGGTCACATGAGTCTATGTGTGAAATGAAATGACGCTGACCATTCATACACACGCATGCACAAGTGTGTGTATGACAGATGAAACCTGCCACAGTTCTTGGATGGTACCAATATCATTTGCTGCTTGTAAGGCTAGACTGGAGTTGTACAAGATACTGACACTTGGGGGAACTGAGGAAAGGACCAGAAGCTTCCTGTACCTTTATTTACAACCACCTGGGGATCTAATTCAGTTTCTAAGTAAGATTACAAAAAGATAGTCCAAAGGAAGTCCCAAAAAAGTACAGAAAAAGGAAATCTACAACAGGTGGAACAAATAAAAAGCACAAAATAAGGTGCTTGTTTTTAATCCAAATGCATCAATAATTATATTAAATGGAAATTGACTCAATGCTCTACCGTGTTTCCCCGAAAATAAGACCAGGTCTTATATTAATTTTTGCTCCAAAAGATGCATTAGGTCTTATGTTCAGGGGATGTCATCCTGAAAAAAATTATGCTAGGGCTTATTTTCTGGTTAGGTCTTGTTTTCAGGGAAACATCGTAGTCAAAACATATTTATTGAATGGGATGTGTGCAGTGGATACAGAAATGAATATGACATCTCATGGACCAAGTGCTATGACAGAATGTGCCACATGTATGGATTTGTTACTGCCAGGAAGGCTGGAATGGCAGAGGGCAAAGCTAGAGAGGTGGCAGCAGCCAGATGGTGGAAGACATGGTGGGGGTAGAATTGATAGTAGTGGCTCACCAATTGCATGTGGGGTGTGAGGGAGAAGGAGGGGTCCAGGCTGAATCAGAGGCTCCGGTTTGCGACTGGATAGATACTATTATTGTGTAAGGTGTTATCACCCCCTGCATGCAACAAAGGCAAATGAGCTTTCACTGATGGCATTTCTTTTTCTTACAAGTTTATCAACGTACATTAATAATCTTGTGAAATAGTCGAGGCAGCTAATTTTCCAGAAAAAGAAGCTGGTCCTCAGAGAGATGAAGTGCCTTGTTCATTGTTCCAAATCTCATGATTCCCCTCGCGGTGTTCAAGAACACTGTTTAATTTAGATTAGAAATTGAATTTAACTGTAATTAAGAAATTGAATTAACGTTAGTTGAAATTAAAGGAGAGAAAACAGGGTCGCAGTAGCAAAAGGGTATATATGCCTGTTCAAGTTGGTTGGTGACCCAGTAAGATACCTTAAAACTTTATCAGGAAGGTTTTCAAGCTGGTTGCTCCTGCCACTCCTGCAGTTTACTGGGAGGTATTTGGGAGGAAACAGATTGACAGAGCATATTACCCTCAAAGTCACATCCAGGTTAGAGCACTTTCAGCAAAGACTGTTCTAGCACTAGGAACTGACAAAGCTGTTTCTCCTGATTTAGTTCTGTATTCCAAAGTGGAACATTTCTGTCCCTTCACATACAAATATTCTTCTCTGGAGTCCAGAAGACACAGAGGGAAAAAAACGAAAGAGGAATAAGACTTGCTCTTGTGTGATTTATTGACTTTTCATTTCCTTTGACATCCTTCCTCATCCCTGTTCCTCCATGAACAGGTTTCCCCCTCTGTGTTTTTCTTGCTGTTGTGTTGCTATTGACATACATTTAGTAAATGCTAGTTAGTGTTTAGAGAACCTAACAACTCAACCACTGACTGCATTTGTAAGGCCCCTAGGAATCTTGGATGTAGTCCCAGAACATGAGATGAAAGAAAGCATTTGGTAACAACTGGGGAGATTTGGGGTAACTTCCCAAGACCTGCTCCTCTAAGCCTCGCTCCCATTCTCTTCCCAGTGGTTTCACCTTGAAAACTCTCAGGAAGTTGGGGGTGTGTTTATGTGTTGCAAAAGGTGAGTATCATCGAAGAAACAGAATTCTGGTTAATGTTCTATTTTCTGTTGTGCTTTACTCAAGAGGGTCCTTTCTCTCCACCTTCTATTTCCTTGCCAAGGGGGACCACAAAAGCTATGGGACCCAAGGGCAGCGGGTCGGGAATTTCCAGGAGCAGGTTATACGGCTCCTCTCTGTCTTGGCTCAGTGCCACTAGCCCTGGGATTGCTGGTGACCCTTCAGCCTGATGGCTTGTAACCTTCTGCTCGCTGCCAGATAGAGCTGGGACTTGTCCCAGGCATGGAATAACTTCCTGTGATTGTCCTAGAGATGGCCTGGCCCACAGGATCTGCTTCCATGGCTTGTCAACAGAGACAGAAAAATCTAAGCGATGTGGTGGGCCTTGAAAGGAGGAATCCTGAGGAGGAAGGTTCAGCAGAGATAAGTGTGCCACACTACATGACATGGACTTGACCTTCCCCATGTATTGTCAACCTAAGTACCACTGAATGCCCTGACTAGTTTCTCATTATTCCTTGTGAGGCAGCATCTTAGAGGTCATTAAGACCCTCTAATGAAATTTACAGGTACTACAAACCTGGGAAAGTCACCGACATATTAGGTACCAGGCTCAGAATGCAAAATGGTGGGTTGGAACAATGGGCTAAAACCAACTCAGGAATAAACAGTCATTTTAAACTCCAGTAAGCTCTGTGATAAAGAGTTGGGGGTTGGATGGAAACACAAAGGAGGTAATCAAGTTTGGGGGAAGGTTCAGGGAAGGTACAACATGGAGGAAGTGAAAACTGAGCTGAGCTCAGGAGACCAAAATGGTTGAAGGGAGGCTCTTGTAAGCAGGGTACTTGCAAAGGCATGAACACAGGAGAATAAGCTTTTAAAAATTACCCTCACGCCAAAGTGTTGGGTACAAATAGTGGTGATGGTTACACAGCATCGTCAATGTATTTAATGCCCCTGAACTGTACATTTACAAATGATTAAAATGGTTAACATTATATTACATATATTTTACTATAATAAAAAATATTTAGATGCTTGACCACTGCACTGTACACCTGAAGTTGAATAATATTGTATGTCAACTATAACTTTAGATAGATAGATAGATAGATAGATAGATAGATAGATAGATAGATAGATACACACACATACATACACATCTGGTCACAGGATAGAGTGCAACATAAGGAATAGAGTCAGTGGAACTGTAACAGCTGTATACGATGTCACAGGGGCAATAGATTGGGGGAGGGGGTTATCACTTTGGTGAAGGGTGAAATGTCTAACTATTACATTGTTTTGTACATCTGAAACTAATAATAATAATAAAAAACATATTACCCTCACACCATGGATGTCCTCTAGGGGACATCCCCCAATGCTCAAATTGAGTAAGTTACACAGGTGTGAGGGCTCCTAGGACTGTCTCCAAAGGAGTCCATTAACAATGAGAAGTAACAGACCTGAAATAACACAGATCCTTTAAAATAGACAACAGCAACAATAATAGTTAATACGCATGTCCCAGGAACTGTTCTAATTGCTTTGAATGGATTAAATTAAATCATTTAACCTGCACACGGACCTTATGAGATGTACGTTCCTTATGCCATTTGATACATATGAGAAAACGGGTGCAGAGAGGTTAAACAACTTTCATAAGTACATGAACTGATACGTGGCAGACGTGGGCTTTGAGCTCAGATCAGCTACTTCAGGAGCCTGGGTGTTAACCACGTGATGTAGTGAGACTAGAAGCTGCTATCCACTGATGACAACTATATAGGTCAAAGAAGTTAGAGCATCCGAAGAGTCAGGCAGGAAGAAAGGAATGTAGCGAATCAACTTGGAGACTGTATTTGGGTTACAAAGTCTAGGAAAGGAGAAAATACGGCACCATTTTATAAAAATGAGCTCACAGTCTAACAAGAGGGCTTCCTGTACTTTTTCTTAAAAATACATGAATTCGGAAAGCGTTTGGAAAACCTGGTCTCTTATGTTAGTTATCAGATATAAGATATCTGAAGTTTAATACTAAGGAAAATCTTTCTAAAATGTCCCAACAATGTCTGGTGCCTAGAGGGAGCTCAGTAAATCTTGTTGAATGAATTAATGAATCTCAATCTCATTCCACATATAATCAAATTAAATTCTGACTGGATTAAAGAGACATTTAAATAAAGAAATTATAACAGTGCTGAAAAAATAGAGGTGGACATTTACCTAAACTGGCACCTGGAAAGGCTTTCTAAAAAACACGACACTACAGCCAGAAACTATAAATAGAAACAGTGCCATATATGAATTCCTAAAAAGCAGAGGTGTCTATGCTTGAAACACCTGTGTTACGCGTGAGCCTGAGATGTCAGAGGATGGGAGGGAAGAAAAGAAAGGAAAGTGAGCAGGAGGAGTGAGCTGTCCTCAAAGGGGTCCCTTTGGATGGTGGCGGCACCTCAGGGTTGGTGAAACATCAAGCAGTCAGCTACAGACCCAAAGGGATTTTTTACGAGGTGGTTCAGCAGCCCTAAATACTCTTCTGGCTGGAGGAGGCTGCCAAAACCACCTCCCAGCCCCTGGCCAGCATAACTGTCAATCAAGAGAAGCTACTCCACCCAGAAGACCACAGGGCACCTGTGTTTATTTAAGCTCCTGTCTCAGCATAGATGAAGCTAAGATTCTAGAGGGTACCTGCCTGCAGACTTATCCTCAGATACATACCTGCAGAGGAAAAGAATGTTCTCGGTTTCCACTTGGTTCCCTTACTTGCTGGGTTCAAAGCATACACATCTGCTAAAGGGTAGAACCCTTTATTGTTTACAGTTCAAGGCAAACTGCCTCGGCCTCCTCACTGCTGACCCCAATGCCGACCACTCCTTTCCCCCAGGAACACTCAGATGCAATGACACTAACCAGGCTCACTTTCAATTCAACACGTGAGCACTCAGCTCAGATGGGCCCTCAGTGCACACTCTCTCCCTTTCCTAAGCACTACTGCACACCTCTTCTCGCCTGAAACCTCCATCCTCTTCCCCTCACCGTGCCTTTCCGCTCACGACTCCTGAGAGTCCAGAAGGCAGGATTAGCCCAGGCCACTGTCCTCTCCTTTCCAAGCTAAGCGTTTTTCCCTGGAAGCCTTCAGACATCTTTCTCCTATTTTGTTAAAACTGTGCATGAGAAAATGAGATGTATAACTGATCTAGGATCTTTCCATGACTTGGTTGGATTTTCCTTCTCCATTTTGTATTTTTTTTCCATTCTTTTTGATGAGTTTCACAGAGAATTATTCAAACAAGTACTCAGAACTGTGTTACTTTCTTTTCTGCCATATTTCTCAGAAACTTCTTTGAAAGCTCGGGCAGTTAACATAAGCCAAAGTAAAAGAGTATCTTGTTTAAATTTGTATTTGTCTGATGACTAATGAGGTTGGGTATTATTTCTTATGTGTTTTGTCCCTTTGTAGATGTTATTCTGTAAACTGCTGTTCATACGCTTTGCCCATTTTTTAATTGGGTGCTGATCTTTTTTTAATGATTGATTAAGAAGTATTCACAGAAGTGAAGGATATGAACTCTTTGCTTGCCACATATTTGTGATTGATGCAAAATAATTCACATTTGTCATTTGACTTATAAGTTGATATTGTTTTTGAAGTACCTAATGCCTAAAATAGTGCTTCACATATGGGAAATGCTCACTAAATATTTGTTGAAGGGTTGAATGAATGAATGAATGAGCAAGTGTTTTATTTTCATATGGCAAAAAAGCTGTCTTTTTCTTTAGTTTTTCCCTCTGCTATCCTGTTTAGAAAGGTTTTCCCCACCCCAAGATCAGATCGAGACTCTACAACATTCTCTTCTAGAAATTATATTTCATTTCCTTACATTTAAATACAACACATCTGGAATTAGTTTCTCATGTCTATATTAAGTGAGATTGATCTGTAGTTTTATTTTTTGTATTGTAATCTCCTTGCCTGACTTGGTATCAGGGTTATTGAAAAAGTTTGCCTAAATAGTTTAAAGTATGAGTTATCTGCTCTTTAAAGTTCATAAGATCTCAAATATAAAAACTTTCTAAGTCAAGCATCTGTCTTGGAGGTAATTATCTGACAATACATTTCATTTCTTTCATATTTACTTTATAATATTGATCAGGATAACATTTTAGGGTATAACACTTTGAAGAGTGTACTTCTTGGCAAGGTAATATTAGAATTCTCATTTGGTGTCAAAATTTGGGTGGGGTCAAATTACCAAACTTCAGTTTAATTTCTAATTATGCCGTTTTCTTGGCCAAAGACCCCAAACCACGGGTTTCTTCTTAGCACTGAAAGCCACAATGCAACAGACTTGCTTCTTGTGAAATAGGAACTAGTGGTGATGAGCTGAAGCAACTACCGAAAAGGAGGCTGGGAGGGACTACAAAGCAGCCCATTAGGTGACCTAACTGGCACGTCGCTGCTGCCACCTTTCAGAAGTAACAGCAAGGCATTCATCCGGGTGTAAAAGCAAGGAAAATTCTTATCTGTAAAGAAGGCAAAATAAGCTGAGTTAGCTGAATAGAAAGTCTCTAGTAAAAGCCTTTGCTAAGTAATGGGAATACAGCTATAAGTAAATCAAACAACTAATCACACCATGGTATGGTAGATATAAGAGAGGCAAGGCCAGGGCCTGAGAAAGAGGATGGGAAGGTCCTCACCTACCCACTTGGCAGGTCAGTGGGACGGACATATGAGGCTCTACTTGGACGGAAAGACAGTGCATTTTCAGGTACCGGGCACCAACCCGAAAGGGAAGGAACCCAGACTTTGATGTCCCTCACTCCAAGCCGTGCGGAGATGACACTGAGCAAGTCCTCTGCGGCCCCTGTGCTCACGGGCTCACAGTGCAGGGAGGGAGACAGACAACTAAACAGACGGGGTGCTCTGCAAGGGAAGGAAACTGACTTTGATCCCTGTTTCCATTCTAACACCCCACCCTTAGTTACTGAGACAGCAGATGTGGAGCCACCCCAGCCAGGGCTTCCCAGCATGCTTCAGGGAAGGGTTACATAGGGCCTCTGGATACATCTACCCTGACACAAGTTTGGAGGCCTTCCCCACTCCAAGATTACAAAAGTATTCTTTTATATTTTCTTTTAATTTTTATGTTTAATTATTACATGAATATAATTGTGAGATGCTGAACAAGTCACAGAAACTATAAAGGAACAGATTTATAGATTTGCTTACAAAAAAATCAAAAATATCTGTATGATGAGAGACCTCATGAACAAAGTTGAGATAATTAACATATAGGGAGCTACAATTTAATAAACACGACACATGAAGTGCTTCTATCAAACCTTAATATAAATATAAATGACCTAATAGGAAAAATGGGCAGAAGATACAAATAAACATTTTACAGAACAAATGGCCCCAATCATATATCCAGAAATTGCTAACAAAAAATGTGATACCTTTGCCCATCAGACTGGCACACATTTTTCAAACATGTGCACAATGATGTATATTGGTGGATATTAATGTCATTATTTATAGTGGTGGAAAATCAGAAAAAAGTAAATATCCATCAAAGGCTGAATAATTATAGTATGAATATGCAAGCACACACATACCCCCTCCTCCCCAGTCTACTCTCATACCTTGGAAATCTTAGTGCTCTCCTGTGTTGTGATTCTTTGAGTTTTATTTCCCTTATTTCATTTACAAGTCTGAGTGACATGAAGAGTGAAGATTATAATTCCAAAGTAAAAGCAAATTTTCAAAAACAAAACTGAGCAGAGGCTGTTCACAAGATATCTTTCTAAAATGTAGCTCTCAGAGCAGTTCGGGTCTCCCTAAACCTGTTTCTTCCACAGGCTTGCAACTTTATTCTCCAGGTGCACAGGCCAAAACACCCTGGAATTCTTGACTCCTTTTTCCCTCTTGCAGAGAAAACAATCCATTAGAAATCCTGCTGGCTCTACCTTCAGAATATATCCCCTTCCACTGCTGCCTCCATGGTGGGAGCCATCATTGTCTGTCACCTGGATCATGCAGTAGCCTCTCACCTGTTCTCCCTGCTTCTGCCCTTGTCCCTACAGTCAATCAAGCAGCCAGAGTGAGCCTCTCATAATTCATGTCAAATCACGTTATTTCTGTGCTCAGAACCATCCAATGTCCTTCTCCCTCACACGGGGGAAGAGCCGAAGGCCTTACTACAGACTCTAAGGCCCTATAGGAGCCCCCTGCTCCCTCCCATCACTTCTCTGACTTCATCTACTCCATCTTCACTCCCTGGGCTCCAGTCGAGTTCACTGCTCCTGGAAAATTCTAGGTGTATTCCTGCCTGAGGGACTCTACATTGGCTATTCCCCCACCTGTGTAAGGGGTGGGGTAAACAAATTCCCAGACACTTCTAGCTCTGTAAAGCAAGAGCAGAAAGATCTCTAGTAGACCAAGAGTAATTCTTCAAACAGGAGTTTCAAGTGATGGCTTTTGGAAGTGAAAGCCTACCCAAGGTGGTGACAGAGGAACATCCTCTGATATCGTTCTCTGTTACTAGTACGAGTAGTAACCTGGACTGGCCATTTATGAAGTATCTATTAGTGCTTGCCACATAATAACTCATTGAATCCTCATGACAACTCATTGAATCCTCATGAATCCTCATGGCAGGACATTGGTCAACCTCGACAAAAGCTTGATTGAGAGTGAATGAGAAATGGCATATCACCATGTGCAATCTTTAATGAAGTCATCGCTTTACAAAGGAAGCATCAGTGACTGCTAAAATCACAAAAAGATACCAGACAAGACTTCTGCAATGGAAGTAGGAGAAGACCACCATAAGGCCATGAGTTGTACGAAGTATGGCAATTAAGTTCGTGAACTTGTTGCAACAATGTTGCTAACTTTTTTGATATCAGAGGGATCATTCATTATGAATTTGTACCAAGTGGACAAACAGTTAACCAAGTTTACTATTTGGAAGTGCTGAAAAAGCGGCGTGAAAAAGTTAGACGACCTGAACTTTTCACCAACAATTCATGGCTATTGCATCACGACAATGCACCAGCTCACACCGCACTATCTGTGAGGGAGTTTTCAGCCAGCAAACAAATAACTGTATTGGAACACCCTCCCTACTCACCTGATCTGGCCCCCAATGACATCTTTCTTTACCTGAAGATAAAGGAACTATTGAAAGGAAGACATTTTGATGACATTCAGGACATCAAGGGTAATACGACGACAGCTCTGATGGCCATTTCAGAAAAAGAGTTCCACAATTGCTTTGAAGGGTGGACTAGGCGCTGGCATCGCTGCATAGCTTCCCAAGGGGAGTACTTCAAGGGTGACCATAGTGATATTCAGCAATGAGGTATGTAGCAATTTTTCTAGGATGAGTTCGTGAATTTAACTGTGTCGCCTCATATTGAGATAGGTGATGGATTCATTCTATGAATCTCTCAGAAAAAAAAACAACATATTTGAATATTGACTGTTATAATCTAAAGGTCTAAGCTAGACTGACAGGCTCCCGACCAAGTAAGTGCAAGGGCAGGGAGAGAAGGCATTTTTCCCATGGAAGAACCAGTCCACTGCCTTATTTCTCCACTCTCACTCCAGGTTCCGAACAAGTGGGTACTTGTATTGTGAGAAAGAACTGTGGAGAAGGTTTTCAGGGGATTTTCCTGTTAAGACTCCTAACCAGTGCACCCTATTCTCAATCTCACAAATACCTGTGGGCAAAACTCATCTAAAACACACACATTAGGTTCTGAAGATGCAGCAGTCATCTGGAAAGTTGCTTACTTTGGTACCTCCTAGTCACTTGCCTGTATTTCTTTTTCTGTCAGGCCTGGGTCTGATAGCCTGTGTCGCTTGATTTCTGGTGACTTTACAATGCAAATGGATAAAATGCTTCCCTCTTTGCTTTCAACTACCACCTCATCTCTCTTTTCTTTCACTGCCACACTTCTGCTGTCCTTCCTACCCATTTCTTCCGAAAACACTAATATTGGGAATCAGCTTCATCAGAAAGAGCGGGAAGTCCCAGTTTGGCCTCAGGCCCAAGTGGCTTTCTCCACTTCAGAGCCCTGGGAGGAGACAGGGCTGGCTGGCACCCCCCCCCCTGCAAAAGTGCTTTCTTATCTCTCTCAGCTTCACTGACACCTTTCCTTTAACTAACTGGGTATCTCCCAAAGCTTTGTCCAGGTCCTTTTCCTACTCACTCATCACACTCTCTTTGGACAATCTCATCTACCCCTATGATTTCAACTAACTATACCCCAGTGACCACCAAAACTCCATCTCGGCCCCAGGTCCCATCCCTGAGTTCAGGATAAATTTACCCAAATGATTGTGTCCTGTCCCACATTTACTTCAAACTCAGTATGTTCCAGCTTAAATGGGCCCACCATAAGGACTTGCCCTCAGACTAAGGTTTTTTCTCCCTTACTCCCTCTCACGTATATGTCATATATGACCTAATCAGGATCCAACAAGGTGTTGACAGACTGACATGAAAGACCAAACTAAAAGATGAAATTTAACAGTAATAAATGTAAGGTCCAGGTCCCGGGCTTAATCAAAACAAAACACCAACAGCACAAGAACAGACTGGAGAAAAGATAGCTTAGCAAAAGCAGAGGAAAAGTAAGTTCACTTGACAGGAAGCTCAGTGTGAGTCAACCGTGTGGTGTGGCTGCCAGAACAAAGCTAATGGAATCTCCAGCTGCCTTCTCAGAAGCACAGCGTCCAGATGAGGAGTGATCGTCTTTGCTCTGCTCTGCCCTGCCCTGGCCACTCTAAATATGGAGGAGTTTATTCCGTTTTGATGCCAGTTCACAGGACATCTGTCAGGATGGTATGGGAACTCAGAAGGAATGGCTGAATAAACTGGCAACATGTAGACTGCATATTTGCAGAGCTCTCAAGGTGAAAAAGATGAGATGTGTTTTGTGTATTCTAAAGAGGTAACGCCAGGACCGGATTCTCACAGTAAGAGCTATCACACAATTATTTGGGAAGCATGTTACGTAACCGGTTTCCTGTCACTGGAAGTGTCCAAATAACAAATGACTGGTCAAAAATGTGGCCAGCATTTAATTAGATTACCGTTAATATATCCCTTCAAATCACTAAAGTTTACGGTGCCGCATTGCAACGGGGGTAGCCAATGACCCTTCTCAATGTCCCCCTTCTATCACATACATTTTAATTAAGCAATCACAAGTCCCTTTGATTATTTCTCTAAAATCATTCTCACATTTTTCCCTTCTGCTGCACTCCCATTAATAATACCCTTTTTCCAGTCTTCCTTACACCTAGAGCACAGACTCTGATAGCCTTTCCTGACAGTTTAGACTCTAGATTGCTTCTGCAGACCATACAACATTTTTTTAGTCACCTAATTAAATAATCATCTAGTTACCTGAAATGATGTGACCATTGCAGATAAGGGGGTTTTTTTGGAGTGGAGGAGGGAGGGAGCTCAGTATTCACGACCACAGGTAACAATGCAAGGCATGAGGCATTCATTCTAGGACTTACTTATCACACTCTCGGATAAGCTCATCCAAGGTAGGCATCTGCTTCTAAATGCGCCAGAGATCTTAAAGAAAACAGGACAACAAACTCAAACACCTAAATTCTTGGCTCAAACATAGTTGAAAAACTAGACTTTCTATGACAGTGCTAAAAGAATCTTCTAGCTTACAACCACAGGCTGAGACAGCCCAAAACAAACCTCAGAGTTTCATACCACAAGTTGCCAAATTATTCCATCAGGTCTTAAATGTGAAATCAAGAGCAAGCTTAGGAAGGACTGGGACTCTGAGAAGTGGAATGGAGACTTTTGAGGGCATGTGGATGTCTGTGCGCACCCTAACCTCCTAACCCTCCAAACCCATTGCTAGGACCAACAAGGAGTCAGACTCTCCTCAGCAATGCAGGCTCAGGTCACCTCACCAGGTAAAGAACCCTGAGCCACTGAGGTATCATGTGAGCAAAAGGGAAAAAGGAATCAAGGACTCTAGCAAACATTCATGACATTTCAGTAATTTTCTTTTTCTTTCCTCTTTCTTTTCCCTACTATTTTATCTAGGACGTGTTGATAGTAGGGAACTTTACAGTTTGATTCATAGTTTAGACTCTTAGGTAGGCTCATGACAATACTAGAGATACGTGGCATCATGCAGACTGTCGGACACATACTCCCTTTGGCGCAAGAGAGGAGGAACAGGTAGGCAGTAGTAGCGGCAGCGGATTTCTCACCAGAACTAGTTCTGAGTTGTGGTTTGGGGTGTATTTTCCTGGCTGTTTAACCTCAAAGCTGGTTCTCCAGCCCTCTCAACATTTCTCTGAGTTATGCAATATCATCTTGATAAGCTCCTTTTCTGCTTAAATCAGTCAGGTCAGCTTCTGTCGCTTGTAAATTAAAACCCTGGTACAACATCTCTATGGAGTATGTGGTCAGTCCAAGTTTCCTAAAATACACCAAAGTTAAAGGATAGAAGGAATAAATAGAAAAGGAGACATTAAAGAGGTAGAGAAATTTAAAAGTAGAACTAATTAGTAATTCAAAGACTAGTTCACTGCAAAAATAAAAATCAATAAAACAGAAAACCCACCAGCTAATCTAACAGGGGAAAGGGGGATGGCACAAATTAACAATGACAAGGAAGAAATAACTCCAGGAAGAGTAAAATAAATTTAAAAATCATAACCATTTTGTAAAATTATATGTAGATAAATTTGATAGCCAGGATGAAACAGATACTTTTCCAGGAAAAGTATAATTTACAAAACTGACTCAGGATGAGATAGACTAAACATATCAATTTCCATAAAAGAAATAGAGTTGAAAAAGATCTAAACACACAAAAAAGCACCAGATATAGTTTAGAGGGGGAATTCTGCCAAAATTTTAAAGTGCTGTTAATTCCAACTCTACTTAAAATATTCTAGAATATAGCAAACTTCCAAAATTTTATATGAACCAAGTATAACATTTATGCCAAAATCTGCTAGATTGTACAGAAATAAAGAAAGTCAAATTTAAAGCCAAAGACAAATTATCACTTATGAATACTGATGCAAAAATCCAATATAAAATATTAGCATGCATAATCCAACAACACAATAAAAAATACATAACCTGTCCAGCTGGAGTTTATTTCAGAAATGTAAAGGTGGTTCAATGTTAGAAAATCTATTGATAGAATTTATTGCTTTGCTAGATTCAATGAAAAAGTCTTATGATTATCACTAGAATTGCTGAAAAACTTTTAAATGAAATTCAACAATGCCTTTGGATGGAAAAAAACAGTAATACAGTATTCAGTGGAATATTTCACTAACATGAAAAAATATATATATTCTCCTAGCCCCAAAGCCAATCTGTTTCTTTTTTTAAGAACAGCTTTACTGACATACAAAGAACTACACATAATGTGTACAATTTGATGAATTTGGACATATGCAAACACTTGAGAAACCATCGCCACATTCAGCATAACGGACATATCCATCACATCCGAAAATTCCCTTGTGTTCCAGTGGTAGATCTACATGAGACCTACCCTCCTAACAAAATTTTAAAGTGCATAATACAGTATTCTTAACTATAGGCTCTATATTGTACAGCACATCTCTAGAACTAATTTATCTTTTATAACTGAAACTTTACACCAATATGACCCAGCAATCCCACTTCTGGGTATATACTCAAAAGAAATGAAACCAGTATCTCAAAGAGATAGCTGCACTGCCACATTCATTGCAGCGTTCTTCACTGTAGCCAAGACATGGACACAATCTAAGTGTTCATCAATGGACGAATGAATGAAGAAAATGTGATATATCCATACAATGGGATATTATTCAGCCTTAGCAAAAAAAGGAAATCTTGCCAGTTGTGATAGCATCAATAAACCTGGAGGACATTATCCTAAGTAAAATAAGGACAGAGAAGGACAAATACTGCATGATTCCACTTATATCAGGTATCTAAAATAGTCAAACTCATAGAAGCAGAAAACAGAATGGTGGTTGCCAGGGTACGGGGAGGGGGAGGAAATGGGGAGCTGCTATTCAATTGGTATAAACTTCTAATATCTAAGAAAACATTGAAGGTATACCTATAAAAGTCAAGATCACAATATGCCCATTATCAATACTACTGTTTCACATTGGGGTGTTAACCAACACATTTGGACAAGAGAAAAAAATGATATATAAGAATTGGGGGGGGGAGTGGTAAAAGTCTTTCTATTTCAGGTGACATGATCGTATAACCAGGAAACCCAAAAATCAACTGAAAAAAGTTAAGAGAATTCAAAGGTAAGAGGATAGAATGTTAATATGTAGAAATTATACTGGACCCAATTTTGTGTGTCCCCAGATGAGTCTGGCCCTGCCTGTCTTCTAGGCTTGGATTGCTCACTCAGTGGAGATCCGTGGCCTCTGCTAAGAGTCCCTGCTATACTTTCTACTTTGGCCTCCCTGGATAAAACCTGGGCTCTGGTGGGATTGGAGATTGGTGTAGCCACTACGGAAAACAGTATGGAGGTATCTCAAAAAATTGAAAATGGAACGACCTTATGACCCAGAAACTCCATTCTTAGGTATCTATCCAGAAAATTCCAAAATGCTAATTCGAAAAAAATCTATGCACCGCTATGTTTATTGCAGCACTATTCACAATAGCCAAGACATGGAAACAACCGCAATGCCCATCGGTAAATGACTGGATTAAGAAACTGTGGCACATTTATACAATGGAGTATTACGCAGCCATAAAGAAGAACAAAATCTTATCATTTGCAACAACATGGATGGACCTAGAGAACATTATGTTAAGTGACAGAAGTCAGATGGAGAAAGACAAATACCATATGATGTCACTTACGTGTGGAATCTAAAGAGTAGAATAAATGAATGTACTAATCAGAAACAGTCTCAGAGACAGAGGAAAAACTGAGCGTTGCTAGATGGGAGGAGGGGTGAGGATAAGGGGGAAGGTGAGGGGATTAGAAAGCACAATAGGTAACCACAAGATTGCCACGGGGATATTAAAGTCAATTTGGGGAATATAATCAATAATGTTGTAAATATTTGTAGGGCATCCGATGGGCACTTGTCTTATTAGGGAGACCACTTCAGGGATGGTGTAGATGCCTGATCACTGCACTGTGCACCTGAAGCTGAAGCTGAACAATAATGAATGCCAACTATAAAACTATAATTATATATATATTTACAAGAAGTATATATGTATATTTACATTTCTTGGATATATATATATTTACAAAAAGTGGGGTACAGCATAAGGAATAGCGATAGTGGAAATGTAACAGCTATATGCGATGTCAGAGGGGTAGTAGATCGGAGGGGGGGGGTTATCACTTTGTGAGGAATATAAATGATAAATGTCTAACTATTACAGTGTTTTGTACATATGAAACTTTAAAAAAAAAGAAAAAGAAAAAGCTGGGCTCTGCCGTAGCTTCTATCACAGCTGCCATAGCAGAAGCCACTGCAGCTCCTACGCCCTGGCCCAATCCAAATGAACCCTTAAACACTTTAGTTCCTTCCACCACTTCTGGATGCACATGAGACTGCCACAGAATATGGGATCTGGCTTTCCCAGTGGCTGCGCAGAGGGACAATGAGAGACAGGAACCATAAGGGAACTAGCAGATAAATGTATCTCCCTTCCTTACCACAAAAGACCGTTTCAAGGTACAGTAGTTCTCTATAGATCCTTTCCAAATGCATCCAAATGACCCAATAACTGGCTAAGTTTTCTCATGAAGCTGTGGCCAACTCAGTAACACACCAATTTGTATTTTCTTTCCTCCTTTCCATTTTCCTATCACTCTCACTGCACTGAGATTACAACCCCAACAAAGCAATGGCAAACAAATTCTGGCTTGACTTCTGTTTTCTCAGGAACTCAAGCAAAGACAAAAATCAATAGCATTATGTATACTAACAACTGGTTAGTAGATATAATGGAGAGAAAGCTGCATTTACAATAACATCTGCACCAGGATAAACTCCAAATGGATCACAAATCTAAATGTAAAAAATAAAACATACAAGCATAAGAAGAAAGTGTATGTGAATTCCTCTAAAACCAGGATTGAAGGGGGCAGCCGGTTAGCTCTGTTGGTTAGAGCGTGGCACTCTTAAAAAGGCTGCCGGTTCAGTCCCCGCATGGGCCACTGTGAGCTGCGCCCTCCACAACTAGATTGAAACAACTACTTGACTTGGAGCTGATGGGTCTGGAAAAACACACTTAAATAAATAAAAGTTTAAAAACAAACAAACAGGCCGGCCCGGTGGCTCAGGCCGTTAGAGCTCCATGCTCCTAACTCTGAAGGCTGCCGGTTCGATTCCTACATGGGCCAGTGGGCTCTCAACCACAAGGTTGCCAGTTCAATTCCTCGAGTCCCGCAAGGGATGGTGGGCAGCGCCCTCTCCAACTAAGACTGAACATGGCGCCTTGAGCTGAGCTGCCGCTGAGCTCCCGGATGGCTCAGTTTCTTGGAGTGTGTCCTCTCAACCACAAGGTTGCCGGTTCGACTCCCGCAAGGGATGGTGGGCTGCGCCCCCTGCAACTAGCAACGGCAACTGGACCTGGAGCTGAGCTGCGCCCTCCACAACTAAGATTGAAAGGACAACTTGACTTGGAAAAAAGGCCTGGAGGTACACACTGTTCCCCAATAAAGTCCTGTACCCCTTCCCCAATAAAAAAAGTTTAAAACAAACAAACAAACAAACAAACCAGGGATTGAAAAGGCCTTCTTAATGTGACTGAGAATCCAGAAGCTGTAAAAGAAAATATTGACACATTTAACTAGATACAATTATTTTTGCATACACATACACAGATAACATAAGCAAGGTCAAGATGCAAATGACAAACTGGGAAAGATTATGCACAACTCTTCTCATAAAGGACTAATCACCTCCCAGAAACTGAGACTAAAAAGACCAACAGTGGAGGAAGAGCACAGAAGTCACAGAAAAATAAACAAACATATCAAGAAATCAACCTCCTTCTGACTAAAAGAACTGCAAATGAAAACTAGACAGAAATATCGTTTCTCACAATTGGACGGCCAAAACCCCAAAGTATGACAGCACATTTTGTGGGCAAGGCACTATTTACGTTGCTGGTAGGAATGCAAATGGGACATTTAATAAAATCTACTAAATTCATACATTCTCGGACCCGGCAATCCCAGCTCTGGAAATCATACAGATAGACCTGCACAAGTGCAAAATGTCACATACAATCTTATTAGCTGTGACAATAGCTGTACATATCCAAAGAATGGAAACAACACAAGTGTCCAAAATAGGGAACTGGTTGAATAAATGTGGTATGGCCACACAACAGAATAGTGTAAGTTATGAAAACTGATGAAGATCTCTGGTCACTGACATGGAGAGAATTCTAAAATAAATTTTTTGAGAACTTTTAAGAGCTACTCTCTTAGCAACTTTCAAATACACAATACAGTGTTATTAACCATAGTCACTATGTTGTATATTAAATCCTATTTATTTTAAAATAAATGAAAGTTTGTATCTTTTGACCCCTTCACTCATTTCTTACCCTACCTCCGCATCCCATGCCTCTGGCAACCACCAATCTGTTCTCTGTATCTGTGAGTGTGATTTGTTTGTTTCTTTGTTTCTTAGTTTAGATTCCACAGGTAAGTGAGATCATATGGTATTTGTCTTTCTCTGACTTATTTCACTTAGCCTAATACCCTCAAGGTCCATCCACGTTGTCGCAAATGGTAGGATTTCACTCTTTTTATGGCTGAGTAATATTCCATTATACCACATACCAATACTTCTTTATCCACTCATCCATTGATGAGCACTTAGGTTGTTTCCCTATGTTGGTTATTGTGAAGAATGTTGCAATAAACATGAAAATGAAGAAGCTGGTCCCAGTGCCTACAGATGGAGAGAGAAACTGAGTGGTTGGGAGAAAAGGGAAAGAGGGAAACTTACTTTTCACTGTATACACTTTAATATGCTTTGATTTTGAATTATGTGTATATGTTCCTTAAAAGCACACTATCTCTGGCAACATAAAAGAAATATGCATGAAGGAAGGACTACTCAACAAATAATGTTGGATCAGTTCATTAATTATTTATAAAATAAAGTTATACCCCCACATTACACTCATAAATACCAACTGAACTAGAGAAATAAAAGATTTTTTTTAAAAAAACAGCTGAGGTAATGGTGACTGTAAATCTGAAACTCCCAACATATCCTCTAAATATAGCTCAGAGGCTGAGATCATCCAGATGTCAAAACCAAGAACAGAAATAAATAAATACCAAGAAGATATAAAATAATAAAATAAGAGTTTATTAAACTGAAAAAATAGGAGTTTCCATATCTGCCTAGGATGTAGAAATTTGCAAAAAATATCCTTTGCACCCTGGCAAGAAAAGCTGGACAAAACACAGAATCTTCATTTTCTTGATCCCATCAGAAAGCTGAGGTCACAAGGGACCAGGGTAGATAGGACTCATGGTGACAAGCCTCATTGGTGGTGATCTTAGGTATAAAGACTTCCAGTTACTATCAGAACCCACACCCCAGAAGACAAACTAGCCAACCCAGGTCTGTGGCCTTCCTCTTCACCAAAGCAACAAGGAACAGGCTCCTATAATTAAAACAGATATTTGTCAACAGGATTCTCATTTCAGCTGAAGAAATTCACCGTTCAATATAGAACAGAGTTTCTCACTCTTGGCACTATTGACATTTCCGGGAAAATTCTTTGGGGGGGGGGGGGCCGTCCTGTACATTGCAGGATGTTTAGCAGCATCCCGGGTGCTGTACTCACTAGATGCCAGGAGCATCCTCCCCACTGTTATAACAATAAAAAAGTATGTCTCCAGATATTGCCAAATGTCTCCCGGGGATAAGTTTGACATATGTATACTAAAAAATTATTTTTTCTTATCTGAAGTGAAAATTTAACTCCTTTTTTTTTTGGCTAAATTTCGCAGCCCTACCAGAGGGGTAAATTCTCAGCCTATTGAAAACTACTGATCAAGACCCTCAAACATGAGCATGACCAGACAACCAAGAATCATCAAGCATTTGAAGAATATGAAACCAAATTCAAAAAGCTCTTCCTCAAAAAAAAAAAAAAAAAAAAAAAAAAAACCGAAAAGCTCTTCCTCAAATATGGCAAATATATTCCTTCTGCCTCAGGGCCTTTATACTTTCTGTTCCCTCTTTCTAGAAACCTGTTCTCCTAAATATCTGTATGAATCTGAGGGAGGAAGCCAGGATATAATAAATATTCTGGGGGATATTCTCACAAGATGGTGGGATATCCAGAAAAGATGGGCAGGCTAATGTGAAAAGGGAACTATTCTTAGAAATTAAAAACATGACACAACTACCAATCAATGGACTGAACAGCAGAATGTTTACGACTTAAATCAGTGAGCTAAAAGCTTGACCTGAGAAATTCTATCAGAACATTGCACAAAAGGACACAATGATAATAAGTATGATAGAAAAGTTGGGACATATCTGGAGAGTGCATTGAGACTATGCCAGTTGTTTATCTATTGTTTCTCAACCCTTTAGTCTCTTCTAATTCTGGGACTGGGATTCTACCGACCACATTTCTGGGACTCCCTTGCTGGCTGTCTTCCTGCTGGGTTCTGCTAATGGGAAACACTGGCAGAAGACTACAAGGCAGGGAAAAGGAAGAAGGGACTCTCAGCATCCATCAGCATCCCTCCACTGGCAAAAAGAGAGCACCAGCTCCACCTGCCAGCTTCATCAGACCCCCTCTGAGGCACCAGCATTAACTACATAGCACCCTCCTCATCAGAGGTCAGAGCAATAGATGCATGGCTACAAAAAGCCCTCCTCCGAGCTTCTAGGTTCTGTTCATGCCAACCTTCACCTATATGCCTGACTTCTTGCAATAGTAGCTGCTTTCTGTAGTTACTAATAACTGAATGCCCCAATTTAGCTCTTTCAGCCTTCTAACACTTGTGTAAACCACACCCTATATTGAATTATCTCTGTTGAATACCTAGCGTGGCTTCTGTTTTCCTGTCTGGAGCCTGACTGATACAATATTTAATGACAAAAGTAGTCCTAATAAATAAAACTTTACAATGGCCTTGAATAACAGACAAAGTAGAATTCAGGACAAAGAATAGTACCAGAAATAAATAAGGTAATTTCATAATGATAGAATGGTTAATTCATCAAGATAAAATAACAATCCTAAATGTGTATGCAACTCATAACAGAGCATCAAAACATGAAGCAAAAACTGGTAAAACTTCAAGGAGAAATAGACAAACCCACAATTATAATCTGAGATTTCAATACCCCTCTCAGTAATTGGTAAAACAAGAAGATAAAAAAAAATCAACAAGGATATAGAACTGAACAACACTATTAACCAACTTGACCTAATTGATATTTATAGAACACTCCACCCAACAACAACAAAGTGCATTCTTTACAAGTGCACACAGAATATTTACCAAGATAAACCATATACTAGGTCAAGTCTCAACAAACTTACAAAGATTCAAATCAAACAAAGTATGTTGTCTAACCACAGTAAAATGAAACTAGAAATAAAAAACAAATATAACACATAGGTCACAGAAGAAATAATAAGGGAAATTAGAAAATATCTTGAAGTAAATAGAAATGAAAACACAACATACCATAATTTGTGGGATGCCACTAAAGCAGTACTAAAGGAGAAATTTATAGCACTAAATGTCTAAATTAGACAATAAGTTCTCAAATCAATGGCCTCAGATTGCACCTTAAGTGAATTTCAGAAAGAGCACCGGCTGTTGTGTGGATAATGCTAAGGGGAAAAAAAAACACAAGAGACCACGTATTCTATTATTTGACGAACATAAAATTACCAAAAAAGACAAATCTTTAGAGGTAGAAAACAGATCAGTTCTTTCCTGGGTCTAGAGAAGGGAGTGGCGATTGACTGCAAACAAGCCAAGGGAATTTTTTTGAGGGAATAGAAATGGTCTAAAAATGGACTATAGTAATGGTTGCACAGTTGCAGCTTTACTAAAAAAAAAAAAAAATCACTGAACTGTACACTTACAATTGATGAATTCTATTATATACATACAAATACATACCTCAATAAAGTTGTCTTTAAAAAACACTGGAATATATGGGAATGCATTCTAAGAATGTTAGGCCAAGAAAGACAGAATGTAACATTGGATCAAGCTAAACATATTGATAAGGGTGAGCTTACCAGAGATTCTAGATTTAATGTGTTAGCTGACACACTTAGTGTTCTTACAGTTTGCCTGACTGAAATATAGACAAACTCATGGCTACGTTCTCAATGAGTTTGAGATACCAGAACTCCCTGGTCATTACGGAAAAGGAGAAATACAACGGCATAGGGAAATAGAAAGATGTAGCAGATTTCCCGTGTGTGACCCCTTAACTTACCCATCTCCACTATACCACTATACCTCCTGAAAGAGTATTTTAGGGAGGTCAGGTGATAAATGAAGTTTTAGGCTAATTCCATCTCAAAGAGGGCCCCGAGGGTCTATGGCCATTTCTCTGGTTCTTAAATGTGTAACTGGAACAGACATCCCTGGCAACTGATCAAATCCCCACATCGGCCTTCTGGCCTGTGGAGTGATAGCTATGACAGTAGGAAGGGCAAAAGTCACTGGAAGTCCCCACACTCACTATCAGAAGAGTAATTCAAAAGCACGCTTGGGGGAATTGCAGAGATTAGCCACCATCAAAGACTTGAACGTGATTCCTATCACATCCCCATTGGACATTGCCTGTTTGGCCTGTGAAGAAGTTGGATGGATCTTGGAGAATACATTATCATAAATTTAATCCAGTGTTGATGCTAACTGCAGTTGCTCTTCAAGACACAGTCCCTTCACAAAATCAAATCAACATAGCCCTGGCATCTAGTATGCAGCTATTGATTTGGAAAATGCTTTTATGTCTACATCAACTTGTAAGAATCAGCAGAAACAGTTTACTTTCAACTGGCAGTCCCAATAGTACATTTTTATGATCTTGCCTCAGGACTATGAAAAGTCTGCTGCTCTCTGCCATAATCTAGTCTGCAGAGACAGTGATTGCCTTGTCATCTCACGGAACATTGTACTGGTCTACTACATAATGCTGATTAGACCTATTGAGCATAAAGTTTGCTTAGCGAGGCAATGCACTTGAGAAAATGTGAAGTTAACTCTTTAAGTCTCAGGGACCCGGTCCCTAAGTGAAGTTTCTAGGGCCACAGTCATTTGGAGCATGCTCTCCCCTCCAATGTAGAAGAGAAGTTGCTATACTTTTCATTAGTAGACAAGGGCATTAAGACAGTTACTACAACTGTGTCCCACATGTTCAAGAAGATAGAGGAAAGCATGGGCATAATAGAGACATGAAAGATTAAAAAAAAAGACACAAACTGAACTTCTAGTAATGAAAATTATAAGGTCTGAGATAAAAAAATACACCAGATGGAATTAACAACAGATTAGACACTGCAGAAAAAACACAAGTGAACTTGAAAAACCAAGCAATAGAGCATCCACAATGATACTCTGAGAAAAAAATACCGGAAAAAAGAGCACAGCATCAGTGAGCTGTGGAACAACTTTAAGCAACCTACCGTGTTTCCCTGAAAATAAGACCTACATGGACAATCAGCTCTAATGCGTCTTTTGGAGCAAAAATTAATATAAGACTAGGTCATATTTTACTATAATATAATACCGGGAATAGTATAATACAATATAACATAATATAACATAATACCAGGTCTTATATTAATTTTTGCTCCAAAAGATGCATTAGAGCTGATTGTCTGGCTAGGTCTTATTTTTGGGGAAACAGTGTAATTATAGGTGTAATTGGAGCCTCCAAATTAAAGGAGAGAGATGGGGAAGAGAAAAATATTAAGATATAACTATAACCAAGAAATAACTATAGACCCACAGATCCAAGAAGTTCAATGAACCTCAAGTACAAGAAACATGAAGAAAATGACACCAAGGCACATCATAATCAAATTACTTAAAGCCAATAATAACAGCAGCTAGAAAAAAACAATATGTGTAAAGGAACGATGCACGTGAGAAAACAGTGAAGCAACATCTTTAAAATGCTTAAAGGACAAAACAAAAAAAATTAAGCAAAAATTCTTTACCCAGTGAAAACATCTTTCAAAAATGGAGGCAAAGGTGCCTGGATGGCTCAGTTAGTTAGAACGCAAGCTCTGAACAGGGTTGCCAGTTCGATTCCCACATGGGCCAGTAAGCTGCGCCCTCCACAACTATATTGAAGGATGACTTAGAGCTGATGGGCCCTGGAGAAACACACTGTTCCCCAATAAAAATTTTTTTTAAAAGGCAGGAAAATATTTTTTTTCCAGACATAAAAAAAGCTGAAAGAATTCATCACCAGCAAACCTACAAAACAGGAAAATGATTCCAGATGGGAGCATCGATATACAGAAAGAAATCAACAGTACTACAAACTGGTAGTCACAAAATAGTCACAGGAATGTGAAATACAGTATGGGGAGTATAATCAATAATATTGCAAAAATTATGTAGGGTGCCAGATGGGAACTGGACTTACTGGAGTGGTCACTTCATAAATTGTGTCGATGCCTGACCACTACACTGGTCACCTGAAGTTGATGTAGAATAATATTGAATGTCAACTATAATTGTGTGTGCCCGCGCGCGCACACACACACACACAAACACACACACACACAGAGGTCTGACAATTAAGTTCACAAACTAATCCTAGAAAAAGTGCTACATCCCTCATTGCTGAATATCACTTCAGTCACCTTTGAAGTACTCCCCTTGGGAAGCTATGTACCGACGCCAGTGCCTAGTCCACCCTTCAAAGCAATTTTGGAACTCTTTTTCTGGAATGACCATCAGAGCTGTCTTCATATTCCCCTTGATGTCCTGAATGTCATCAAAATGTCTTCCTTTCAATATTTCCTTTATCTTCAGGTAAAGAAAGATGTCATTGGGGGCCCGATCAGGTGAGTAGAGAGGGTGTTCCAATACAGTTATTTGTTTCCTGGCTACAAACTCCCTCACAGACAGTGCCGTGTGAGCTGGTACATTGTCGTGATGCAAGAGTCATGGGCTGTTGGTGAAAAGTTCAGGTCGTCTAACTTTTTCATGCAGCCTTTTCAGCACTTCCAAATAGTAAACTTGGTCAACTGTCCAGTTGGTACAAATTCATAATGAATAATGCCTCTGATATCAAAAAAGGCTAGCAACATCGTTGCAACAAGTTCGCAAACTTAATCATTAGGCCTCGTGTGTGTATGTGTATTCACGAGTTGTAAAGTACAGCATAGGGAATATAATATAGTCAATGGTATTATAACAGCTATGTATGATGTCAGAGGGGTAGTAGACTGGGGGAGTGACCACTTTATGAGGGGTGTAAATGTCCAATTATTATGTTGTTTTGTACACCTGAAACTAATGTAAAAAAATTTGATTTAATTTAAAAAAAGAAGAGTACTAGATATGGTCAATACATGGATAAATATAAAACACATTTTTCCTATTTCTAAAATCTTTTTAAAAGATAATTGACTGCTTAAAGCAAAAAAATAACACGGCAGTGCAAGGTTTATAACATGTAGAAGTAAAATGTATGAAACAGTACATAGCACAAAATCTGAGCAAGGGTAAATGGAAGCATACTCATGTAAGTCTTATACTACATGTGAAGTGATATATTATTTTAAGGTAGACTATAATCAGTTAAAGATATACACTAAACCTCTAAAGCAACCACTATAAAAGAACACAAAAAGGTATAGCCAACAAAGAAGACAAAATGAAATCATAAAAATTAAACTAAAACAAACCATAAAAGAGGAAATATAAGGGGTGATCGGTTAGTTCAGTTGGTTAGAGTGTGGTGCTTAATAACACCAAGGTTGTTGGTTCGATCCCCGCATGGGCCACTGTGAGCTGTGCACTCCTTAAAAAAAAAAAAAAAAAAAAAAGAGGAAATATGAAAGAGACAACCAGCAAGATGGTAGATTGAAAACACAAAAAGAAGACCTAAAGTTGAAGGTCGTTCAGACATTGCGAAAGAAGCTCTGGTAAGCAGGCCCTATCCCAAATAGAAAACAAAAGACAAAAGAGTAACATCTTCAAGATGCTGACTGGAAAAAAAAAAAGTCAAACCAGAATTCCATGCCCAGTGGGGGGAAAAATTAAAAATGAGGGATAATAGATATCCTCAAACAAAACTAAGAGAATTCATTGCCAGCAGATACAAACCACATACAATGTTAAAGGCAGTTCTTTATGCAGAAGGAATTTGACACCAGACAGAAACTTGAACCTACACAAAGAAATAAAGAATGCTAGAAATAAAGAATGCTAGAAATAGAATAAAGGGCAACAAATTTGATTTTTTTCTCTCTATTTTTTATTGCTTGTAAAGATAACTGATTATCTAAAGCAAAATTAGTAGCAATCTAGCATATGTAAAAGTAAAATACATGACAACGATAGCACAAAGAATATAAGAACACAATTGGGAATATAGCGTTACAAGGTCCTCGTATTACTCATGAAGTGGTATAATATTTAAAGGAAGACTCAAATTAACTAAAGATGTATATTTTACACTACAGGGCAACTGCTAAAAAATTTTTAAAATTATCATTGTTAATAGTGGAGATAAAATGGAACAAAAAAGGCTCAACTAACCCGAGAAAGCAGAAACAGAACAAAAGAAACAATGAACTGATAGAAGAAATGGAAAACAGCTAGCAAGATGGTAGATTTTAATCCAAACATTTCAATAACCATATTGTATGTGAATGGACTAAATAAATACACCAATGAAACAAAGAGGGTAGGAATGCATCAAAAAGCAAGACCCAATTATATGCTATGTATAAGAATCTCACATTAAATACAAAGACATAGATAGGTTAGGAGTAAAAGAATGGAAAAAGATATACTATACAAACACATCAAAAGAAAGCTGGGGAATTTACATTTATATAAAAAAAATAGACTTCAGAACAAGGAATAGCATCAGTTAAATATAAGCATTCAATAATGAAAAAGGGGTCCATTCTCCAAGAAAACATAATAATTATAAACGTGTTCAACTAACAACAGAGCATCAAACTACATGGAGCAAAAACAAATAGAACTGAAAGGAGAAATGGACAAATCCACAGCTATAGATGGAATCTTTCATACTCCTCTCAGTAATTAATAGTAAAAAGCAGAAAAACAATAAGGATATAGAACTGAATTAACACTATCAACACACCTGATCTAATTAGCATTTATAGAACACTCCACCCAACAAGACAATACACATTTTCTTTCAAGAGCACATATAGTATTGGCCAAATGAAACTACACTGTGGGCCATAATATAAAGTTAACAAATTTTAAAAAACAGAACTCATACAGAATTTGTTCTTAGACCATAATGGAATTTAACTAGAAATTACTCACAGAAAGATATATAGAAAATCCCCCGATATTTGGAAATCAAACAAAAATCTTCTAAACAACACTTGAATCAAAAAGGAAATCTCAAAGACACATTAAAGAATATTTTGACCTGCACCGCATGCGGCCTCTCTTAGGCAGCTCATGAGGCATTGCAGGGCTGAGGGCACAGCCCTCAGAAAAGACAAGAAAAATAAATAAGAGACATCCAAATGGAAAAGAAGTAAAACTGTCATTTGCAGAAGACATGATACTATACATAGAGAACATGAAAGATTCCACAAAAAAACTATTAGAACTGATAAATAAATTTAATAAAGTATCAGGATACTAAATTAATATTCAGAAATTCATTGCATTTTTATACACCAAAAATGAACTACCAGAAAGAGAATTTAAGAAAACAATCCCACTTACAATTTCACCAGAAAAAATATTTAAAATACTTAGGAACATATTTAACCAAGAAAGTAAAAGAGCTGTACTCAGAAAATTATGACATAGAAGAGAGATATTAAAGATACAAATAAATGGAAACAAATACCGTGCTCATGATTAAGAAGAATTAATATAGTTAAAATGTCTACACTATTCAAAGCAATCTATAGATTCAATGCAATCCCTATCAACATATCAATGGCATTTTTCACAGAACTAGAAAAAATAATCTTAAATTTATATGAAACCATAAAAGTCCCTGAATAGCCATGGCAATCTTGAGAAAGAAGAACAAAGCTGGAGGTATCACGCTAACTAATATCAAACTATACTACAAAGCCATAGTAATCAAAACAGTGTGGTATTGGCATAAAACAGACATAGATCAATGGAACAGAATAGAGAGCCCAGTAATAAATCCATGCCTATATGATCATTTAATCTATAATAAAGAAAGCAAGAATTTACCCAATTGGGGTAAAGACATTATCTATTCAACAAATGGTGCTGGGAAAACTGGATAGATACATGCAAAAAATGAAACTGGACCACCTTCTTATGTCACATACAAGAATAAACTCAAAATGGATTAAAGGCTTAAATGTAAGACCCGAAACCATAAAACTCCTAGAAGGAAACATGGGCAATAAATTCTTTGACAATGCTCTTAGTAATATTTTTTTGGATATGTCTCCTCAGGCAAGGGAAGCAAAAGAAAAAAAATAAACAAATGGGACTACATCTAACTAAAAAGTTTTTGCAAAGCGATGGAAACTATCAACAAAACAAAACGACATCTTACTGACGAGAGAAGATATTTGTCAATGATACATCTGATAAGGGGTTAATATCCAAAATCTATTTTAAAAATCTCATACAATTCAACATCAAAAAACAAACAATCCAATTTAAAAATGGGCAGAGGATCTGAACAGACATTTTTCCAAAGAGGACATACAGATGGCCTATAGACATATGAAAAGATGCTCAATGTCACTAATCATCAAAGAAATACAAATAAAAGCCACAACAAGATACCGCCTCACTCCTGTCAGAATGGCTATCATCAATAAATGAACAAACAAATGTTGGTGAGGATGTGGAGAAAAGGGAACCCTTGTGCACTGCTAGTGGGATTGCAAATTGGTCCAGCCCCTTGGAAAAGTTTGGAGATTCCTCAAAAAATTAAAAATAGAACTACCTTATGACCCAGTAATTCCTCTCCTGGGTATTTATCTAGAGAAATGCAAAATACTAATTCAAAAAATATATATACACTATGTTTACTGCAGTGCTTTTCATAATAACCAAGATATAGAAACAACCAAAATACCCATCAATAGACAATTGGATAAAGAAATTGTGGTAAATTTATACAATGGAGTATTATTCTGCCATAAAAAATGAAATCTTACCATTTGCAACAACATGAATGGACCTAGAGGACATTATGCTAAGTGAAATAAGTCAGACTGAGAAGGACAAATACCAGATGATCTCACTTATATGTGGAATCTAAAGAAAAAAAATAGATAAACAAAACAGAAATATACTCATAGATACAGAGAACAAATTGATGGTTGCTAGATGGGATGGGTGCTGGGGGTTGGGGAAATGGGTTAGAAAGGTGAAGGGATTAGAAAGTACAAATTGGTAGTTACGAAATTGTCACGGGGATATGAAATACAGAATGGAGAATATAGTCAATAATGTTGTAAAAACTATGTATGGTGTCAGATGGGTACTAGACTTACTGAAGGCATCACTTCATAAATTATATAAATGCCTAACCACTAAGCTGTACACCTGAAACTAATATACAATAATATTGAATGTCAACTATTATATGTATTATATGTATACGTATATATACGTATATATACACATATATATATACACACACACATACATTATATTTATATATATAGTCATTCACGTGTTGTAAAGTTAAGCATATGGAATATAGTCAATGGTATTGCAATAGCTAGGTATGGAGTCAGATGGGTAGTAGACTTGTTAGGGTTATCGCTTTGTAAGAGGTGTAAATGTCTAATCACTATGTTGTTTTGTACACCTGAAACTAATAAAAAATAACTAAAAAAATTTTTCTTTCCCAAAAGTAAATAAATAAAAGAAGATGGCATCATGAAAAATGTTTTGAAATGAATGAAAATAAAAACACAATATATCAAATTTTGTGGGAACACCTAAAGCAGTTCTTAGAGGGAAGTTTGTAGTATTAAACTCTTACATGGGAAAATAAGAAAGATCTCAAATCAGTAATTTAAGCTTCTACTTTACGAAACGGAACTGAATAGATAAAATGGATCCCAAAGCCATCAGAAGAAAGTAAATAGTAAAAATAAGAGGATACATAAATAAAATTGAAAGCAGAAAAAGAGAAGATCATTGAAAACAAAGGCTGGTTCTTAGAAAATATCTGTAAAATTGATAAAACTCTAGCCACATTAATCAGGAAAAAAACAGAAGAAATTATCTACGATCTCATAAATGAAAGAGGAGGCATCACTACAGATCCTACAGACATTAAAAGGATAACAAGGGAATATAATACCATGTTTCCCTGAAAATAAGACGTAACCGGAAAATAAGCCCTAGCATGATTTTTCCGGATGACATCCCCTGAACATAAGCCCCAAAGCATCTTTTGGAGAAAAAATTAATGTAAAGCCTGATCATCTTTTCAGGGAAACACGGTAAAAAATTGTATGCCAATAAATTCAAGAACTTAAATAAAATAGAGAAAATCCTTGAAAAACAAAAACTACCAAAGCTCATTCAAAAAGCTATGAATAACCTGAACAGCCTTCTGTCTGTTAAAGAAATAGAATTTGTAGCTGATAACTGTCCTACAAAGAAAAGTCCAGGTCCAGATGATTTCAGTGGTGAATTTTACCAAACATTTAAGGAAGAAGAAATACCAATTCTGCACAATATCTTTCAGAAAACAGAAGAGATGGGAACACTTCCTTATTCATTTTATGAGGCCAGCATTATGCTAATATCAAAACCAGACAAAGCACAAAAAAGGACAACTACAGACCAATATACCTCATGAACAAAGATACAAATATCCTCAGCTAAATATTTGCAAATTAAATCCAGCAATATATGCAAAAGATTATATCACAACCAAGTGAAGATTATCCCAGCAGTTCAAGGATAGTTCAACATGCAAAAATCAATCAGAATAATTCACCATAGTCACAGACAAAAAAAGAAAAAAAAGAATAACCATATTATTATTTTTGTAGGTGTAGGAAAGGTATTTAACAAAATTCAATCCATGATAAAAAATCTCAGCAAACTAGCAATATAAGGGAACTTCCTCAACTTGATAAAGGGCAACTACAAAAATCCTACAGCAAACATATTTAAAAGGTGAAAAGACTGGAAGCTTTCCCCCTAAAATCGGGATAAAGTCAAGGATGTCTGCTCTCATCATTTGTATGTAACATACACAGTACCACTGGTTTTAACTATACACAAGGCTACTAGAATTAATGAATGAGCTTAGCAAGGCTGCAGAATACAAGGTAAACATACAAAAATCAATTGAGAAACTAATTCTAAAACTGATATGAAAAGGCAAATGACCTAAAATAGTCAAAACTGAAAAGTAAAACAAAGTTGGAGGCTGAAACTGCCTGATTTCAAGATTTGTTATAAAGCTATTGTCATCAGACAGCATGGTGTTTGCCTAAAGATGAAAGAAGAGATAGATGGAACAGACTAGAGAACACAGACATAGACCTACATGACTACTATGATCAACTGACTTTTAACCAAGTTGCAAACGTAACTCAATGGAGTAAACAGTCTATTCAATAAATGGTACTAGAACAAATGGAATCGGTTTCCAAGAAAATCAACCACAACATAAACCTCACACCTTTTACAAAATTTAACTCAAATGATCATTGACCTAAATATGAAATGTAAAATTGTAACTTCTAGGGAAAATAACACAGGAAAAAAATCTTCAGGATCTAGGGCTAAGCTTACGACTTCTTAGATTTGACACTAAAAGCATGATCCATAAAAGAAAAATTGATAAATATGACTAAATCAAAAAATTAAATCTTTGTTCTACAAAAGATACTGTAAAGAGAATGAAAAAACAAACTATAGACTAATAGAAAATATTTGCAAATTATATATCCAACAAAGAACTTGTATGCAAAGTTAAAAACAGTACCTGGCTCTCAGTCTTGCTTTGAAGACTAAATAGGATAATACAATAAAGTCTGTAGCATGGTGCTTGGCACATACAGCCATTCAATGAATTTTGATTATAATTTTAGTATCATTGTTGTTACAGCATTCTTTAAAATGGAGAAAATAAAGCAAGACAAATGTTCATCAATAGATAAATTGTTAAATTATGTTACATCTATTGCAAGGAATATTAACCAATGGTTTAAAAGAAGGAAGTATACCTACATTCACTAACCTAGAAAGATGTCCAGGATTGTTGTGAAAAAGAAAACTGCAGGACAATTTGTATAGTACGATCTCATTTGTGCAAAAATAAAATTATATTTTTTTGTAGGAATTTTTCTAGGATGATACTCACCAAACTGTTAACAGTTATCACTAGGGAGGGGAGTGGAATAAGGAGGGGTATACAGGAAAGGTAGGACATGGGGGGAAATTAAAGAGGGTCTTTCCATTTTTATTCTATTCCTAGATTGTTTGAATTTTTACAAGAATATATTCCTACATTATTTGTGAAACAAAAAATATAAAGGAAAAGAATCAACTATCTTTTAAAAGAGCATGATAAAAATAACTTTCTGATTGCCTTGGCTCATGGAGTCAAGGGGATGAAGCACAAGTTCACTTTGGACTGAAAGATTTACCTAAAAAGAGACTCCGCTCCCATTTGTAATTTAACAAACATTAACAGAGTCCTCAGGTTGTTGGCCTAGCAGCGCAAAGAACTTAGTTACTGCCCTGGTTGTGCTACAAACTAGCTTTGTTATATTGTTACGAAGTTTAGACTGTGGGGTTCTTGAGGACAGGGATCAAGCCTTTATTTCAGTCTGTCTAGTCTGTGACACAGGGCCTGGTTCAGAGTTGGCGCTCAATTAAAGGGACAACAAAACAAGCTCTGAATTAAAGGTGGCTGTGAATAATAGTGAGGTCCACGTCCCGTCGAACTGGCACAGGATCGCCATCTAGTGGCAACAAGGGATTCTGCAGAAGTTGGAGAGAAGAGAAACCCGACTTTTTGAGGTCTTCCAAGGACCCACCTTTCAACAAACAACATTGACAAAGACTATGACCCTAATGAGAAAAAGTTCCCAATCGTGGGCTAAAAGGTCAGAGTTTATGGCTTGGAGGGTTAATAAGGTGACATCTAGGTACTCTAGTGTCTTAAGTCTCCTCCACCACCAAACCACCCCACCATCACAATGCCCCAAACACCTATAAGCTGTGCAAAGTCCACACGTGCCACACACCCATTGCACCCAAAAAGAATGAAGCACACATGATAACAGAGATACACACTTATGCTTTCCCAAAGCTGATGAAATACTAATAAACTTTCCTAAGCCAGACTGGTCGGGACAATACAACACAGGACTGGGGGGAAAAAATCTTCTATCAACTTTGCTCTGCAGGTTCACCATCTTTTTGAATCATCTACTGGGAAGTGAGTGCCACTCTGAAAACATCTCGTAAACCTTTAAAATGTGTCACATTCCAAAGGGCAACAAGGAAACCCACCTTGAGCTGGCCTTTTAAGTACCACTGTGACAAACCCTCACCTGCCCACGACAGTCACAGAGAGCAGGTTTTCTTCTCTGGCCTCCTTTGAGTACTAATGAGTCTTCAAAGCAGCTTCAGTATTTGTTAGGGAAGCAGCTGCGTGATTCAGAGGCTGAGAAATATCGGACCTTGTGGTTATGGACTTGGGAACTCAAAAAGAATGAAGGGACACAGTGGTAGTTAATCTAAAAAAAATCTCCCTATGTATTTACATGCTAAGTAGAACAACATTCCTGTAAAATGTTGCTCAGCAGAACAAACAACAGAGAACTTCCCAAAGACTCTTAAGAGAGTGAGCCTGGGGAAAGGGCCTTTGAGCACCTATATGTCCAAGAAAGGTTGCTGTCGCACATTCTGCAAGTATACATACATGCTTCAAGTTTTCTTCTAATCCCACCTCTTCCACTTCCACACGGTATGTGCCTCATAAATATGGGAACAAAAACAGTGGTGAAATTTGGCTGCAACGCGGACATCAGTTTGGGAGCATGCCATACAGAAGAGGTTTGTGGGTGGGCTGCTGTGGAGCAGAGCAGACAGGAGTGTTTACTGCTAGCACTCTGCACTGGAGCTGCAGAGAAATTGGGAATTATGAACAAGATGGATCCATCAAGCTGCTCCCAGCCTAAAAAAAGCCAGAAGCCCTAATATCTATTTATATGCAACTCCCTGAGGGCTGAAGTGGTTCTTTGTAATGGATGAAGAACACTCAGCAGCAATCAAGTCTTGAAGCGGAATGTTTTTAAGACCTTACACTGAGGCGCTGATGGAGATAATGAACGTTTGAGCTGTAGGCAGTGCATTTAAAATGGTAATGGAATGTGTAGGAAGATGTGCTCTTCCGAGTGTCCCTCATTTCATACTAGCAAAAGCCCGTAGTTCCTGCTGGTACTAGGAAAAAAAGTGAGGTGTCAGCAAAAGAAAAAATTGAAAAGAGACTGCATGAGAAACGAGTTACACTCTGTGGAAGGTTCCAGATAAGAGTGCCCGACGACAGCTACAGGAGAGAACACTCCTTACAGTCCAAGGGTAATGCAGGCCCCGTCCCGCTGTACTTCTCCCTACCCCCTGCCCAATCTTCTTCGCTGGGCAATGGGACTCAGAGCCACTCCTGGCCAGAGACAGGGCACTCTTTCGAGCTATCTCCCTGACCGCTCCTGCACCGAGACTGGAGCCTGGGGCTTAGCCCCAAACCGCCTTCCTCCTCTAGGGTCAGCGGCGGTCTGGAGCCACCCGGCCCCTGCCTGGAGCTGGGCTCCTTAGAGACACTGGCTCGACGTGCGATTTCGCTTTCGTTCGATCGGCCTTGCCTGCAGCCCTGAGCGCTGGGAGCGGCTGCGTTTGGAGCGCCCAGAGCCCCTGGGCTCCCTGCGGCCACCCCGTGGGCAGGGACCCGAGGACCAGAGGGCGGGCGGGCGGCGCCCCTACTCACGTAGCGCTGCAGTTTCCTCTCCGGGGGCGACTTGACGAGCCAGCCGGTGCACACAGCGTCGCCCGCGCTCATCGTGGACGCCGCCGCCGCCGCCGCCGCCGCTTCCTCCAGCTGGGTCGACAGCCCGCGGCAGGAGGAAGTCTGGCCAGGGATGTCGACGGGGCGGGCCCAGCGCCCGCCCGCCCAGCGCCGCCCCGAGCGGCCGCCGCGACCCCCGCCTCCGGCCGCCGCGGCCCCCCGGGAGGGGTCGGGCGCCACCTCCCGTGGCGCGAGACACTGGGGGAAGCAGGCAGCAAAGTCCGGGGAAGCCCCTTCGAGCAAGCGCAGAGCCGAGTGGCCGGTAGCCCGGGCCACGAGAGAGCGCACGGAAGGAGCCCCGAGCTCTAAGGAGAGCGCAGTAGGGACCTGTCCTCCGTTGCCCTCACCCCCATCCGTGACTGGTCACGTCAAAAGGGCTGGTCCCAGAGCCTCAGGGCACCCCAGAGCTGAAACCTATTACTCCAACCTGCCCTGTATATAGTTAGGCAGGAAGAAAACCATTGACTCCTCCTTGACTTCCCTGTTCCACTTGATTGTTTGCAGAGTAATGGTTCTCAGGCCTCCGAAAAATTTGCAACCTCAAAATAGGCCTTTTGGGATGGTGATTTTAAGCTGATTACTGAGAAACAAGGGACTCAGAAAGAACCTTTTGACACCCCCCCCCCCTTTCCTGCCTAAGGGATTCAGATGGAAAAACCTACTTTAAAAAGTATTCATTAAAACCCGAAGCGAAAAGTCCGGTCAATCTTTATATTCACCTCCAGGGAATAGTTGTTCCTCCTCTGCTTCAGACACTATCCCCCCTCAATATCCTATAATCTCTATCGCCTTTATTTCACATGTATAAGATAGAGAAGGAAGATTGGGAAAGTTTATATGGAGAGAGACAGAGAGAGAGAGAGACAGAGACAGAGACTGAGACTACAGTTTCAATAACAGGTCTGGAAAACATAATTGGTCTTTACAACTTCCTTCTACTACCCTCCCTGGCCTCCCTTTGCTCTCCAGCTAGGACATCAGCTGGTCAGAATTCTCCACCTGGTGAAGGACCCAAAGCTTGATTCCCACCGAGTCTGAATCCTCAGTGGTCCTGCCTGGGCATAACAGTAGGACGTGCCCCAGAAGATCCTTTGGATTAAAGACATGTTCCTTCCAATTCTGTTGCTTAACAGCAACCCCATTTCCATTTGATAGTTAACATCAACCATCCAAGCCAACTCAGTAGACCCGTGGTTTGTCTGTCGTTTCAATGGCATAAAAAGCCCTAAGTGGCCAGATGGCAATTTCAACTTGCAATGTGACGGGACCAGTGTTGTAGCTCTGATGGAAGCAGTCCTACCTTGGGAACCAGCAGAGCTCAGAGCTGTGGGGATGCGACGAAACACCTTGAGAGTGGATTATTAGGTGTGATAGTGAGAAAAGTCACTTCTGCTTCCACCTTTTAATTCCTGGACCCATGAATTCTGGCTATGGAGAAACAGCACTATATAATGGTCACCAGTTAAAAGTATTTACCTCATTCTGCAAGACAGAACCTCCACCTTTCAGTGTATTGTCACCTGACTAGTGCAGTAACTGACATGTCAATAGACTGGCCATTCCACTGTTACCGTAGAACGAGAGGGTCCTTGGTAAACCTCATGGGAAGAAATTCCAGGACGTACCAAAATATTAATACACGCAAACAAAGCCAAGCAAGCCAAAGATTTATTAAAGAAAGGAAATAGCCCAGTACACTCTCAAGACAGTGCGAGAGTGGGAGGCCCCATGAAAAAAAGGGCAACTTCCCCCAAAGAACAAAGAAATTTAGGATTATATTTGAATGAGGGTGCGAAATACTCGGGTGGCTTTGCAGAAATTCCCAGGGCAGTTTCTTGCAGTGGATGATCGCTCCTTCCCATCAGGAGGTGGGATTCCCAGGTAGGGATTGTCCTGGCGACACAGGGGGTGGAGATTTTTCCCTGCCTGCAATGCTAATAGTGTTGTAATCCATTACAATTAGCTGTAGCTGCATCTTTTCTTAGGAATGATCTCATCACCTCTTTTCTTTGTTTCCCGTGACATTTTCCTTCCTTTCCTCCCCCCTATCTCCCCAGGACCCTGTTCTTTCTCCCTACAGTCATACCACCATCTTATCAGGCCAGGTGCTTCAGGGCAATGAGAAATGTGGTAAGACTAGTTCAGTCTCTCAGCAGGAGCACACTGGGGCATGTCTTTTGTCTCACATCGATTTCCTTGGTCGGAAGCGGTGCTCTGTGAGATACTGTGAAAGTGAGGCAGGGGCAGTAGTTCTCTGGGTGGGAATGCTGGCAGAAACATGGCTTACAATAAGTGCCTATTCAACAAGGACAAATTGCTGCCCCTTCCAGATAAATATGCTCTGATTCCATCAATCTGCCACCAGGTGGCTGGCTGGTCCCCCCCAAGGAATCTACCTTATTGGGGCTCAGTGTTGGTCTCTGCTTTGGGCAGGTTGAGTACATAGCAGTGGCAGTGGCAGTGGCAGTGACCATATCAACTGATGCCAGTCTCTGGGAGCCTCACCACTCATGATTAATTCCCTTAATCTTGCTCTCACACTGTACAAAAATCCCCTCATTATACTCACCTCAGTTCAACCCATTGAGTCTACTGTTGGCTTCATTCTGAGACCTTGACCAATATGCGTAGCCATGGAGAACTCTCTCTGAGCTTCCAGGTGTGAGCTCAAGGACATGGTGTCCTGCAGCAGTAGGCGTCACGACAATGTGAGCCACCTGCTTGAACAACTTTGCTGTACCTTCCAGACCTGCTTGAGTCTGGTCTCAAATATTCCACTGGCAGAGGATGATTAGTTAGCACCCAATTTATGAGGGACAGCTGAAGTTACATGGTTCCTTGGTGCCCCATGGTCAGACATTCAGACCTTACCACAACCCAGGAGCAAGCCAGAAATGTTGATGCAAAGGAAAATACTTCTTTTGTGGTAGAAGGCATGATTTGCTCCCAAACTCTAGGGGTCCACTGTATGTTTGTCCTATTGGGACTTGGAGAGATGCCATGTAGCCTCCCAGTGTGGCAAAGACTCTATGCATGTTGCATCTGTGAGATGAAGGTCAAGTTTCCTGGACCTGCTTCAGAACCTTTCCTTGTCCTGGGTACCACTGAAAACATGCAATTTTACAGATTACTTGCTGAATTGCTGTGACACAATTACATGTAGCATGTATTGCCTACAGACTCTGAGGAGCCCCACCAAGTGCTGTGCCTCTTTCTGAGTGGTATGAGGTGCAGCAACTTGTTCAATACCCGATACGATCCAGACCATCTGAAAACATCATTGAGGGTCAGGCTCTTGACTTTTCGTGGGTTTTAGCTCCAACCCTTTGTCATACACATGTCTTAATAAGGCATCTATGCTACCTCTTGATCACCAGCTCCAGTAAGCATAATGTCTTCAGTGCAGTGAACCAGCATGACGTGCACTCTGATTGTCACAGTAATCAAGTTCCATTCACCCCAGATTATGACAACAAGCCAGAGGACAGACATAGCCCTGAGATAAGGCACTAAAGTCAAGCTTCTGTTCCAGCAAGATGAAAGCAAACTGCTTCTGGTAGTCTCTGCTGATTGGGATAGAGAAAAGAGCATCTGTCATACAAATTGCCACTTACCAGGTGCCAGGCACTGTGTTGATTTGCTCTAGGAAAATATTATCCAGAATAGCGGCTTCAATTCGAGTCACAATCTGATTAATTTTACACTTACTCATTATTCATCTCCAGGCTAACCAGGTAGTTAAATATGGATGTGATATGAGTAATCACTCCTGCATCCTTCGGAGTGTACTCTTTTCCCTTCCAGACGAACCCAAATTGCTTCTGCATGGTCATTCCTCCTAAGTTTCTAGGGAGAGATGACCTCTTTACATTACAATGTTCATTTTCCTTTCCTCCAGCCCCTTCCCAGCTTCTTTGCACTCCAGCCTGGAGAGAGGAGATATTTGAAATAGCAAGTGGTTTTTCAGCACCTGGATTCCTTTTGTGGCTTCCCCATTTATGATTTATTTAAAATAGATTTGGTTTGGCAGTTCATTAAGTACTGAAAATCTTTTAACTAGGAGGATTTGTGAAAGTAAATGTCCACTATTATAGAAGAGACTCTATTTTAGTTATGTTACGATGGGCAAAGTGGCCGTGCATCTAAATTATTCTCTGTGAAAAGAGAGACAATTTGAAAAGAAAATGCCTCTCAATTTCTAAATAAGGAACAGACATGGGGCGATAACTATACATGTGTGTGAAAAGCCAATAATGAGGGAAGAGGGCTGTGTCTTCCTATATTCCCCACCTCCCACGCATCTCTTGTTCTAATAATCTATGAAGCACATTAATTAAAAGCCTCAACTGCCACAGTACAATTTCGGATAAAGAAACTCTTTTTTTCCTATATGGACATCTATAAAGTACTTCTCTGAGAGTGAAAGCAACCTAATTTCCATCAGAAATATGAAATTTAACTTTCTTATTATCAATTTGAGTTTGTTGCTATCAATAGTCTTCTACGTGTCTTACGAAAAATTCTGACGTCATATCCATTATTAGTATATTTAAAACTCTATGGCTTTTTCGTAGTGGATTTGCCACCAAAACACAGGTGTCATGAAAACCACCACTAAATCCAAGCCAAAATGGGAAAGAAAAGACTCGTATCACCTTTGTCGTCATTGGACATGTAGGTTTGGGCAAATCCATCTAATCTACAAGTGTGGTGGGATCGGCAAAAGAACCATGGAAAATTGGAGAAGGAGGCTGCTGAGACGGGAAAGGGGCTCTAAGTGTGCCTGGGCCTTGGATCAACCAAAAGCTGAACACGAGCATGGATGGCATCACTACTGATATCTCTGTGGAGATTCGAGAATGGCAAGTATTATGTGACCTTCATGGATGCCCCAGGACACAGAGATTTTTTCAAAACACAATTACAGTCACATCTCAGGCTGACTGTGCTGTCCCGACTGTTGCTGCTGGTGTTGGTGAATGTGAAGCAGGAATCTCCCAGAATGGGCAGACCCGTGAGCATGCCCTTCTGGCTTTCACACTGGGTGTGAAACAACTGACTGTGGGTGTTAACACAATGGATTCCACTGAGCCGCCTCACAGCCAGAAGAGATACGAGGAAATCATGAAGGCAGTCAGCACCTACATTAAGTAAATTGGCTACAGCCCTGACACAGCAGCATGTGTGCCAATTTCTGGTAGGAATGGTGACAACGTGCTGGAGCCAAGTGCTTACATGCCTGGGTTCAAGGGATGGAAAGTCACTGGTAAAGATGGCCGTGCCAGCGGAACCCGCTGCTTGAGCTCTGGATTGCTCCTGCCACCAACTCGTCCAACTGACAAGCCTTTGCGTCTGCCCCTCCAGGAGGTCTACAAACTTGGTGGTACTGGTCCTGTCCCTGTGGGCCCAGTGGAGACTGGTGTTCTCAGACCCGGCATGGTGGTCACCTTGGCTCCAGTTAGTGTTACAACTGAAGTAAAGCCTGTTGAAATGCACCATGAAGCTTTGAGTGAAGCTCTTTCTGAAGACAATGTGAGCTTCAACGTCAAGAATGTGTCTGTCAAAGATGGTCGTTGTGGCAATGTGGCTGGTGACAGCAAAAATTACCCACCAGGGGAAGGGGCGGCAGGTACCATGTCCGGCCACGAAGGTGGCAAGAAGCAGACCCTGAAGCAGCCCAAGAAGCAGGCCAAGGAGATGTACTATGAAGATAAGGCATTCAAGCAGAAGCAGAAAGAGGAGAAGAAACTCGAGGAGCTAAAAGCAGGCCAAAGGGAAGGGCCCCCGGCTACAGGTGGAATTAAGAAATCTGGCAAAAAGTGAGCTGTTCCTTGTGCCTGGGGCAATGGTGATCCTTAATTCCATTCCTGTTTTAACATCTGGATTCCTTGCCATAACACCTGTTGCCACTTGTAGCTAGAATGAAGTGTTGTCTTGGAGCCTGTTGTACATTTAAGAATAAACTTTTGTAAAAAAAAAAAAACACAAAGTAATAATAATCATGCATTGGCTCAACTCTTTAGTTCTTCTTACTCAGCTATTTCAATCTTAGCTGTGAGGTCAGAGGAAACTCAACCCAGAATCCTAAGTGTGTTCTTCAGTCTTTGTTCTATCTCAAATTCTGTACTTCCTGGAATTAAACCAAGTCATTTGGAAAAAAAAAATGACTCACCAATGGCAGCAGCTGGATTCACAGCTCAGGTGATTATCCTGAAGCATCCAGACCAAATCAGTGCTGGATACGCACCTGTGCTTGATTGTCACACAGCTCACATTGCTTGCAAATTTGCTGAGCTGAGGGAAAAGATTGATTGCCATTCTGGGAAAAAGCTGGAAGATGGCCTGAAGTTTTTGAAATGTGGTGATTCTGCCATCATTGATAAGATTTCTGGCAAGCCTGTGTGTGTTGAGAGCTTCTCTGACCATCCTCCTCTGGGCCGTTTTGCTGTTTGTGGCATGAGACAGACACTTGCTGTGGGTGTCATCAAAGCAGTGATCAGGAAAGCAGCTGGAGTTGGCAAGGTCCCCAAGTCTGCCCAGAAAGCTCAGAAGGCTAAATGAGTAGCTTTTATCCCTAAAACCTGCCACTCCAGTCTTAATTGGTAGTGGAAGAATGGTCTCAGAACAGTTTGTCTCAATTGGCCATTTAAGTTTAATGGTAAAAGACAAGTTAATGATTACAATGCATTATAAAACCTTCAGAAGGAAAGAAGAATGTTTTGTAGACCATTTGGGTTTTTCTTTTTTTGTGCTTCAGTTTTTAAGTTATTAGTTTTTAATGGAAACAACTTGACCAAAAATCTGTCACAGAATTTTGAGACCCATTAAAAGAAAATTTAATGAGAAAAAATAGCACAAAATGTTTTCACAAGTCCAAATCAAACACTTCTCAACTCATTCCACGAGGACAATATTACTCTGATACCAAAATCAGAAAAAGACAGTAAAAAGAAAGAAGGAAAAATACAGACCAATATGCCTCATGAATGCAGACATAAAAATCCTCAGCAAAATGCTAGCAAGTAGAATTCATAGATACATTAAAAAAAATTATACACCACGACCAATTGAGGTTTATCCCAGAGCGACAAAGCTCATTCAATGTATGAAAATCAATCAGTGCAATCCAGCACATTAACAAGCAAAAGAAGAAAAGTCATATAATTATATTAATTGATGCAGAACAAGCATTTGACAAAACCCAACACCAATTCATGACAAAAACTCTCATAAAACTAGGAATAGAGGGGGAACATCTATAGAAGGCATATGACTAACATCATACTTAATGGTGAAAAACTGGACACTTTCCCCTTAAGATTGGGAACAAGGAGAGGATATCCACTCTTACTACTGTTATTCAACATAGTATTGGAATTTCTAGCCAGTGCACTATGCAAAAAAAAAAAAGAAAGAAAAAAGGAAAGAAAAGAAACAAAAGTCACACAGATTGGGGAGGAAGAAATAAAACTGTCTCAATTTACAGATGATATAATTATCTTCATAGAAAATCCCAAGGAATCTACAGGGAAAAAACTCCCATAACTAATAAATGAGTTTTACAAGGCTGCAGGATTTAAGATCAACATACAAATCTCTACACAATTTCAAGGCTTATTATATAGCTATGGTAATCAAGACTGTGTGGTATTGGTAGAGGAATAGACACATAGATAAATGAAATGGAACAGAGAATGCAGAAATAGACTCACATAAATTTGCCAAATTGGTTTTTGAAAAAGGTACAAAAGCATTTCAGTGTAGGAAGGACAGTCTTTTCAACAAATGGTGTTAGAGCAATTGGACTTTCATCGGCAAAACAATAATCAAAAAAAGTTTAACCAAAACCTCACATCTTTTACAAAAATTAACTCTCAATAGATCATATATGTATGTGTAAAATGTAAAACTCTAAAACTTTTAGAAGACAACATAGGAGAAAATATTTGATACCTAGGACCTGGTGATGAGTTCTTAGACATGGCTCCAAAAACACAAGCCATAAAAGAAAAAAATTGATAAATTGGACTTCATCAAAATTAAAACTTTTGCTCTACAAAATATCTTGTTAGAAGTATAGAAAGACAAGCTACAGGCTGGGAGAAAATGTTTGCAAGCCACATATCTGCCAAAGGACTCATATCAAAAATATATAAAGAACTCTCAAAACTCATTAGTAAAAAACCCAAACACTATTAATCTAATTAGAAAATAGATAACCTACATGGAGAGTCATTTTGTTGAAGAGGATATAGAGACAGCAAATAAGCATATGGAAAAATGTTCAATATCATTAGCCATTAGGACAATGTATATTAAAACCACAATGAGATACCAGTACATACTTATCAGAATGGCTAAGATTAAAAAAAAAATAGCAGAATCCTCACATCGATTTCATGACTCATGGAAGGAAGGAATCATGGCAGAAAGGCCCAAGTGGAAACCCCTGGAGCTCCACCTTCCTACCAAAGTGTAAGTCAAAAGAAATATCACATACTTAGGGGAGAATGTCAAAAATTAGTTTCATTATCAAAGACTTGAAAAAGGCAGGGAAGGAAATTCCTATCACATCCCCATTTAATTCACCAGTTTGGTCTGCACAGCAGTTAGTTAGGTCTTGGTGAATATGGCAGTTTTGAACCAGGGCTCCAAAGTTCTTTGACACTCCTCGTGGAGAGGTGAGGTTGATGCTCCTTCCACTTGAACCTGGGTAGGCTTGTGACTGCTTCAACCATACAATACAGCAGAAATGATGCTATGAGACTTCCAAGGCCAAGTCACAAAAGGTTATGCAGTTTTATGCTTTCTCTGCCCTAACACTTGCTTTTGGAACCCTGAGACACCGAGTACAGAGTCTGACAACTCTGAGGCGGCCATGCTATAAGAAAGTCCAAGCCACATGGAGAGGCCATGTGTAGAAGGTGCCCCAATCCAGTGAAACCTGGTCTGCCAGCTGAATTCTCAGCACAACTGCAACCTGTCAGCATAACAAAATACTTATTTAATGATACCAAGTTTTGGGATGGTTTGTTATTCCATGGATAGATGATGCTGAGGAATTCAAAGAGGATACAGTGGGAATGTCTTCTCTCTGCTCCATAATGTCTGATGGCTCGGCTGAGATGACTCAAGGGCTGAGGGTGACTGGAGGGCTGGAGTCTATAATAGTCTGGAAGCTTCCTCACTCACATGCTTGTTGCCTGTGCTAGGACGCCTATTCTGGCTATTTCATATGAGTGGAATCATACAATATTTGTCCCTGTGTCTCTGGCTTATTTAATTTAGCATGATTTTTTCGAGGTTCCTCCATGATGTAGCATGTATCAGTACATTTTTTCTTTTAATGGCTGAGTAATATTCCATTGCATCAATAGACCACATTTTGTTTCTCCATTCAACTGTAGATGAAGATATGGGTTGTTTCTACCTTTTGGCTACTGTGACTCATGCTGCTAAGAACATTCCTGTACAAGTCCCCGACATCATGTGTGAGTCCCTGTTTTCAAATCTTTTGGGGTATATACACCTAGGAGTGGAATCACGGAGCCATATGGAAACTCTGTTTAACATTCTGAGGAACTGCCAGACTGTTTTTCCCAGCAGCTGCACCACTGATGGTGGTATGCTGCTACTCGTGCCTGACTTTAAGATTTGGTTGGTCATGGGCCGGCCCGGTGGCTCAGGCGGTTGCAGCTCCAAGCTCCTAACTCCGAAGGCTGCCGGTTCGATTCCCACATGGGCCAGTGGACTCTCAAACACAAGGTTGCCAGTTCAATAACTCAAGTCCCGCAGGGATGGTGGGCAGCGCCCCCTGCAACTAGCAACGGCAACTGGACCTGGAGCTGAGCTGAGTCCTCCACAACTAAGATTGAAAGGACAACAACTTGACTTGGAAAAAAGGCCTGGAAGTACACACTGTTCCCCCATAAAATCCTGTACCTCTTCAATTAAAAAAAATCTTTGAAAAAAAGATTTGGTTGGTCAAACAATGCCTAGTTTATGATGTGCAGCTCAGATCATAAGACCACTTGTATTAGATGGTTAATCAGGAACAAAAGAAGTCAGGAACTTTTCTTCCCAGCAAATTGGTGTGTGTGTGTGTGTGTGTGTGTGTGTGTGTGTGTGTGTGTGTGTGTCTTAGCTTTATTTTTATCCCAATTCCAGAGGCCCGAGCTGTGATTTTCTAATCAAGTCATGGGAAAGGCTCTGTGTAGCATCTTAACAGGGAATGCCACGTTCAGAAAGGCCCACCAAAATCATTGTGTTTCTTTCTTAGTGACAGTAGGTTTGAGGTATAGCAAATTGCTTCTCTCTTCAGAGTGACCATCTCAATATGCCTCAGCCTACTGGATACCTAGATGTGTTGGGTTCTTGAATTTTCCTGTGACCTATCTCTCATCCTGTGGTGAAATATTTGCTACTTCTTAGCATCAGGCCCAATCAACAAGTCATTAATGAAGCAGACCTGCATGATGTCTTGGGGCACAGTAAGATGATAAGGTCAGTCCCTGGGGACTTAATTATGTTAATGTACCAGAGAATTGAAGGGTCAGTGCTGGAGGGGGGGGGCTCCTTTTGACCTTTCTTTGTATACTTGTCTTCAGTCCTTGAGTCAGGAAGCCCCTGTGGGAATTCTTCTATCTGCCTATTGTGTTTATTCCAATTCTGCAATCAGGAACTGGGGAAAGAGCCACAGGGGTGCCCACAGCAAAATAGACATAGATTAAGACTCCATTTCTGACTAGTGGACTACAGTGGTATTCTATGTCCCCAGGAGAAAGTGGAAGGAAGCCCTCTCAGGGGATGTCATTAGGGGTGTGGCAGTGGGATGCACATAAAAATTCCATTCCAATATTCCAACCTCCCTGAGAACTGGGATTGGAGACAACAAGGGATGGAAGGTGTGGGGCACAAGGATAATTGGCATTCCATTGCACAGTAACTGACCAGATGATTTTATTACAAAATCTCCAAGAAAGGCAGGATCAGCCTCATCAGACAGTGTGGGGGGGGGAGCTTCTTCTGCTGGTAAGGGAAGGTCCATAGGGTTTCTGGGTTTAGAAGACATAGATTCATTCAACAAATTTTTACTGAGCATTTTCTAGGAGCTGGATATATAGCGGTGAACAGAATAGACAAAACTTTCCTGGCTTCATAAGGCTAATATTCTAGTGAAGAGATAAATAATAAGCCAGGTACACTTAAGGAAGAGAGAAGAATGTTCTTGGAGTAGCCCTGAATAGCCAAAAGGCAGTGTGGTGTGTTAGTTTCCTAGGGCTACCATAACAAATTACCTCAAGATGGGTGGCTTTAAACAACAGAAATTTGTTTTTTCACAATTCTGAAGGCTGGAAGTCTGAAACAACTCCAATCTCTTCTTCCATCTTCACATGGTCTTTGTCTCTTCTGTGTGTCCTTTTCCTTCTTTTCTAAGAACACTTGTCTAAGAACAAGTGTCTAAGAACACTTTTCTAAGAACACTTGTATTTGAGGTCCACCTGGGTAATCCAGGACAATTTCATCTTGAGATACTTAATTACATCTACAAAAAACCCTTTCTCCAAATAAGGTCACATTCATAGGGTCCAGGAGATAGGACATATCTTTTGGGGGGACCACTTTTCACCCCACTACACAAGGGAAGCAGAGGAAAGACATGGGCTGAAGGGCTTTGACCAGTGGAGAGACATGGCCTGACTTACAGTTTAATGGCTCTTTCCAGCTGCTGTGTTGAGAAGACACTATAGTTGGAAAGTGTAGAAGCAGAGGGAACTGCAGGAAGCTACTGAAAAAAATCTAGGAGAACCATAATGATGGCATGGGCTACAGTTGACAGCAGTGAAGGTTGTGAAAAACAATCAGGTTCTGCATCTCTTTTGAAAGCAAAGCTGACAGGCTTAGCTAACAGATCTGTTGAGTGTTAGAAAAACGTAAAGCCCATAGAACCATCAGTGAATACCTCAAACTTATTCAGCCAAACATGTATCAGTGAAGTAATATAAAATAATGGGGCAAGTAGTGAACTACTCATGGGTTGGTTGATTCTGGGGACTTTGGTTATCTATAAAAAGTCAATTTAGATCTTTATTATTATTACCTTGGCATACACCAAAATAAATTCCCGATAGATGAAAAGCTACATGAGAAAAAACTAGTCATCAGTCTTTTCTTTTTTTTGCCACAGTAAAATGAAAGTGAAAAATTTCTATTCTTTGGATGGTGGAGGAGGAATGGAAGAAAAGCAATACCTGTCCTCTTTGTTCAGCAGCAACTCATTAGAAAAGATACTGACAAAAGATTCTATTTACAATCACAATAAAGAATCGAATAACTAGGGATCAATCAAGTCCACAGAGGTTAGGTTAACAACCCCCCACTTGAGACAGAAGAGCGAGAAGAGAGAAGAGCAAAGACAGAAGGGAAGAGGGCTTGAAACAGAAGCTGCTACTTCCTGGCTGTCCAATTCCGCAGACATTAGTGGCCTGTGACTATAGAGCACTTGACAGGGACACCCGTCCGTGGAGTTCAAACAGAAGTGTGCTGTAAATGTAAAACATACCTAAAAGACTTGGTACAAAAAAAAAAAGTAAAATATCCCATTCGTAATGTTGTGTATTGCTTATATGTTGAAATGATATTTCGGATCACAGGGTTAAATAAAATTCGTTATTAAAATAAATTTATTTTCCCCGTGCGGCTGCTGGAAAATTTAAAAGTTCACCAGTGGCTCGCACTCTATTCCTATTGGCCAGCGCTGCTCTAGCTGGATGGCAATTGCAAGCAGCAAAGGGCTTTCAACCTCACAGTGGCTTAACGTCTTTATATTTCAATTGGGACTGATCAGACAACAACCTTAAAGGGTTGGTGAGAGGAAGCAACGAGTTACAGTTAACAGCGTACTCAGCCAGGTGCCCACGTGCCCACACCCGGGTTAAATCCAGTAAAGGTAAGTAAACAGCGGCCGGAGCCACGCCCACAGACTATGGGCCGCGAAGGCGGGCTAAGTTTGGGATCCCAGCCGGGGCTGCCAAGGGAGGGATCCAGGCCCAAAGCACTAGCGCACGCTCATGCGCAGGCGCGTCGTCACTGGGGCCGAATCAGCCAGATTGTGGAGGCGTTCCGCGCGCGCCTCAGGTCCGGCCCCTTTCTCCTGACCCCGCCGCACGTCGCGGCACGCACGGGGCGGTGCAGAGGTGGGCGGGTCCTAGCGGCGCGGCCTGAAGGCGGCGGGAGTCTGTAATCCCTCTCTTGGCGGTGGCCCACGCGGCTCGCACGCTGTGTGGGGCAACATGGCGGACATGGAAGGTAGGGGACGTTCTCTCGTGTTTGGTAGGGCTGGGTATCTCCGGCCGGGGCCAGCTCTGCTTGCTCGGAGGGCCGGGGGAGGTGGACGGCGTTGGGGCCCGAGCTCTGCAGGTTCCAGCCGCTGGATTGGCCCGGTCGCCGCCGGGCTTCCTGCCGGCCTTGCTCCTTGGCTTAGGCTCTGCGGGTGAGGGCAAAAAAGCGGGAGGTCCTCGTGATGAGGTGGCGCCGCGAGGCCCGGGCTTTCCGCTGACGGCACAGCCCCTTTAGGGCCCGGGTCGCCATGGAAAGGCGTTGGCCGTGCGGGGGACCCTGCGATGGCAGGAGACCTAGCAGTACCTGTGCCGCTGGCAGCTCAGATGCCACGGTCTGCGCCACATGTTGAGGAAAGGAAAGGGTGGTTGGAACTGGCGTGGAAGAAAAGGGGCCCAGGGGCTCCAGCGTGGGCGTAGGTCCAACAGGCAAGAAAGTTCAGGAGGTCATAAACTCGCGCGGACAGTCAAGCGATCACTTATGGAACTTTCCGGCCTCGCAGGCCGATCGCTTCTGCGGCGTGTTTAAGCCCCGCCACGGCCACGTGGTGAACCGATCGGAAGCTGACATGTGCGACTGCTTGCAGTCAGTTACTGAGCCATGCAACCCACGTATTTGGCCTTACAGTTTGTTTTCCCCAGTAATTCTAGGGAATTACATCCATTTAATACCTGCCCTGGTTTCAGTCTCTATTTTAAACTTTGTTGTCTTTATTTGTGGGGATAACTCCCAAATTGGGATTTGTCTGTTTGTTTTTAGTACTTATTTTGCCGAAGAAGCATAAGAAGAAAAAAGGGCTGAAGTCATTACCAGAAGAAGATGTAGCAGTGAGTAGGAATATGTTTTACTTTGTTTTGATTTAAAAAGACCACTTAGATAACAAACTACAGAAAACTTTTTAAAGGTTTTGAAGAAATTTGGTGGTTGGTGGTTGTGTAGTTTCCCAGCCAACCTAAGCCTCTCCAATCGGGTAGTTTCCTAAATGGTCTTGGCCTCACCAACCCCTTTCCCTGCAATTTTCTCTTATCCCACCTGCAGACCCGCTATCTCTCTTTCTCTTTAAATAGCTTTATCCATCTTGGGGGCACTTAATTTAACCTTCTGACAGCCTGGCTCATTTCTGCTCTTTCCCTTGGAGGTCTCAGTGAAGAGGCGTAGACTACCTTGTTTTCTATTGAAAGGGCATAGACTTCTGTGGTAGTAATGGAATTGTTCAAAATCAGGTGGGACGTCTAATTGGGTATGTTTCTGTCCCATGGAAGGAAATACAACACGTTGAAGAATTTCTTATCAAACCTGAATCCAAAGTGGCTCAGCTGGACACATCTCAGTGGCCCCTGTTGCTAAAGGTATGTGGTTAAGATTGTACATCACGTGAGTGCTTAATACTGGCATTCTTTGCTAAGGAAATGCCCGGTGATACGGTCTAAAGCAATGTTCCTCAAGGTGTCTGAGATGAAGGACCAAGTTAGTATTTTTATTTCCAATGCACCCAACACTGTCACAGAATACATTTAAAATGTTGAAACGACTGCTCTCAGAGTTTATAAACAATTAGTTCTTCAGTTCCTCTGCTTGACGCCACCTTACAGACTTGTGCCAATTTGTGGGCCGTGCTTGAAGTAGGACTGCTTTAGTGCTTGAGAAGCATGGGCTTTGAAGCCAGACCAATTGGGGTCAGGCAGTGTGTGAACTTGGGCCAATCATTTAACCTCTTTGAGGCTGTTTGCACATAATATCTTTTAGTAAGACATGCTGAGGGTTGTGGGAGGTAATCCATGAAATGTGTTTAGCCAGTGTCTGGTGTGTAACGTGTCTTCTAGAAATTATTGACTGTTGTGTTGGCCTGTAAATAGAGTAGTAATGATTTGAATTACAGGTTTCACAAATGATTTAATGAGCACCAGCTCTGAGTTTAGGAGAAAAGGTTAAAGGGAGAAAAAGTTACTGAGAACACCCCTTGACCAAGTATTTTAATAAAACGTGTATATAATGGCAAAAGAATGAGATTTGCTTACGTAATTGAACACAGTTGAGTTTCTGCTTGACCAGATGTGTCTTCCATTTCGATAGCATCTGCTTTTCTGTTGTAGGCCCTGGGAATATGTCGATGAACCTGGTAGGCAAAGTCCCTATTGTCATGGAACTTAGAATGTAGGGGTGGGTAGGAGATAGTTTAAAAAATAACTGCTCTTTGTGTAAAGAATGATTGCTATTTGTGGTAAGTACCATGACAAAATGAAATTGGGTGATATGAAAAATGGGCTTCAGTTGAGGGGAGCTCCTTCAGACCAGTGGTTGAGCCTCAGAAAGGAGGAGAGTAAAAAGGAGCAGACATGAGAAAAGCAGAGCTAGGAGCTTCTGGAGCAGGAACAAGCTAATTATGTTTGAGAGACATTGTCTTCAATTGCCAGTCTTCAATTAGGCTATCTTTTGTGCCTGAGAAAATCAAAGCTAGTCCATATTTTATTCATAAAACTGCACAGTGAAGCCCAATCTGCTCTGTGATACCCCAAGAAGTCTCTATTAGGTTGGTGCAAAAGTAATTGTGGTTTTTGCAATTGTTTTTAACCTTTTAAACTGCAATTATTTCTGCACCAACCTAATAGAAGAGTGATCAGATTTGCCTTATTCATCCATCCATGCATCCATCCAGAATGTGTTTATTGGGATGGTTCCTCATCCTGATTCAGGGTGCTTTTAGTGCTGCTGCCTTCTGAAGCAGCATCCTTCTGTAAGCCTTGCTTTTCCTCCTGTAGGCTCACAGAAGACAGTGGAGCAGCCAGTACACAAAACTAGCGTTTAGACATGGCTAAGGACAGTGATGTTATAGCCTCTTGGGCATTTCACAGCCATGAAGGGGAGTTGGGGTTCTGCCCCGGGCGCTATTTCTTGCCTTCCTCTTCTCTTCTGGAGAGGGATGTTCTCATGGGGGGGTGGACAGGAAGAAATTTGTCTTTTTCTTACTCGGGTGAATTTTCCAGTATGTAAGCAGGTTTAGTCTGTCACAGCAGATAATGAACATATAGGAGCAACATCCGAGTTTGTGTACAGTAACAGTAACCATGTCACGATTGGTGGTAGTGCTAACTCTGGTTTTACATATATTAATGGCTTAGTAAGTTTATTTTGTGTTGTATTGTTGCTTTCTAGAACTTTGATAAGCTAAATGTAAGGACGACACACTATACACCTCTTCCTTGTGGTTCAAGTCCTCTGAAGAGGGAGATTGGAGATTATATCAGGTAAGTGTTGGGAAGCAAGCACTGTTCAAACTTGAGTTCTGTTCGCAATAACCCGTTCACATCAGTTATTCAAGGAGATAGCGGTATCGTAGAATGGCATTGCCCTAAACCTCATAGAACCTGTACGCATGGTCAACTCTTAATTTTTACTCTTCAAATTTAGTTTTGATTAGAGGATCGGAGCTGATGGCCCAGTAATTTCTTTTCCATTCTAGGACAGGTTTCATTAATCTTGACAAGCCCTCCAACCCCTCTTCCCATGAGGTGGTAGCCTGGATCCGACGGATACTTCGGGTGGAGAAGACGGGACACAGTGGTACTCTAGACCCCAAGGTGACTGGCTGTTTAATCGTGTGCATAGAACGAGCCACTCGCTTGGTAAAATCACAGCAAAGTGCAGGTACGTGGAAGAGGTGGCTAACTTGAGACTGGAAGGCTTTGTGCATTTCCTTTCCCTTCTACTTACGTGTTGGCTCTTGGAAATTATTTCTTCCATAGTAAAAAGACCCTAAGCAGGGCTACTCTTGCTTTCTGTGCACCTTCTGTCCTCTGCCGGACCCTGGTTTGCCTTTCTTGGAGTTCCAGGTACTGTGTGCACACTGAGGCAGACCTGCATCCGACCCGCTGTTATTTTATCACTCCAGGCTCCTGAACTCTGCTGCCACTTCGGCCTGAAGTGCCTTTCCCTCATTTTCATCAGGGAATATTCTCCTACTTGACCTTGCGAAGTTTTTTCCAGGCAGGTTCTACACTGGGTACTCCCAACTGTCCCTGTGAGCACATTGAAGCTTGAACCCTGATGAGAGAAAGTGTCTTTATTGCTTTCCCATGTCTGTACCATGCAATCTTAAGAAGGTCAAATTGCCTGCTTTTCCTGCTGCACAAAATGGGATACGAGTATATAAAAATACAGAAAACTCAGTGGCCGCACCTGACTACTCTTTTGTCATTTTTTCAGGCAAAGAGTATGTGGGAATTGTCCGGCTACACAATGCTATTGAAGGGGGGACTCAACTTTTTAGGGTAAGTCTGTAATTGTAGGGAGGGCATCCTTTGGCAACGTGGATCTCTGAGCCCCTAGACATCTGGAGAAAGGTCAACTTTCCTGGCTGGTGTCTCTTGTGCCCCTTTCAGTGGGCTGCCTTAACTAGCCTGGACAGGTGACTACAAATGGCAGGGGAACTTCCGGCCATGTCCCTTCTGAGGAGAGGGTTCTGATCAGCACTGAGCCATCCATGTGTGGTTGAAGAAAAGCAAAAGGCATTTTAGATCAAGAAACCTGTGCATTTCAGTTGTGTCCGTAAAACTCCCAAAATGTGCCCTTTGATCTTATTTGAGAGTCCATGCAATGAGAGTCTTTATTTTGGTTTGTGCTTATTCTCAGGCCCTAGAAACTCTGACAGGCGCCTTATTCCAGCGACCCCCACTTATTGCTGCAGTAAAGAGGCAACTCCGAGTGCGGACCATCTATGAGAGCAAAATGATTGAGTACGATCCTGAAAGAAGATTAGGTGGGTTATTAGGCCTACGAGGAATTGCATTAACATAGACCATGGGGTAGGAATGCTTCCTTGAAAACTGCTCTGTTGGTAAAAGTCGATGCCCTTAGTATATGGTGCAGTTGTGGCCTGTGTCTGTCGTCTCTAGTCTCACTGGCTCAGGTCTGGGTTTCTCAATTGGTGATGTGTTTATTTTGGAAAATATTTACTACTTTTGTGTGTGTGTGTGTGTGTGTGTGTATATGTGTGTCTTAGGAATCTTTTGGGTGAGTTGTGAGGCCGGCACTTACATTCGGACGCTGTGTGTGCACCTTGGTTTATTATTGGGAGTTGGCGGTCAGATGCAGGAACTTCGGAGAATTCGTTCTGGAGTCATGAGCGAAAAGGTACACACCATGGCGGGACAAGAAGTTTTAGAGCTGGTACTTAATATGGTCTACCCCTGGGTACAACTCCATCTGCTTCACATGCTGGGAAAGGCAGTTTCCAAAGTGTTGAGTTCAGTTCAGGGCAGCAACCCCTGTTCTGTTAATTAAACTTTGGGACATTGAAACAGGCTAGGGAAGATAATTGGATAGAAAGCATTACTCTATTCATTTACTTCCCAGCCTACAAAAATGCTTGCTCAGATTTAAATATATGACCAATTAATTATAATCAGCAGTTAAAGATGTCCAGAGAGGAGTGATTCTAAAGTGACTGAAGACCAATGAGCTTAGACTTGGCAGACAAGACTAAATTCATTCAGTGTTCGGAATTTGGGGGTCCATTGGGCTATTTGAACAATGACACTGTTATTTTCATACATCGCTGCTTTTCAGGACCACATGGTGACAATGCATGATGTGCTTGATGCCCAGTGGCTGTACGACAACCACAAGGATGAGAGTTACCTGCGGCGAGTTGTGTACCCTTTGGAAAAGCTGTTGACATCTCATAAACGGCTGGTGATGAAAGACAGTGCAGTGAGTTCTGGGCTTTGAGTCCATGTTTGGACAGAATGTGACTCCAAACATGACATGTGGTCCATGTTCTGAAAACTTTTCTCCTCGAGATGAAACATGATTTTGTGAACTTATTTTCCTTGGGGTTTCTTTTCCTTTTTTGGTTTCGTAGATTGGATTCTGGACTTGTTTTCCCCCTTTTTTTGGTTAATAGTGGAAGCATTTATGATTAACTTTTTTAATTAGATCAATACCAAATACTAAATACAAGTAAAAGTTTAATGCTAGGTCTAATTGCATTTCAAAATAAGGCAAATTAATTAAATATTTTCCTAGAGTCTATAAAACAAACATCACTGGGCCTTTCAAACCTTTTTTCTTAGCATATTTACTAAATAACATTGGGAGTAGTCCTCTTAATGATGCAAGTAAATATGCAATTAATTATGTCAATTTGGGTTTCCTCTTCAGTAGTGATTTAAGGATGAGTTTCTTTCCAAGTAGTCCAGAATTTTGTAAATAGCCTCTTTTATGTTTGGTACATTTTTTTATATGTTTGATGTATCTTTTATATGTTACATGTGGTTCATAGTAAAAGGCAAAGAATAAAGAGGTATACTGAAGCATGCCACTATGACAATAGCCACACGAAACAGAAATATAATTGTCATATACCTTCCTTATGCTGGGGTCAAAGTGGTAGCTTCTGGGTGATTTTTTATTTTTTAATTAAAAAATGTTTCTATTAAAGTTTATTGGGGTGACAGTTGTTAGTAAAGTTACACAGATTTCAGGTGTACAATTCTGTATTACATCATCTATCACATTGTGTGTTCACCACCCGGAGTCAGTTCTCTTTCCATCACCATATGTTGGCACTTCTGGGTGAATTTGAGGGGGTGGGGTTGGAATACAGTCAGCAGAAGAGATCTAGGTGAGTGAAGACAAGATGGGACAAGGCAGGTGGATGCGTTGAGTGTCCTTGAACTCTGGGAGAGGTGGCCTTAACTTGTACCTATTGGCCTATAGGTTATGCCAAAATGTATTTGTATTGGTTCAGCTGGCCTTGTAATCTGGCTTGTGAGTTACTTTGGGAACCTGCTATTACCCAGATCTCCCAATAAATCTAATCAGTCTCTAGTTCTGTCCAAGTTTTTCCCTAACGTAAGGCATAGAGAACAGCTAAGGAAAATTAAGTCTGGGTTTGGGTTGAAAATGAAACGACCTTTCAGTCACACAGATGTACAAGGAGTAGCTGTGTGAAGGCCTCTAACATTTCTAAGCCAGTGTGTGTAAAGTGCCTAGTGCACAGTGCATGGCTGCTGTCACTCGAAGTCCCTTCATGTGCCAATTGCAGCCAATGGCTGTCAGTGCTGTTGGCACCATTTCACAGGTGGAGAGATGCTCGCAGGTCCCCTCCTCCTTGTCCACCTTTGCTCTGATGTGGGTGTGGGGTGGAGGGCAGTGCCTCGGGCTCTCATGGGTGGTGCCATCCCTGTAGGTGAATGCAATCTGCTATGGGGCGAAGATCATGCTTCCGGGTGTTCTCCGATACGAGGACGGCATTGAAGTTAATCAGGAGATTGTAGTCATCACCACCAAAGGGGAAGCAATCTGCATAGGTAAGAGGGGAACGCGCCCCTGGTCCTTCTGTACCCTCAAAGCTAGGCTCATGAAGAGCAGGTCCCCGTGTCCTGCCCCCTCGCTCTCAGCTACTTGCTGTATAGCCAAGCACCTGAAGGGGTCGTCACAGTGAAGGGCCATGTCAGAAGGGACAGGCGAGGGAGCGGTCAGTGGGGGTTCCCCTTGTGCCACAGGCTGCTGTTAGAGGCCATGTCTCAGCAGCTTGGCTGTCCAGTGAAGAGAGGGAATCAATGAGTGGGAATGTATGTCTGGTAATCGATGAAGGGCCTTAGCCCACCCCATCTGTATAGCCACATGCACACCCTCAGAAGAGGGCACCTCAGTTGAGGTGGCAGACCTGGGGATTTGAAGAAGTTGCAGAAATGATAGAATTTGGGCTTACGGGTTATCAAGTCTTTCCCCTAAAATCATTCTTTTCTCGCTCCGACACCTGCAGCAATTGCATTAATGACCACAGCAGTGATCTCTACCTGCGACCATGGCATAGTAGCCAAGATTAAGAGAGTGATCATGGAGAGAGACACTTACCCTCGGAAGTGGGGCTTAGGTCCCAAGGTAAGCGGGACTGGGGGTGTGCTGTCAGGTTGTTTAGTTTAGTATTTCGAATACTTGGGCAGTGCTTGGTGTGTCCCCACCGCCACAGCCTCGCCTTGTGCTGGGCTCTGGGGGAGGGGACGGTGATTAGAAGTGTGCCTGTCTCCGAGCCTGGAGGGGTCAGTCTCATGGGAGGAAGCTGATAGGCATCACACATTGACAACAGACTGGTGGCTTGTAGCCCAGTTGAGGGCTTATCAAGGAGTGCAGAGGTGCCTGGCACCTTGAGAGCCCGCAGTGAGGGGTTCTTCCTGGTTGGGGGTTCTGGGTAAGAGGCTTGCACTTGAGCCATGCCAGTGTGAAGGACGTAACATTAGATACTGATGAGGTGAAGAGGGGGGGGAGGCCCAGGGCACTGGACTAGCATGTGCAAAGGCCCTGTGCCACACGTGGCACTGCACAGGCTCTCGCTAGGACATAAGCTTCGTGACCTTGAACTTGAACAGTCCATGTTGGCTTCTATTGGAGAGAGTGGGTGAGTTTGGACTGCTCTGTAGAGGAGTGAGGCCCAGCTAACAATACACAAGGGAGGAACATCATTGGAGCCAGCTGCATGCAGTCATAATACCTGCTTTATGTGTTGACACCGTCCTGATGTTGAAACCCTGATGGTCCACCAGGCAAGTCAGAAGAGGTTGATGATCAAGCAGGGCCTTCTGGATAAGCACGGCAAGCCCACGGACAGTACACCTGCCACCTGGACGCAGGAGTATGTCGACTACAGGTGAGGCCAGGGTGTTTTAGTGACCCAGGGCAGGTAGACTGCCTTTGGATGCAGTCACTACCGGTGAGGACGCCAGCTGCAGTGCGGATAGGAGGGTGTGGAGCTCACGGGTAGATGGAGCACGCTGGCCACCTGGACAAGTCCATCAAATACAAATGAGGATAGGAAGTTGTGGGGGGGGACAGAATTAGTTTGGGGGGAACTGGCTAAATGGGGTCCAAGAGAACCCATGTGGCATTCCATGAGGCCTGAGGGCTGTAGGGTAGCAGCAGGTTGCTTTACCTTGACTGCCCTGGCCAGGTAGGGGCGTGGGCCTGCCCAGCAGACAGTTATCCCTTTCTAGTCTGGCTTGTGGGACTCTAGAGGGAGTCAGTCTGCTACAGTAAGTGGTGAGTTCTTCTGTCCAACGTCACTATTTTGATGGTGGCTTCAGACTTGCCAGATATCACTAGTTGATGCCAGTGCAGCAGTTCTCCAGGGAAAGCTGCTCAGTGAATCTGACCAGTGGCTTCTCCTCCTTTCAGTGATGTGAAGAAAGAGGTGCTGCCCGAAACTGTAAAAGCTGAAAAGGTGAGTGGCATGCTGGGATCCGTTTGGATTGTGCTTCTCTTGCTGACTGGTGACGGCAGTCTGGCCATGGATCCTGGCTCAGTCTGCCAGGGCTTCCCGTCCCCGTGGGAGCACGGTGCCCACGGAGCTGTGTTCCCAGGCTGCTCACTGGGGCTCCACAGGTGCCAGGTCACATGCCCTACTGGGTTTGCTGCAGGGTGGGGGTGGGCTCTGGAATCAAACTGGCACCACTGAAACAGTGGGGGTGCGTGTTAGCTGGCTCCCAAGTGGTGGCACAGGTGTATTGAAATTGGAGGCTGTGACACTTGGAGCTGTATGAGACTCAGCAGGGAGCAAAATCCCCAGAGGCCGGCAGCCGCCTCTAGATTGCATGAGGTCAGTGTTTCCAAAGTCTGAGAATGACGTGTGCGGCACTGAGCGACCTACATTGAGCTGTCTGGGAAGAGCTTTTCCTGCCTTCCTCGCCACCTCTGAGAACTTGTGGCAGTGCCCCGAGGGGGAGCATGGCATCCAACTTTGTACACTAGTGAGGTTGACCTCCACAGAAATAGCTTGCCTGGGGCCATTCTGTCCCCGAGCTCCATGCTGCAGCTTTGGTGCTCCTGCCATGCCCATGGCTTCCTGGTCTTTGTGGACGAGACTGCCTTCAAATCCTTGGCGAATCTTAGGACATGTGGGGTTCATAATTAGAAAACTTCCTACTGGACTCAGCATCTTTTCTGGTACCCAACCCCCGCCACCTTTTGACTTAGCCTTTCTCCTCCGTTCTTGCTCAAAATCTAATATTGATCGCTTGTCTCTACCTTAGCGGCGGCGACAGAGTGAAAGTGACGAGACCTCTCCAGCGTCTCCACAGTTGATCAAGAAGGGAAAGAAGAAGAAGAAGGACAAGAAGGCCAGAGCTGCTGAGGAGAGTGCGGACGAGCCAGGAGACGGGGTATGTAGATACATTCAGAGTCCTTGGGCCTGCCTGGTCCTCGGAGGGGCAGGGATTGCCCAGGTGGCACCGGCTTCCTGGAGTGCCTTTGCCCCACTGCCCCCATGGGATGGACAGAGGCAGGCCCGGGGCTTTGATGGTGACAGCATATAGGACTCTGTTGATGGTGGGTGGGGAGGACGTGTAGCTTGGGACTCGGGATGCTCCTGTTTGTGAAAGTGGGCCCCTGGGACACCACGCGCAAGCTCAGCACTTCGTTATGTGCAAAACTGATTTAAGCCAGAATAGCCTTACAGGTCCTGAAAAGGCTTACTGGCCGTGCAGAACTTCCCTGATTTCCTTTTGGATAGTGGGATGGTTCTGTTAACATACTCTGTGAGCTTTCTTTCTCTTTCTCACAGGACAGTGACACCACCAAGAAGAAGAAGAAGAAGAAGAAAATAAAAGTGGAGGTGCTTTCTGGGTAGTGGAGAGCACTTTAAGCACTGTATGCAGCTGGGAGGAGAAATGACGGCCTTACTCAAAAAAGAGTTTCTTTTGTTGTTGAGGGAATGGAACATAGGGCCAGAACAGGTGGAGAGTTATGGCACACTGTAGCTGCTAGCCAAGACCTCAGTGATATTAACTGCTGTGCTCATCCCATCCTGTCCTGTTTTAAGGATATGGGTGCAGGAGGCACATTTGACACCGCCCACTCTCCTGCTTGGGAGTCCGGAAGCCCTGCCTTCAGACGCAGCTCTGCCCAGTAACCATGTGCAGCTGTTTCCTGATGGCTGTTTTAACATCATTGTCCTTTACTCATTTGCTTCTGCCACCCCCCCCCCATTTAAAAGTTTGCAAAACTTGCATAGTGAAATGGTGTAGAGTAAAAGAATATAGCTGAACCATGTTCACTGGGCGGATAAATCTGCAGTCCCGAGGGCAGTGGTCTGTTCTGGTGTCCATCTCCCTTCCACGTAAAGGCCTGCCAAGGACTCAAGGTCTTCTGTCTCAGCCATTTCCGGGCCCTCTGCCCTAGCAGTCGCTGGTGCACTTAGAGCTTGGGTATAGCCTCCGCACCTAAATCCATCTGGCTACTTGTGACAAGCTTGTGTTCTCTTGTTTCAACCCTCATTTACTTTCAAAGGATACGATCACTCATTGCTAGGAAGAGCTGGTTGTAATTTTTACTTATTAAAGTTTACTTATGTTTTTAAAGTATTCCTGTTGGGTCTTCTAATTGTTGATCTCAAACCAGTAGAACAAAAAATATAATTTGATTAGCAATCTAGGGACCTTTATGTCATTTGAAATTTGATGCTTTTCCTTTATATTTGGTTTCCTTTCTGGTTCTGTGTCTTGCAACATACACCTTAGGGCATGTCATCTGACACGGGATCAAAGACTGAATCTTCATTGAAGATGCTGACTAGGTAACGAGTATTCATCACAAATTGAGGAATGACAGGAGAAAGGTGTAACTTATGTCGCCGGCCTGGCAGGAGGCGTCACTGTCAGGAAGGGGGAAGCATGTGAGAGCTAGATCTTGACAGGCTTTAAGTGTCTGTAGACATAGCTGGGCTCACGCTCAGTGGCGAGGGCCCACTGAAGCCCTGCTCATGGCCAGGTGAGTGGCCAGAAATGGGGTGGTGGTAGACGTGTGGGAATCCAAAGGCTGTGGTGAGGTCTAGGATTACCCAAAACCAAGAATAGGAGCAGCAGCTTGGGGAGTCGCTGGGTGCCGTGAGGAGAGGCCTCTGCAGGTGTGCAGAGTGTACCCCAGGACCCACTTGGCCCAGAGGCTGAGATTCCCCTACATGCTAAATGTGGCCAGAATGTAAGCCTCCGGCAAGATTTAGCAGGAAGCTACATGCCTGCCTAATGGTTCCTGGCCAGGACAAGAACTGCAGGTAGACACCAGTCTTGGGACCTGGAGTTGGGGGCGGGGTTGGGTTTTTCCCCCGACGGTACAGGGGTTTGTAATCCTAGCAGCTGCATTTTAGCTCTTGGGGGCTAATGTGAAAGACAGTTTAATCTGAGCAGCCAGTCGCGGGTGCTCTGAAAACTATCTTGAGAATAAAGAAAGCTAAAAGGAGTGACTGACACCAAATTGTGCCCTGCCCAGCACGCGCACCTTCCCCCCCCCCCCACAAGAGAGGTTGGGTTATTCTAGACCGTTAAGATGGTTACTGGCTTGAGGGAACCATCTGGTGTGGATGCCGTCCTCCAGGAGCTGAAATAAAGCAGGTGATATTTCCCTTTCCAGAGGCTTGTGGAACAGGTGGAAATCCAGAGATTTACAAGGTTACTGGCATTTTAAGAGCAACATTTTTATTGCTTTTGAAGATTTTCCTAGAGCACATCCTATAGTACAGCTGTTTTATTTTGGCATTTTAGAAAGTTGCAGTTCAAAGTGCTTTCTTCAAAGTAAAGATAAATGAAATGCCCAGTGTGATTAAAGAAGGAGCTGAGGCTTTCGAGGGACAGGGTCCATTGCTTTTCCTCCCCATGTGTGCCATCTTTGATTATTAGTATTTGGATAGTACTTCTGGCCCTCAACTTCCACATATCCTTTTGAAATCCTTATCAACGAGGCCCTGGGTATCATGAAAACCAGAGCCCAGCCCTTCAGGAACTTGAACGAGACTGACACCCACTGGCCTAATTAGGATAGTTGCATAGAGCTGAAAGCTGACGAAACTAGCTGAAGTGACCCTGTTTGTCTCAAAGCAAGGGGAATGGAGTTCCAGACACGAGAAGGGCATATAGTAGTTCCCCGTATTCTGCAAGCTTAGTAAACCCAGGAGACAGGCACCCACTGTGGAGAACTGCATGCCTGGTCAAAGGCATCGTGCAATTTCTGAAGGGTGTCATCAACGCCATTATTGACCAGTGAGAGGTCGAAGTAATGTGCATACTGGCTGCGGATGGCCTCTGAGTCCTTCTGCAGCTGCTGAAGGGCTTCCGTCTGCAAAGAGAGAAATAGCCACTGATGAAGCCGGAGAGGCCAGTGACGGCTTTTAAGTGGGTGTTGACTATTGTGACCATTGCCTGGCTCCCAGTCACCTGCTTAAACACTCATACCCTGAAGACCTTGCTGGAAAATGTTAAGTCGGACATGGAAGAACACCAATTCCCAGAGGATCCTGAACTAACCTTGATTATAAATAATCAGAGCTCTCTGGAAGACCAGTAGCTATGTTGAGATGGCATGGACTTCACCAGCATCTCCCAGTTCTTGCCTTTGAACATGGAGAGCTGCAATCCCAGGACAAGGATAACAGCAATGTACACCCCAGGCCTCTTTCTAGGACCCAAACCAAGTGGCCATGAAAAGACTGATTATTTTACTCCATACAAGTCAAAATGTTTCCGTAGCAATAAACAAAAGATATGCCAAACTGGAAAAAAAAATATTTGGAACGGGTATCACAAAGGGCTAATTACCCTAACAAGAGTTCCTAGAAATCAACAAGAAAAATGTCAATAACCGAATACAACAATAAGCTAAGGATATGACCAGGTGGTAACAGAAAAGGCCCTTAAGAGTCTAACAAGATACTCAACCACGTATAGTGTAAGATGAAAGTACAATGAGATTTCATTTTTCCCTCTATTCCATTGGCCAGAAATGGAAGTTTGGATAACATGCTGGCACAGGGAAGCAAGCACTCTCCCAGGTACTCTCTGTCACAATTCCCAATTCCCTAAGCACGCATACTTGGACCTGGCCATCCTGCCTGCAATTTTTCCGACATATATTTGCACACATGTGAAATGCCATATTTACAGAGGCATTGGTTACAGTATTATTTATAATAGTCCAAGGTTTAAAACTACCAAATAGCCATAAAGAAGGGAATAGTGATACTAAATAATGAAGCTACATACTGTGTTTCCCCGAAAGTAAGACCTAGCCAGACAATTAGCTCTAATGTGTCTTTGAAGCAAAAATTATATATATTTTAAAAAAATATTATAGTAAAATAAGACCGGGTCTTACATTAATTTTTGCTCCAAAAGATACATTAGAGCTAATTGTCCGGCTAGGTCTTATTTTGGGGGAAACATGGTGCACGCAATGGGAGAGCACACAGCTACTGAAAAAGACTGAAGAAGCTCAATACGGATATGGAAAGATCTCCATTGTGTTCGGTAAAAAAGTGGGGTGCAGCAAAGTGTGTGCAGGGTAGAAACTGGGGAGTAGGCAGCAGGGGAGGCTTTTCAGTATATTCCCGGCCTCATTCCTCTCCTCTCCCTGTCTCCCCACAGCCACACCACACCCCAGGATGGTTTCAGTGCCATCTCCTTCACAGTTGTCCCTGCTTGCCCCACTTGAGCCCGTGTCTCACCATTGTCAAGATTTACCCAAGTGTCCATCTCTACCACTGGACCCTGAGCACTTCTGGAACAATGGCTGGGTCCCCATTGCCTAGTATGGTTATTGGCCTAGCTAGTAGTTTAATAACTGCTAAGTGAATAGAACATGCATATGCCCTTTGACTTCTTGGCCTTGCAGGAAGGAAAGTCGTAGCTAGGAGAATCACGGGTGATTTGGTCCCAAGCTGAAGTACTCTGGCCAGTGATCTGGACTGATGTCCCAGGCTGGGCAAGCCCAGAGAGTGAACCCCCACCCACCCTCCACACCCGCCTCCTTCCCACCTGAGTGCCCTGGTCAGTAGGTGCGATGAACACAATGAAAGGTGAAAGTTCTGCTGTCCGAACAATCTTCAGGGTCTAGGAAAAGAGGAAGAAGGAGAGGGAGGAAGAAAAGATTAAAAAACATAGCTGTCATGATGCATTCCTCTATAAGCATCTCTGGGCTTCAGCAAGCCCAGTACTATTTCCGTGGTTTCCAGTACTACTCTTCTTGCAGATGACCCCACTGAAAGTACGTGAAGCAAATCTGAGCTCCGCAAAGATTCCTATGAGCTTCACTCTTCAGCTCCCCCTTCCCCATCCACTCCTGCCTTTCTGTGCCCACCCACCTGGGGCTCGATGTCAAGGATGGCAATCTTGTCCTGCTGATGAATCTGGTGCACTGTTTCAAATTTGGTGCCAAACATGTTGCCCTGGTAGCTGCCAAACTCCAGGAACTCGTTGGCAGAGATGGCCCTGGTCATCTCCTCTGTGGAGATGAAGTGGTACTCCTTCCCGTCTTCCTCATTCTTCTTGGGCTGCCGTGTTGTATCTGTGCACAAGAACCCAAACCGCTGACCAAGTCAGGGTCCGCGCCACGGACTGTGGTGTCTGAACTGAAACCCGAGCTGTCTTTGGCACTGAGAATTTAATAGAGGGTTTTCTCCCACGGAGTCCCTAAGGGCTGATGATAGGCGACGATGTCTATCTGGAAACCCCCCATCCACCCAGAACATGTTTACCCTTCAAGAGGCAAAGCCCAACACAGAAAACTATCATCATCTTCCCTAACATGAAGTCACATGTTAGGGAAAACCACTAACCCCAGGAATACTGAAGCTGAAAAATGGAGAAATGACAGCTGGACATACTTTTAAAACAGATCTATAGGCAGTGGTCAGGATTTCTTGGAAGTATAGCTAAGTATTCTTTTTATAGTTTGGAAAGAAGAGTACTTCGGTTTCATTTAAACTCATATTGTTAAATGTTGGAATGTCCTTACGTCACAACACTTACTATTACTCATATAAACTGGCCTCTAAGTAAAATATGCCTCAGATAGTGTAGCTTGAGACCCAATCCTCCCCACCTGTCCGCGGTGGATCGCCCAATATCCATCCTCATTGTCAATCCACAGCCACACGTGCATCTCTCTTTCCATCTAATAAAACATCTCCTCCTTGTTGTGATGTTATCGTCACCCGTCACCCTTTCTCTAACTCCCTTCTCGTTCACACTTATTGAATGACGAGCCTGTACTGGTTATTTCTACTTCTAGATTTCCCCATTCACTCCTCAACCCAGGGTCATTTGCTTTCTGTCCTCAGTGTGTCACAATGTCCCTAAAGGCAAAATGGAGAAGGAATAAAAAAATACTAATATCATGTTTAGAATCCGCTTTCCTGCTTTGATTCGTAGAATCTCTTCCTGGGAATAGACGCCAGAAGTGATATGGGAATGGAAATGCCCCACCTGACCACTGACCCGATTCTCCCCCTACCTGGGACTGCTGCTGAGATTGTTTGTGCCTCTCCTGAGTGCTGCTCTGATTTAGAACACATTTCATGAGAAATCAGAGGTAGCCTAGACGTCGAACAATAGTGGATAACTGAGGAAATTACAGCGTAGCCACTCAGTGAACTAGAAGCGTTCTCAGAGTGATTGAGGCACCTGAGCAAATATTTATAATATAAAGTCAAAAAAGTAATATGTTTTTAATAACATATTACTCACTAATTTTGAAAGCAGGATAAAAATGTTTACTACTGCCTCTATTATGTACATGAACAGCACAGAAAAGAATAGGAAAACAACACAATTACATTGTTAGCTGGAGCGATTATGGGTACAAATGTGTATCTTTTCTAAATTGTGTTTTATTTTTATAATGAAACAATTAAAATCAAATAACCACCCCTAAAAGGCCACTATGGTATCTCGGATGGAGACTGGTGGTCCCACCTGCCCTCCCAGGCCCCCAGAGCTACTCACATGGGGCAGGGTACGCGAACTTCTCCGGATCCTGGCTGAGCAGGGTATTTTTAATGTGGCTGCGACCCACCCCACTGGCTCCTGCAGAAAGAGAGAAGAAAGGCTTAGTTAGAGAAGAGAGAATCCGTGTTGCTATGATTTTAATGAAGGCTTCCATTTCTTTCCCCAAAAACAAAGGGATGGGAGTAGGGATAAGATATGGGTTTTCATCTCTCAGAGTCCCAAATCACCAACAGGTCAAAGAGAGTTGGCACAGCTTCTGGACTGGGGAAAGGTGCAAGCATTCCTTTCAACTCAGGAGGATTTGGGGCTTCGGGCCTGCGTCCCATTCGGGGAGGAGGCTCTTTCTAAGGGTGAAAGGTCAGGACTCAGAACATAAGAGTTAATACCACTGAGGAGCCAGCTAACACACAGGGGGTTCTGTCCATGTTCTAAGGATATTTGCTTGACTGAACTCTCCAAAATGAATAGAACTGAATTCAAGCCAGTGTTTTAACTGGAAATTTGACCAGAACCCTAATACAGACCTTCTAATCAATTAATATTTTAACTCAAAAGACAGGGATGTGAGCCACCCACCGGAGCCAAGGACTTATTTCATTTCAAGGCCAGGGGGCTCATGTGGATGACTAACGGGCACAGAAGACTTCTGAGGGCCCCGCAGGTTGCTAACAAAGCACTCTAACATAAGCACTTAAACAAACAAACAGACAAAGAAACAAACAAACAAAACAAGCATAGGACTGGAACACACTTTCTGCCAACCAGATGAACAAAGAACCAAACCCACTTTAGGACTGGCCAGCATCAAACCCAACCTAAAAGAATTAGTTGCTGAAAAACTGGTGAGGTTCAGTTTCTCTTTTAAGGTGAACCCAGATGGCGTGTTTGTGAGAACTCAGAAAATTCTTCATATCCGCTCTACATGGAGTATCTGAGAGTTCTTTTTTGCCAGTCTTTTCTTTTTTGGAAGAACAGTGATATACAACAGGCAGGAGAATAAGGACACCAATGTACTCGAACTAGCCAAGCAACGCGGGGCAATGAGAAGATACCGATCAGCACCAGGGTCTTCCTCTTGAACGCAGGGAGCCGAACGACTTCCTCGTAGGAAACGACATCCAGTTGGTCAAAAACTAGAGACACAGAAAAGCAAGCAATGTTCATTTCCAGAGCTGGGGAGAAATCACGTGGGGTGATTTTCTCCTGCTCCTATCTTTATCTAGAATGCTCCTAGCAGGACGTAGGCATTTAACAAATGGTAGATTATTATTCACTTGGTATCCACAACATGCTTGAAAACCCGTTCATAATTTTAGTGTCTTGCAGGTAAAAAACAAAGCTGGAATTAGTTGTCAGGAAAACATGCTACTCTCTGGGGTTGCACAGACCTTCCAGCTTGTAATGCCGATGGCAGTGATACACTGAAAGTTCTGGAAGGCTGTTCAGTTGGTTACCCGAGGGGTGAGGATGATAAGCAGGTGTGAGCAGACCACTAGCCTTCCTTTCCATGTACTGGCATTGTCTCACTCATCGCAGTGAGCTTGGGAGGATGGATGCAATAAAAGAAAACCTGAACAGCATGCTTTCTGCATAACGTACGTCCCACTGTGCCCCACACCATCTCCCTTATGCTGCCAGGAGCCCACAGACAGGAGGCCCAGGAAGCGTACTTGAGCTGTGCTTGGCAAGGTACTTGTCTTTGTACTTCTTCTTCTTTCCAAAGGGACTGCAGCTCGGGGCTGCGCTCGGAGCAGACTGAGCCACACTTGCCACTCGCCTGGTAAGAAAAGACGACCAAGGATGTCAGCGGACCCTTGGTGTAAAAACCCCAAGGACGTTAGCCTGTGCTATGACAGGGCTCGGTGACCCTGTTTCCCTTCTACACTAAACTTCCAGACTGCTCTGCCTCCATCCCTTTGTAATTACCAAAAACCCTCGTGTTGTCCTTCATGCCTCTCCTCTCTCTCACCCTCTGCCAGCCACTCATTCTGTGTGTCTCTAACACTGTCCCCACTCACTCTTATCCTCTCCCCCACTCTCCCTCAGCCCCTCACTTTCCGTGTGTCTCTCAGCCTGTCTCTTTCTTTTTAGTGTCTGTATGTGTTTCTGTCTCCCTCCCCCTCACTCGCCCTGTGTGTGTCTCTCTCTCATAACCTATCCTTGCTCCTCTTCAATCTCTCTCATGCCCCGCTCTTTCTAAGCCTCTCACTCTCTGTGTTTGTGTCAGTACCCACTCAACCTCTCTGTCTCTTTGTCTCTGTCTCTCTTCTTCTCTGTCTTTACCCTGCACTCCTCCATCTCCCACTCCCCTTCTCTCAGCTTCTCTCGTGTGTAGACAGCTCTGGGTCTGTGATGAGCAGGGTTTATAGACCAGAATGAAGGAAGAATCATGTGAGCCAATGTGTACATGGTATTCTCGGTATTGCGCTTGGATCTGGGGTGCCTAGAGCTGAGGGCTCTGCAAAGAGAGAGGTAGAAAGAGCCCAGCTGGAATGGTCAGGCTGCTTTGATGGGAGGACGCAGTGGGGGTTCGCTTCCTGGACACATTTCCACTGCCAGGTGTTTGAACACCCACATAAGAACACGAGGGAGGCGGGTGAGCCCTGGGAAACCATCCCTGCATTAGTCTGGATGGCAGCTGGCAGAGGGCTCTGGGCCTGGCACCCACCTGCCTGAGCTTTTTATGATAAAGGTGACACGGCAGTGCAGTGGGAAAAGCATGGTCTTTGTAATAAATGGTGCTGGATCAATCAGATAAGCAGGTGGGAACAATGAATGTGGATTCTCACCTCATTTTCTCTGTACTGGGAATTTGCATAAAGGACACATATTAAAAATTTGACTGTTTTCTGCGGGACTCAGAAGATACCTTCTCAGCACTGCCACTCAAAGCAAGTAACCATAGGGAAAGCATTTGAGGAAACAGAGGCCCACAGATGAATGAAGAGCTATTCAGGTCTCCTTTCCTGTAAAGGCCTGCCAGCAAGGCTTATCCACTCACTGTTATCCACCCCCCACCCCCTCACCGCATCCATTATGCCAAGGAAGCTGGCCTGGTCCAGAAACAGACACCGCACACAAGCTGACAGAGTTCTGAAGTTAAAGCATTATTTGTGGCAGGCATAGGTGCATTCCATCTGCAAACCCAACCGGTACAAAATTGGCTCACCATTCCTGCAGCTCAGGAGAAGGGATCAGTCCTGCTGACTCCTTGGAGGAGCCTTCCACTCGCCCTTGCCACCAGTTACTGTCGTCCTTGTTGATGATCTGGATGACGTCCCCAGTGACAAACTTCAGTCCCGCCTCCTTGCAGGGAATCAGATTGTCCTTTCTGGGATCATAGTCAAATTGTGCTCTCATGAACATCTGGAAAAGAAGGCAAGGGGACCTGCAGTGGCAGCTTCAAGAGAAACACCAGCATTGACACACAAGTAGAAAGTTCTGCTGTAAATAAGTAGGGTCAGGATTGAATGAATGACACAGAGGCAAGAATGGAGGGGGAACTGGAGTGACAGGAACTAGTTACTGTTGTGTCTGTGGAGGGGTCAGACCTGAACCCTCCAACAAGGTATGAAATGCCTTTCTGGGTCAACATGTTTGTTTACTGGGTCTGAGCTGATACCCCTTGATCCCACAGTCCACTTCTATGCAAAGTTGTCAGTTACAATGTACGGATAAGTATGTTCACCACAGCGTTATTTAAGGGTGAGCTACGGAAATGACCTAATTTTCCAAGAATGGGGAATTTAGTGAAGTTATGGTCATCTATTGAATATATGACAATGCACCCATAAAAATCAATTTGTAGAATAATATTTAATGCTCTTGCAAAATGCTGCTGATATAACATTAAATGAGAATATCATTAAACAAAAAACAGTATTTAGTATACTTGACATTTTAAAGAAGTATTTATCTATACATAGAAAAAAACACTAGAAGAAACTGTATCAGAATTCCATACTGGTTACCTCAGGTAGGAAGATTAGGGGTGCAAATCCAACCCAAAGAAAGAAAGAAAGAAAGAACAAAGAGCAGAAACGAGTGAAACAGAAAATAGAATTGACAGGATCCACAAAGGCAAAACTGATTCTTTGAAGATTCATGATATTAAGAACACCCTAGCAAGGCTGATTAAGAAAATAGAGAAGATACAATTTCCCAGTAGAGATCAGAGATCCAAGAGATGTTTAAAAGGTTCTAAGAAGATTTCATGAATAATTTCACATCATTTGACAAATCCCTTGAAAAACACAATGTACCAAAAGTGACAGAACAAGAAATTGAAAATATGAGCATTCATATATCTATTAAAGACCCTCAACTTGTTATTTTAGTAATCTGCAATAGAAGCTTCAGTTATTTAAAAACAAAAACAAAAACAAAAACAACTCCTTCTACATTCATCTGCGAAGGCCCTATCCAAGCTATTTCTCTCTTTGATGACTGGTAAAATTGGATGTTTTTTCATATGTTCAAAGCCATTTGCTTTTTGCCTCCTGTGAATGATCTCCTGTTCTCTTTGCCCATTTTCCTCTGGGGTTACAGAATAAGGAGATTACCTTTTCCTTTCACATGCATTACAAATAGTCAGCAAGGTGCCAACCATGCTAGTCGTCAGAAAGAAGGCCTGCCTGTTTGTAATGGATGTTAGCTTAGTTTAGAAAGCACCAGGCGGTTACATTTGTGAGATATTTAGAACTTAAAAGTTTGAATCACATCACTTCAATCAAATCTCAACACTGGACCTGAATTCTGCTATTATCACCGCAGAGAAAATGGTGCTACCTACCTGTAGTGCAGGGAGGCGATTTTGCTGGTTGGGAATTACTTTTAATGAGATAATTCCTTTGGTTTCTTTCTGTTGAAAAAGAAAGGGGAAATAAAATTTTAAGGAAAAATAACTTGGATGATTTGGAATTTCATAAACTAATTTTCCCCCCTCAAAAGTCCCATGTGTTTTTCTTCCCCAGCAACCATCCTTACTGTACACTTTGAAAATCTGTAGGACAATTCCCTCCATCAATACAAGTGTCATGTGCCCCATAAACCAGTGTAACAACACGGAGGCGTACAAAGAATAATGAAGGAAAATCTAAGGATTTCCCCTTCTCCCCACACTCGACCACAAAAACTACCTAGAAGTACCTAAAACGAACCCTGGCCCACATATATCCACACCTTTCTCCACACCAATAAAACATTTACAAACATTTACGCATATATACATATTCATATGTATGCATTTTTGTTGTTTTAAACAGAAATGGGATTTTACATATGTGTTACGCTATAACTTGCTTTACACTTCATGGACGTGCTTCTAGATCTATGCATGAAGATGTCATTCATTCTTTTTAATGGCTATGCAGCATTCCACACTATGGCTGTATCAAACTTTATTCAGCCATCTTCCTGATCACTGGGCATTATGATTGGTGCCAGATTTTTTTCTCACTACAATCTGCTGCAATAGACGTGCTTGAACATATGTGCTTACATATTTGCATTTTGGTTTTTATAGAATACCATGGTGGAAATGCAGAATCAATGGGTAAGAACATTTTAATAGCTAGCCTCAAATCACTTTTCCAAAAGATAGCAATTCTACTCTCTTGTTCCTGATCTTAGCTTCCAGCTTTTCACCATTGAGTAGCTGTGCGTTTCTCATATGTGGCCTTTATTATGTTTAGATATGTTCCTTCTATAACTATTGTGTTGAGTTTTTATCATAAAAGGATGTTGAATTTTGTCAAATGCCTTTTCTGCATCTATTGAGATGAGCCATATAGTTTTTATCCCTTATTTTGTTAATGTGCCCTTTTTCTAGTTTCTTACGGTGGAAGCTGAGGCCATCAATTGAGACCTTTCTTGTTTTCTAATATAGGCATTTTGTGCTCTAAACTTCAACTTCGGCACTGCTTTAGCGGCATTCCACAAACTCTGATACACTGTGTTCTCATCTTTATTCACTTCAAGGTATTTTCTAATTTCCCTTGTGATTTCTCTTTTGTGGCCTGTGGGTTTTAGACATGTGTTATTTAATTTACAATATTTAGGGATTTCCAAATATCTTTCTGTTTTGGATTTCTAATTTAATTTCATTGTGGTTGGACAATACACTTTGTACGATTTGAATCCTTTAAATCTGCTGAGGTGTGTTTTATTGTCAATCCTGGAGAATGCTCCATGTGTACTTGAGAACAATGTGTGTTCTGAGTGCTCTGTATATTAGGTCAAGTAGGTTTATAGTGTTGTTTGCGTCTTCTGTATTCTCACTAATTTGCTGGCTATTTGGTCTGTCGACTATTAAAAGAAAGATATTGAAATATTGGACTATAATCATGTATTTGTAGTTTTCTTCTTGTAGTTCTACCAGTTTTTGCTTGAATTATTATTTTTGAAACTGTCGTTAGGTGCATGGACATTTAGGATTTCGGTCATTTCAAGAGGCAGGGGAAATATGGTCCCCTTTCTTCATCTTGGTCAGAAGCAGAAGTGTAAGCAAGGAGTTTTGATTAAAGCTAATTCCAGTCATGTGACCATGAGCAAGTTTCAAAACTATTCAAGGTTCAGTTTCCTCATCTCTGTCTCAAGTGAAAAACGACATTTTGGTTCAAATGGCACTTCCCCCTGCAAGTTGCTGTTATCTGGTTCATTCCCTGGCAGGTACCCTAGCACCTCACTCCCCAGTGCCTAAGGTGTGGCTCCTGCCGGCAGTGGCCAATGACACCCAATGACCAGATGGGGTTTTCAATGCTTTGGTTACAGGAACAAGCTCTGGTGTATGTAGGGGTGGAGAAGGATGGTGAAGAATCTGGAGAGGCAAATATGAGAGCCAACACAAACACCAAGCACAATGCCTGGCACACAGTAGGTGCTCAACAAATATCAATTGAATCTAAACAGCACACTCAACTTCTCATTATAATATCTTATGTGCTCTTCATGACAAATCTGTGACATAGGATAGGGATTGTTATCTTCACTTCACAGATGACTTAGAGAAGTTCATTGCCCTGCTCAAAATCCCAGGGCTAGAATGAAGTAAGGCAGGGGATTCAGAGCTGCCATTAAAAACCAAGGCCTTCTGGTGCCCAGTCCAATGTCCTTTCTAGACAGATGCTGTGGGTTATTTGCTTTGTTTTAGAAGTTTACTAAACAAAAGCAGAGAACACTCATTTCTTGCACAGAATAAAGAATAGTAATGGCGATAGTCTCTTCCACGAGATACAAATACTTTGACAGAAAAATGAGGTACTCTGACGCCAATGTGGATCCACACTTCAGGAAGACAGCGGCATAGCAAATACCCACCATCGCCTTCTGCAGCTGGTCTACCGAGTGATTAGTCACGTTTGTGCCATTGATTTCTAGGATCTCATCCCCGACGTGAAGGGAGCCTACCATGAAATGAAAAATCAGTCCACAGAAGAATAAACATTCAAACAAGAGCTGCCGATGTAACTCAAGATACCACAGAAAAGAAACCACGATCTAGAGAATATTATACAATTGACTGCGTGTAAAATCCTCAGGACTGAAAACATTCAACCATGCATGTTCTTTTGATTCCTTCGAGGGATGTATCAAGGTAAGCGCTTGACACTTTAAGACTATCTCACCCTCCCTGACCTCAGTATTCTAACAGCAGAATAAAAGCACCTCGTCCTCAAAGTCCCCTGGAATTGGAGTAGCTACAGATCCCAGGAGGCTATGATACATCTGCACATACTAAAAAGAATAAGACAAATGCAAAGAACGCAGTTCATCAGCAAGTTTGATGTTTCTTTGTTTTTTAGCTAAGACCCCAAAATGCTAACCTAATGGTAAAGTTAATCTACGTTTAGATTCTATGTGAAGAGTGCTCGTCAATATTTGTGCCACCCTAAATACAAAACCCAACATAAAACGTTAAGAACGAACGGGGTAGGAAATGTTTAATATCTAATTTCTCAAATTAACTGTTAGCTCCAGGTGATAAAGACAGTCTGTTTTCTTCACCACTATGTATTCAAAGTCTAATGCAATGGGTTGCACACAGTAATTGCTCAAATATTAACTAACTGAAAAAATACCAGTATATATAAACAGGTGTATAAGAAATGCTCAGAGGGAGAGATGGTGGCCCTGGGCAATTCCTATGAAGATCTTATCACATGATTATTCTAAAGAGACAGTTATTAAGCCACAAACAATCTCTTGGCACACATGCCCAAATGCTCCTAGTTTTGAAGATTATAAGCTTCATGTCCCCCACCACTGAGGTGAATGAAACACAAACTAGGGCCCCACAGAGTACCTTGTCTATGAATCATGCCACCATGAAGAATTCTTGCCACCGTACAGGACTGCTTCTCATTCAGCTTCAGAGTGATTCCCTGAAATGAAGACAATGATTCAGTCAGCTTTATTTTAGGTTCTTTCTGAGGTTATCTTTAAGACAATTGAAGGCAATTTCTCAGGTGAAATATTTTCCATCTATACCTGGGGTGGTCCTCAACTAGAATGGGCATGAAGCCTGCTTTGAGGAGGAGCTAGAGACGGAGACAGAGAGACCATAGGAAAGCTGCCTTCTGAGTTTCCTCTTGTAGCCCAGTGACTTATGGGGTTGAGAGTAGGCAGTGGGTGAAAATATGACAAGGGATTACCATGGGCTCCTCTGTGACCTTCTCGAACTGTATGAGTCGCACCTTCCGCATCTCCTGCCCCTTAGCTTGGGTAGGGCTACCTGGGGCAGCAGACCCATTGGTATACATGTCCTCGGTCATGGCATTCAACTGGTGCGACATGGCCTATCAGGTCAAAACAAAAGAGCAATGTATGAAATGAACAGCAAAGCCCCACCATCACAGTCTGTAGCTACAATGTTAAAATCCAAAGGTTTTGAAACGCAAGTTATTTCATAGGTTTGGCATCCAATCTCATTTGAATTGATGTGAAGCTGTTTGGAAGCTTTATTTATCCAACTTATTAGACATGTTTATACAGTTTACTGCAGAAATATTGATGTGTTTGGTTTACAGGGTGCTGCCCTGGACCCTGCTGGGGGAATTACAGAACATATAATACAATTCAAAAAAGTCTGATTTCTAATGCACATTGGGCCCCAGGGGCTTCTGGTAAGGGGCTGGGTATGTATATGGTGCACACACACAGGCACACACACCACATCAAAGGTCCAGAGTGGAAGTAATTCATAATGGGAGGAGGCAGAGGGGACAACTGCACTAGGAATGCATCAAGAAAGGGGAAAAGTGAGCGCAGATGACAATGGCCTTTCCCGTTCCAAACAATGAGTGCTTGTCCAGGGACAGGAGCACTGGGGAGCATGCGACTCAGTGGCTCTCTTCCCTCTTTCTTTCTGGACACTCAGGGTCACACAGCAGGAAATGTGATTCAAGTTAGCATCAGACTCTCACAAATCAGCTCTTAGACTATAAAGGAGTTCTATCTGGAGGATTAGGCACTTAGGGCCAGACCCTGGCCTGTGATAACAATAATACCGACCCAAACCAAGCGGCTACATCTAGATGAGATCACCACTACCCCTCCCACCAACGCAAGAGGACATCTCCACTGTGACCCCTTCCCCCCAATATTGATGATAGCAAAGCTGGACAACTTACACTACTAGATAGCAAGACTTCTTTCTTAAAAGGCCAGTGTAGCAGACTACAAAGTGCAAAAACAGACGCACACATACGTGGTCAGCTGGCTTATGATAAAGTTGACACGGCAGTGCAGTGGCGAAAGCACAGTCTTTGTAATGAATGGTGCTGGATCAATCAGATAAGCATGTGGGAAAAATAAATGTGAATCCCACATCATTTTATATACAAGTCCCAATTCCAGAGGGATTATAGCTCCAAACGTGAAAGGTAAAACAACCAAGCTTTGAGAAGAAAACAGCATACCTTCATAACGTTGGAGTGGGGGGAAAAACGTCTTACATACAACAAGAGCCTAACTATAAAATGAAAACTAAAGAGATAAATATTTTAAAATTAAGAATATCTGTTCATTTAAAAACTTCACTGAGGTAGGCAAAGGTTTACTAGACACAGAGAACAATAATCATAAAAGCAAACAATTGACTTCAGCAAAACTAAAAATGTCCCACCAAAAGACACTTAAGAAATGAGAAAGGCGTGGCAGAGGCTGACAGTACAAGCTTGCAGTACTTCCATCTGACAAAAGACTTGTGTCCAGAACATAAAAGGAACTCTTACAAACTCGGTAACAAGATGACAAACAATGAAAAGATGGGCAAAAAATGTGAACAGACTCTTCACCAAAGACGACACGTGAACAGCCGATAAGCACATGAAAAAGGTCTCAACATCACTGTAATCAGGGAAACACAAATTAAAACCACAGCAGGAGACCACTGCACCCTCACTAGAAAGGCTAAAATGAAAAAGATAGATGATACCAAGTGTTGGATCTCTCATACACTACCAGTGGGAATGCTAAATGGTGCAGCCACTGTGGAAAAGAGTTTGGCAATTTCTTATATGAAGTTAAACATACATTTATCCTATGTGCCAGCCATCCCACTCCTAAGTATTCACCCAAGAGAAAGGAGAATATATGCCCACACAAAAGCGTGTATGTGAATATTCATACCAGCTTTGTTCATAGTAGCTGAAAAGCAGAAACAACCCAAGTATTCAGCCACAGGACAATGCATAAATCACTTGTAGGACATCCGTACGATGAACACTACTCGACAATAAAAGGACCAATCTGCCAATGCACGTAGCAACATGGATGAATCTCAGAAGCATTACATTGAGTGAAAGAAGTTTTATGCAGAAGACTACACACTATATGATACAATTTATGACACTTCAGAACAAGCAAAACTACAGTAAAAAAAATCAGAACAGTAGTTGCCTCTGATGGGACGGGAAGGGATAGGCTGGTTGGGGGCATGAGAGAACTTTCTGGGGTACTGGTAATGTTCTACATCATGACAGGGGTTTGGATTATACAGGTGTGCATATCTGTTAACACTCATCCAGTGATTTCAGTATGTAAATTCTACCTCAAAATAATAATAAAAAGTACCATAAAGAAATATTGAACTTTAGGCAATGATACACATGCTAAAGTTTTTAGGGGTGAAGTGTTCTCATGTCTGCAACTTATTTTGAGATGCAAAAAAAAAGTGGCTAGATGGATTTTTTTTGATAGATATGTGATAAAGCAAACACAGCCACATGTCAACGGTAGAATCTAGGAGGTGTGGCTAATAGGTGTTACTATAAAATTCTTTCATCTTTTCAGTTTGAAAATTTTCAAACAAAATATTGGGGGCAGGGGGTGGCCGGATGGCTCAGTTGGTCAGAGCGCGAGCTCTCAACTACAAGGTTGCTGGTTCAATTCCCACATGGGATGGTGGGCTGCGCCCCCTGCAACTACATTAAAAACGGAGACTGAACTTGGAGCTGAGCTGCACCCTCCACAACTAGAATGAAGGACAACGACTTGGAGCTGACGGGCCCTGGAGAAACATGCTGTTCCCCAATATTTCCCAATAAAATTTAAAAAATATTGTGGGGGGGAATGGCATTAAGACAGTGAAAAGGCAAACCATGGGGCAGGGAAGTGGAACCCTCATGCCCAGTCATTCCACTCCCACACATGTAGCTGTGTGGGTGGCCATATCATCGCAGCACTTCAAAAAGATTATAAAAGTTAAATTGTGAATCATTTGATCATAATCCAAACACATCATGCTCCTTAACCCATAAATGCTTCTGTGTGTTTTCCAAGAACAAAAACATTCTCAAGAATAAAAATTTGGCATTGATACAATACTGTCACCTGGCCCTCAGTTCATATTCAGATTTTATTAACGGTCCCAATAATATCCTTGATAGCTATATACTCATATTTTCTTTTCTCACACCAGGATCCAATCCAGGATCACACACTGCATTCAGTTTGTACATCTCTTTAGTCTCCCTGAATTTGGAAAAGGTCCTCAGTCTTTCATGACCCTGACATTTTTGAAGAGGACAGGGATACTGTTTTGTAGACTGTCTCTCAATTTGTGTTTGTCCAGTGTTTTCTCATGATTAGACTGAGGTTATGCATCTCGCAGGTGGTCACTCTTTTCTCCTTGAAATGCTCCTTCTCAGTCTCCTTACCTGGTTCTTCCTTGTCTTTCTAATCTGTCAACGCTGAAGTAGCCCAGGTCTTAGGGTAAGCGCTATCACAGTGGGAAGGCCAAGTGGAAACCTCTAAAAGTGTCCCCCACCCTAGATAAAACATAAAATAAAAAACAATATGGAGGAGGAGGAACAGGCCGAGCTTGGTTGATGGAAGGGTCAATTCGGTATTAGAGTACAAGCTGAACATGGATGGCAGCTGCATTCCAGCCATACCCAGGGGTGTCTCTCAAAGATGGTGGGGCTGTGGGTGATGCACCTTGGCATCCACTTTGTGGGGAAGGAGAAATGGGTATTTATCTATCGGTCTGTCTATCTATCTATCTACCATCTATCTATCATTTATCTATCCAGATCTACTCATTCATTCATTCCTGAGAAGTGCCCAATGAGCTACCCAAGGGCCTAGAAAAAAAATTGGAAGATCAGAAACAAGGAGGTTAGAGGCTTGTGGAAGGACATATGTCTCTTAAGATATTTTAATTTGCTTCATCTTTTCTAAGAGGTGAGCAGAAACTCTGATAAGATGGTGACATCTAAAGTAGTGTTAGCTATGGAGTGGCCTCAAATGGGGGAAGTACCAAGAAAGAGAAACTGCTTTGTGTAGCAACTAGACTCACATGACACCGGGTCATATGGCATTGCTATTAAAACAGAAATGTCTAAGATAGGGTTGTGGTTAGAAATCTGACTTGTGATACCTGGAAACACACAACTCCACATAACTTCAAGGTTCTCTGCAGTGGATGACTCAATAATATAGTTCACACTGCATCTTACGGTCCCGGCACATAGACACTATATAGCAATGAAAAGGAGGTTCTGAGGTTAACCTTGAAGATATATTGTTAAGAGGAAAAAAAACCACAGTGAAGAAAGGTATGCTATCATCAGCATAAACAGTGAGAAAATGAATATATTCATATTTGCTTGTAAATGCATAAGCTATCTCTGGAAGGAGACAGACAACAGTGGTTGCTTCTAGGAAGGAGAATTGGGTGACTATCGGATGGGGTGAGAAGGCAGTTGTACTCACCGTGTAGCCAATTAAATCTTTCAAATTATTTACTGTGTGCATGTATTACTTTAAAAAAAGAAATCAGTCAATGAAAAAAGACAGCACAGGTTATAAATCATAGGCATACCTTGTAGCAGCAATACATACAATCTGTTCAGGTTTGAGTCCTGACTCTTTAAACTAACAGCTGGGTAACTCTGGGCAAACTCCTTTACCTCTCGGTACTTCACTTACAAATCTATCTGCATGGGGGTACTGACATACATTGAGAATTTGGAAAAACACTGCTAAAGAAAATGTTCAGCATTCAAAATTTCACACATCCTTTCAGTTTCATCTAATTTCTATACAGGCAAATGAAAATCTATTATTCCTAAAAGCTCTATACAAAGTACAATGCTCTCTAGTCTGGCAAGATAAACTGTTCGCAAGTGATTGTGATTCGGGTTCAAGCTGGCAGCCTAAGTGCCTATGTGCACCCCAGACCCTGTTTAAATGAGAGCAAAGGGGAGAAGGAAATATTATAGAAACACACACAAAAAGAACACATGAGGAAGTCATCAGGGATGAGAGATTTCAGTAACTTTCTCAAAGATGGAAAGCAGATGGGGGAATTCATCGATCAAGCAGAGTTCAGGGAGCAGAGCCTGGAATGTGCACAGAGGAGGAACGGGCGGGAAGAACTGTGTCACAGTTCTCAACAGTCTGGGGCTCTGAAGTCCCCGTACAGACAAAGAAAGAAATGGGGCTTGGAATGAAAACATCTCCTGAAAAGCTGCCGACCCAGCCTTCAGCTCCACTTTCAGGGCAGGGAGAAGGAAAAGGGGCCAGGACAGTGGCATCTGTCCCAGAACTTCTCCAGTGGACACCTGTTCATGTCCCATCGGCCAGAACTGCAGAACGTGATGATCCCAGGCTGCAAAAGGGGCTGACAAAAGAACTGAGTTGGGTATCTTGCCATCCCAAACAAGATTCGGGAGAACTGGGATAAGCAACAAGTAGGACAAAGCTGCTGGGTGGGGCTGAGGAATGGCTGCTGCTGCAGAAGGGCACGCCATTGTCCAGGTCATCCCCGAGTGCTTTCTGGTGCAGGAGCCAAGTGTTGACTCCTGATTGCATCGCACCTGAGATGTTCTTTTCTTCATACACAAGCAGCTTCCCTCACTTGATCCACATAGGTTACACTAAAAGCACCTCTGAATGACTTCAAAAATCATGTATGGGATGGAAAGGTGCAGGCTCTTGAATAGCTAAAACAGTAGAAGGATTCAGTGTACAAAGTTTCAAGATTTAAAAAATTACAAGTAATCAAGATTGCATGGCACAGGCACACAGATTAATGGAACACAATAGAGCAGCCAGAAATAGATCCACACAGACATGCCCAGTTGATTTTGACAAAGGTGGAGAAGAAGCAATTCAATGGAGGAAGGGTAGGCTTTGCAACAAATGGTTCTGGAGCAATCGGAAATCCACAGGCAAAAAGAGAAACACTAACCTAAACTGCACAGTTTATAAAATGGATCATGGGCGTAAACGTAAAATGGAAAACTTTAAAACTTTTTACCAAAAAAAATAAATAAATAGGAGACAACTGTCAGGATTTAGGGCTAGACAAAGGATTCTTATGCCTAACACCAAAAGCAGGATCCATAAAAGGAAAAATTGATAACTTAGAACTCTTAAAAACTAAAAACGTTTGCTCTGTGAAAGCATGTATGAAGGTTATCAAGAGACAAGCTATGGACCAACAAAAAACATTGACAAATCCACATCCAACAAAAGACTAGTATCTCAAATATATAAAGAATGTTCAACAGTCAATAATAAAAACAATCTAATCAGAAAATGAGCAAAAGACATGAACAGATAGTTCACCAAAGGGATATGCAAGGAAAGATGGCAAATGAGGATATGAAAAGATGTTCAATATCATTACCCATCAGAGAGAAATGCAAATTAAAACCATAATGCGATACCATGATACACCTATCAGAATAGCTAAGGTTAAAAAACAGTGACAACACTAAATGCTGGTAAGGATGCAATGAAACTGAATCTCATCCATTGCTGGTGGGAATGTAAAATGGTCCAGCCATTTGGGAAGAGAGCTGGGCATTCTTAAGAAATGTTCACACAAAACCTGTACATGAAAGTTCGTAACAGCTTCATTCATAATACCAAAGCCTGGAAACAACCAGAATGGCCTACAACATAGGTGAGCAGTTCAACAGACTGTGGTCCATCCATACCCTGGAACCCTTCTCAGCGATAAAATGGAACAAACTATTAATACACACAACAAGCTGGGATGGATCTAAAAGGCATTCTGATGAGTGACAAAAGCCAATCTCAAAAGGTTGCATACTATATATCATTGCATTTCTATCACATTCTTGTGATGACAAAATTATAGAGATGGAGAACAGGTTAGTGGTTGCCAAGGGTTAGGGATGGTGGGAATGAGGGGAGATGTGACAATAGAGGGGTAGCACCAGGGAGGTCTTTGTGGTAATGAAATAGTTCTTTGATTGTGGTGGTGGTTACGTATAACTACATGTGATAAAATGACATAGAACTACCCTGACACAGCATACAAATGTCAGTTCCATGATTTGAGACTACTGCTACTGAGCTCCTAGCAGACCGAGTTGAACTTATTGCATGAAATAACTAGAAGAATGGCTGGCAAGCACTTGTTTGCAACCATAGAACTATAACTAAAAGAGCTTGGTATCAAAGAATGAATACAGGCAACAGATACTTGAGAAATATGCAGTATACAGGATCAATTTTCAGACTATGAGATTGAAATAATATGATCCATTGAGTTTCCCATTCCTATTCTGGGATGGAGAAGTAAGAAGCCATGATACACAGTGACCAAACAGATCCTCAAAGCACTGCCCATGGTGACCTGGGACCATGTGGTTAAAACTCTTCAAAGCTAGGTTGCTACAGCCACAGATTCATTTAAAGGGCAGGGGACCAAATATCTCTCTAAGTGGAATAAAAAAGAAACAACAACAGAGGTACCTGAAACTAATAATATAATAATATATTTTATCATCGATTACAAAACCAGAGTAAAAGCAGAATCACGTGGGAAGGAAGAGCTCCTTTTCTTAAATTAATCGTTGGTACTGTTTGCATGTTTTTGCCATGTACATATATTACAGATCAAGTATACAGAATGAGGAATTCAAGGAGCACTGATTGAATAATTGCTGCAAAAAATATGATGAGCTCAAATCTCACATTTCTAATGCAAAGCATGCAATAAAACTCAGGGCTTTCCTTGACCCTGGCTTATGAATCTCTTATCCACAGTAACTGCCGGGCTGAGGAAGCTGAAAACCCAACTCAGTAATTCATTTTCTGGGTTTATTTATCAGCAACTGCTGTATGCAGTCTGTATTACAGTCTGTTATCAGATTGTAAGTGCTCAAGGGACACAGACCAAGGTGTGTGTTGGTAACTATAGCAGTATAGAGGTGGCCCATAAGGTCTGGAAAATGGATCATATCATTTTATCGTGTGCTGTAATGTACCCCCACCAATAAGCCATTTACGAAGATTGACATGTGTTTTCTGACTTGGTGGACCCCCGTATAATGTTGTAAATAATGACAGATTAGAAAGTCTTAGTCCACAGAATACAAAATGACCTTTGAAAGGGGGAGAAGCCTACATGATAGTGTACCTAGAAGAGGCAGATAAACTTCTGATTCAGCTTTATCACAAAGATTGATTTGAACACGTCAGCCTTTAAAGAAAGGACTCAGCAAAGCTTACCCAAGGCAGAACACATTCCAGTCAGAAAAGTTCAAGAGTTGCTATCCCAAAGGTTGGTTTTTCAAAAGTGCTTATTCATCAAGTCCTTGCCCTTTGCAATGACTAGGACTCACTATCATTACTCACCCAGAAGTTACAAGTGATGACTAAGGTAAACGGAAGCCTCCAGTGTGGTAACTAAAGAACCAACTCCCAAAAGTAAGGCTTCCAAAAGCAAAGCACAATCTTCTCCATCGTGAAGTTGCCCCGGAGCCACCCTGTCTGCCTGAGACATCCTCTACCCAGCTTACTTAGCCCTCACCCCCGGCCTGTCTTCAGTGAAACTTCCCTCGGCAAGGAAGGGCCAGGTTCTCCTTGACCTCATCGTACAGCACGCTCCTTCAGCTGGCCCCTTGTATCTCCTCACTGCAGAAATTTAGGAGCAGAGCTATGCAGACGTACGTCTACACTTGATGTCTGTGTGTATTTACGTCCCCCCACACACAGAGGAAAGGCGATCATTTAACTCAATCTGTGGGTCCGAGAGTACATTAAGTGCAGGAGAGCTTGACATAGTTCAGTCACGGTCTCTGCCCTTCAGCGGCTCATTACTACGAGGAGAAATCCTTCATTCATTCATGTATGCAACAGAAATGATAAATAGGAAAGATATACTCCATCAAGTTTAAGACTGCCTTAGACTGTAAGTGCTCAAGGGACACAGACCAAGGTGGTCAGCTTTCCTCAGAACTAGCAAATGGAGCTTCACAGAAGCTTTCTGAATGGTGAGGAGGACGGCACCTGCAGGGGAATGACGAGAAGAAGACAGGAAGTCCTGGGGACACACCAAAGGGACGTCAGCTCTTCCTTCAGGGGGAGGCGCAGACAGAAGAATCGGGATTCAGACACAAGTTCTGCCGGATGAACTTGCACCCTAGTGGGCCCGCTGCACAACTGGCACAGGCTGAGCTCGGGAGAAACGGGTTTACCTTTGACTCAGGATAACTAACTAGTCCAGGTTGACAATTTCAACTGCAGTCTGTCCCACCTGTTCAACCATTCCTGGGGCTACATACCAAGCACCTGTCCTGACTCCCTGATCTCCTCTAATGTGTCGTCTGTACATAGCTGGTAACACGTCCCAATGTGCTCTGCATGTGTTACTTGTTTATTTTGTTATTCTGGAATGTCAGTCTCACACAGGTGGAGCTCTTCGCCTGCTGTCTTCACTCACGGACCCAGGGACCTCAAACAGTGCCTGACTCTACCAGGAGCTCGTTCAACGTTCACTGATGACATGGATGACTACCAATGCATATGCTGCTCATTCTTCAGTCATTGACATCACCACCATGTGACTGGGAAGTGACATGAGCAATGTTGAACAAACATTAAAGGTCAAAGGTACTAGGTTCCATTTTGCAGAGTTCACTTCACAACTTTAAAACCCCTATCCTCATCTCCAGTGGACATGGGAAGCCCCAGGGCTATGGTAGGCCTACCCCCCACCAATGACAAGGCAAAGGGGGATGGCTCTGACTAAAGGTGACTGCCCAGATTCAGGAGACACTGGGGAGGAAACATCCACCCACCAGTCCAGGGCAGGCCTTTGCTCTGCAGCTTCTAGGCTTTTATTCCTACAAACTGCTGGAGTGGCAAGCCTGAGACTCTGAAACCCCCTCTGGAGGAAACATCTGCAAGGGGTTCAAAGGGCAGAGGTAGTTGCTCAGAGGAAGTTGGGATTAAAAAAGAGATGAAAAACAAGCTTGAGGGGTGGGGGTGGGGGTGAATAAAGCAGGGGTAGTTAAAGCTGGTTTTCTCATCCAAACAATCGGATTACAAACGAGTGACAGAACATAGGAAAGAAGAAACATAGCTCAGCCTACTGTTAGGCTCTTTGCCAGCTGCACGGTGGCAAAGAGACGTAGGAGAAGACCCACACCAAGAAAGTGAGTGATCACCAAAGACAGCAGAGCCCAGGAACTGCCCTACAACTGCTGCCAGCCTGCTACAGCCCGGGGCCGAGGGGCATGCAAATACCCCACTCTTTGCACCCCGAGATTTTGTTCCCACTTTGGGGGAGAAAAAACAAGAGACACTATGAGAAAACCAAGAGTGCTCCAAGGCACTCTTAGAAAGAGATGAAAGGGATGAGCGTCATTTAACCACAAACGACAAGAGCTCGGGAAAAGAGTTCAGGGAAGAGGAAGGCCTGAGAGCCAGGACTTTCTGGCAAGTTCTGTCTTAAAATTATACATTAACCAGGTGCATTGTTTCGCAGGCAGTAAATCCATTGGAGAACATACATCGATTCAAAGGCCAGGTCTCTAAAGATCCTTTTCCAACGCGCTTTATCTAGACAGTGTACTATGTACACAGGCTAAGGCTTCTCCTTCCACTGAAGGAAAACAGGAAATCCAAGTAGCTCCACACAAAAAGAAGCACAGGCCTGCAAAGCCAGAGACCGCCATTAAACCAGCACCCGGACTATGTATAGAACACCATTCGTGAAATCCTCATTCCCATTTTGTGTGAACTGGTTTAGCAAGTTGTCCAAAGTTAAAAAACTAGCAAGTCTCCAACTCCAGGACTTAAATCAAGGGCATGGATTTCAGAGTTTGTGAGGGTTCAAGGAGAGAACGCAGGCACAGCACACAGGGGTATTAATGGAAGTTCGTCCCTACAGGAATTGCAGGGCACTCTCTGCTACTGTCATCTGTCACTGGAGACCAAGTATCAGGAGGGTTGTCCCTCCACGCGGCTTGGGCAAGCTGAGCCCCACAGGAGCTGGAACCCCCGAGAGGACTGGTCCTCATCTCAGGAAGATGTATGCAGGTGCTTGGGGTACAGCAGTGACTACGAGACACACACTGTCCTCCCCAAGTGGGTATCCCAGCGAGCACTCAATCCGTGTGTTATAGACGGAATATTCAGAGATGATGACGCGTGCTATGGAGGAAAATGAGGCAGACATGGGGTGGGGGGGCAGGCTGCAATTTTAAACAGTGTCCAGAAAAGGCCTCACAGGAAAAGAAAGGTGGCTCTTGAGCAAAAACATATATGTATTTTGCCCACGTATATCTTTATATGAAGAAAAAAGAAAAAAAAGTGAAGAATGGAAAAGAAAATTCCACACTGCGAAAGTTGTATTCTGGTTCCCTAACTCCGTGCTTTCCTTCCTGTTCCCCACCCCTGGGGTCACTTCCCCATACCGCCAGCTCCTGCCTTTCTACACTCCATACTTAGAGTCCTCCTTTTTTTTAGCAACATTGAAATGTTTGAGCCATTCACTGCCTGGGGACAATCTCTGAATCAATGAAATGTCAACTGACTTGTCTCCCTTGCCCCAGGGTACGTTTAGCAATGTCTCAAGACATTTTTGATTGTCACAACTGGGGATGGCTGTGGGTATTACTTTTCCCAACCAGGAATTACCAGACTTAAACTGCCAAGGTCAGGAAAACCCTGATTTAAGGGGATTTGTTCTGGAAACGGAATAGCTAATTCAGTGTTAGAGAACAAATGAGTTAGAAAAGGTTATCTTCTCTAATTTAAAATATTGACTAGTATTTACATGATAAAACTCTAATCTACTAAATGTGCAAGTGGTCACAAAGACACCAGATTCTTATCTGCAAGGTATACCAAGTCCTTTAATTTATAAAGGGGGTCACAAAGTTTCTGGAAGGGAAGAGCACTGATAGAGCCACACTGGCCGAGACCATACCCTGTACTGGGAAAGTGGGGAGAGGACTAAATAATTTGAAAAATCACACTTAATTTTCCATTATGCTTTTTGTGAAAAGACACAGGTTCCAACAGCTTCTCAGTACCCTATACCTGCCTGAGTCCTCACTTAGTTATGTCTTAGCCTCGGCACCAGACCTGTGCACAGTAGAACAGAGCGAATTATGACCAGTGTGGAGTAATGCTGCATCCCAGGGCCTAAGAATCAACAGACCGGTCTTCGTGGAAACTCACCTGGGGCCTGACCTATTTGTTAGTTCATTTTTTGATGTGAGATAGGGCTGAGTGAATTTTCAGGGATTCTTGACCTGCTGCTTCAGGTTGTGGAAAAGCGCTGCTTCAAATAAGACTGAAAAGCAGCATTAGGAATTTTAGAACCAATTTTATGTGCACTAATGGCTACTACTGTAAAGAATAAGGCCAGAGAGAGCTTATGAAATCAGTTTCTCCAAGGAAGGAACTGTACTTAAACACAGGAAACAGGCTACAGCTCAAACCTATTGCAAAATGATCGACTGACAATACTTTTTTAATATCACATGTGGATTACAGTCAAAAGAGAAACTTTGGGTTTTGAGTCTTTAGAACTTTTACTGAAAGCAATCCCTTTAAATGAAGCCTGCAGCAACATAATTTTATGTATTCCATTACAGCCAACAACTTCCTCACAGGTTTTCTTGCTTCTTGCCAGGATAGGGAGACATGTTGACTGCTACTGGACAGGCAGCTCTTAGAGAGATGTTGGATGGCCCCATGTGGTTTAATGTCCCAGTGAGATCTGAGGTGCTTGACAAGCGTTACCTCAGGTAAACATCACCACAACCCTCCTAGCAGGTCCATTTTGCAAAGAGACACCTAAGGCACAGAGAGCTTCAGCAGCTTGCCCAAGGCCACACAGCGAGTGAGAGGCAGAGCCTAGTGTTGGCAGCAAAGACGGTAAGAGCCCCAAACGGGAAGGTGAACCTGAGGAAATAAAAATCAGCAGGTTCGTGGGGTCAAGACACCAGTCACCAGGTGGAGATTCTCCCTCCGATGTCCACACCTTGGCTGGTCTGGATACTATTTCATTCAGGAACTTAGTAAGTTTTCTTTTTTCAGCTTCTTCAAGTCCTTTAATAACACCAAAACAAACGGGCTAACCTGTACACTGCATCAAGTATTTAAGGATAAACTCACAGCCTCACAGAAATTGCTGTTTATTTAGACGGTGCACCCACAACATAACTCCTGGAGTGATAGGGCCTCTTTCAAAAAGGCAGACACTATCTCAACCTGCCTGTAAGGTTTACACAAGGTCTGGTCATGGAGTTATAGGTGGGGCTGAGCCTATGCCGACTGGAAGGAGCCAGCTAGAAAAAAGATGGCACATAGTAGGATTCCATTTACAAGACAGTCTCGAAAAGGCAAAAGGATAGTATCAAAAAGAAGATCCATTTGCAGTGTGGTTTCCAGATTTCCAGGGTTGGGGGACTGACTGTAAAGTACCAAAAGGGAACTTTCTGGAGTGGTGTAAATATTCTATATCATGACTTTGGTGACAGTTACATGACTGGATGCATTTGTCAAATCTCATTGAACTGCACAATTTAATTTACATGTATGTTAATGATACCTCAATAAAGCTGCCAAAAGTAAATTTAATAAAGAGATTGTTTTGAAAAAAACTAAGGCTCAGCCAAGTGAGCTGATCATAGGGCAGAAAAAAATATCACAGCCAAGCTTCCGGGTAACCAGGTAGTTTTAGACCCTGGTTCTCTTCTAGGGTCTACACTCCACTTCACGACTTCCAATTTTGTCTTGTCATCTGAATAACAAGTGTCTCCCCACCTGTTCATGCCACAGATTGTTTAATCCTAGACTATTGCAATCGCGATTTGAAACGATAGACAGGTGTGAACATGGCACTGAGGGAAGTGTAAAGGAGTGGTGATGTGACAAAGCAGAGAGTACACTGAGCTTGGAGTCTGCAGATACAAAATCCAACCTCAGATCTCATGTTTATCAGTGTTTTCCTTGAGATAATGCCACCCAGCCCGGAGTCTGCAGCTCTACTGTTGGCTTTGCCTCGGGGATCTTAAGTTTCCTCACCTGTGAAGGCAGACGGTTATGCTAAATCTTTAATGTCCTCCTCTCAGTCATTTATTAATTCAGCAAACCTTTCTGAGGACTCGTTCATAAGGCATTTAAAATAAAAACAGTGAGTGTGAAATAGGCGTGCCCTGGAAGATCTTGCAGTCTAGGAAAGAGAGTGACGCTGTAACTTCTGAGGCTGGGTCATCAAAGGCAACAAAACATCTGCCTGGCTCTCTCTCCCCACATACCTCTTTCTCTGTGGACAGTCATTGGTACCTGGCCACCATGCTGTGAGGAAGGCTAGGCCACATGGAGGGGCTGCTGGTCTGTGGCTGACAGCTCCAACTCAGAGCCAGCCTCAGCCTCCAGACAGTGAGGTACTACTAAGTGAGCCTTCTGGTGGCTGTGCCCCTGCCTGAGACCCTGAGCAACAGCCTTACCTTGCTGGGTCCAACCCACACCCAGAACTATGAGAGATAAGAAGAAAACGCCCAACCTTCTCTGTGGCATCTTTGAGGACAGAGGTTAACAGGTCTTTCCAGCCCATCACAGGAATCAGGAGGGCAGAATTACCTCTGAAATCCCTGCATTCCTTGTCTACCCACAAATACACAGGGGCTACTGCATTTGTACACTAGCACAGGGGGCTCTGCCTACCTATAAGCAGAGGGACAGTGAGTGAGCACTTTAGAAGGGCAGTTGGCTTTTACAACCTTTTCTGCTGACCAAACACAAGCATTTCTACACCCAAGAAGCAGACCTACTCTTGGATCTGCTCCTTCAAGTCTTTCTGCTACCCTGATTTCCGTCCACGAAGAAGTTTCCTTGACCTTAATAAGCACTCTGTCCAGGCCTCGGCCTCTCCCGATTCCCACCTAAAAGGGCTGCTGGGGGCAACCACCCACCGCCCCCCAAAGTCCACACACCCTGCTGGCCGCCTTGGCCTTCACCCCGGGGACAGGACCCCCGGGGACAGGACCCCCGGAGACAAGGCCGCAGCCAGGGGAGGTCCTGCAGCGGGCGGCGCCACCTGGACCCGAGTCCTGGCCCCGCACCCCGCGATGTGGGGACCCACGGGGCCCGCTCACCTCCGGCCGGCTGCGCTTCTGCAGCAAGTGCTCCAGGTAGAGGTCGGAGAGCGCCGTACGCATACTGCCCCCGCTCTCGCTCTCGCTCGCCTTGAGCGTCATCTTGTCGGTGCCGGGACGCAGAGACGCGGGGACGCAGAGACTAGGGGTCGGACGGAGGCTGGAGTGCAAGGGCTCGAGGCCTGCGGGGCGGCGGAGGCGGAGGAGGCGGTGCGGCAGGGCCGGTCTCCACCCCGCAGGCGCCCCGCCCACTGCCGCCCTCGCCCCGCCCACTGCCACCCTCGCCCCGCCCCTGGACCCGCCAACGCCCAACCCCCGTGGCTCCCGGCGCCCGGCTCCCGGCGCCTGAGGACCACTAGGAGGCGCAGCTCTTGTCTCGGCCCCTGCGGCTGAATCCCAGAGGGGCTCTGAGGAATAAAGAAAACCGCTCCAAAACAGCGGAGCAGCCCCCAGCCTCGGGCCGGTTGAGTGCACGGCCCACACCCTGGCCGAATTCCTGCGGAAGGCAGGGAAGTCTCCAGGGGCTGCGACGGCCGCCCTTTCAACTCCAGGCTCTACCTATAAATGCATGCGGGTACAGGACATTACGAAAATGCCTTTAAGGCTCCTGTGCTGCTGGTACTCCCGTCATTTACATTGCTGTTCAGTGATGGAAGACCTGACTGCCTCCAACAGCAAACTGTTTCTCCTTGTCTTAGTCCACACCTCCTGATGTTAATGCCACAACATTTTTGAGGGATCAGTGGGAGCAAAGGGAGCCGAGATTCCTTAGGAATCCCAGAGCAGTATTCCTTAGCATCCTAACACCTTGGTGGCGTTAAAACAGCAGTCTTTCTGAACAAAACTTTTACTGGACTTACAGGACTCGGGGCTGTCCACTAAAGGTGTCTGTAGACACCTTTACTTAATGAAAACCTGGCCCTCTTTAAGCCAAGCTAGTAACCTCACAGTATTACAAGCAGTTCATAACTCTATGTACTCTATTTGGGACCTTCCAGTAACTCAGCAAACAGGAGAAAATCCAAGGGCAAGAGTTTGCAGCCAGATCGCCCACTTAGTCTGCTAAGAGGCTGAATTCATATGATTGATAGCTCCCTTCCCCAAGCTTACCCTAAAGGAGAAGGAAGGCAAACACACACACACACACACACACACACACACACACACACACACACAGTGGGGGTGGCAGAGAGAGAGAGAGCACACTATCAAAATTAAGAGTCATATTGGTGCATGTATAGACTAATTAAACAACGGGACAGATTAGAGAACACAGAAACACACGCTTGCATGTGTAAAACTGTGGTATATGATATAGGTGGCATTCTGGGGAAATAAAGAGAGGATTTTCATTAAGTGAAGCTGGAAAATGGTTATTTATACTAAAAGATAAAATTGGAACCCTTTTCCATGCCTTACACACACACTCACACACACACACACACACACACACACACACAATGTATTCCAGATTAAGGACTTAAATGTCAAAAACACAACTTTAAAGCTCTTGACAGAAAACATCAGCAAAGAACTTTTAGTCTTTAGGATAGAAAAAAGATTTCTTAAACAATGCAGACAAATGGTTGACTATAAAACAATATTGATTTTTGACTGTTAGCATTAAGAACTTTTACTCATCAAAAGACAACGTAAAAAGCACAAAAGACAAGATATGCATAGGAAGAAATGATTTTCAAAATATAGAAGTGACAAATGATTCCTATTATGAATATATATACAAATTAATAAGAAAAACACAAACAATCCAGTAGAGAAATGGGTAAAAAGCATGAATAAACATTCCACAGATGGAGAAACACATATGACCAATAAGTATATGAACAGATATCCTACCTCAGTAGTAATAAGGGAAATAAAAAGCAAGGCTGTAGTGAAATACCACTGTACACTCATTCAATTATCAAAATGAAAATGTATAACAATATTAACTGTTGAAGAGGGTGTGATCCGTATGAGTTCTGAAACATTGCTGGTGTGAGTAAAACTGGTACTTGACAGTTAAGAAAACAATTTTCCATTATCTTTTAAAATTGAACATGCATCTACCGTCTGAGCCAGCAATCTCTCTTTTCTCTCTCTCTCCTTCTCTCTCCCTGCTCCTTCTCCTGAGCCAAACCATTCTTCATTTTCCCCACCTTTCCCATGAAGCAGGCCTCCTCTGAGGGATGGCCTAGGTCAAGATTATACAGTTGGAAGATTAGTTTCTGGGTTCGCTAGAAAACAGAGCCTGAGGCAAAACATATGTGCTAAAACTTCACTGTAGGATGCAATCCAATGGGTGTAAGAGTGAGGGGAAAAGGAAAATGAGGCACAGAAGGGTGGAAAAAGAATATAAATTGGTGTGTTCCTGAGCTTGCCACTGCTATTCAAGAAAATACAACTTGTTTCTCAGTCTCCCTGGATGCCTCCAGATATGCCATATAAAACCATGGCATCTTGAAACTGTCAAGGAAAGGAAAAAAAATTGATCTGCCAGCAGATTTTGGCCTTATCTCTCACTGGTCAAAGGTCACCCAACTGGGTGTTAATTTTCCCACACCTCTGAGTTGTGTTACCTGGGTCCTGGCAGTAATTTAGAGAGTCAGATCCCACACACCACAGTTCAGTGCTGAGTTCATAAGTGGTAGGGGTCACAGCCTCTGTGGGTCTGGTCACATAGAATTTGAGGGGTTTAAATTGGGCCCAGTTTTCCCATTTTTATATATTAAGAAACTATAGTGATTGTTATTAATACTTAAGAAATAGTTGCTATCTTTCTCTCTTTCCATAAAATTTACCCATGAACAATTCAAGTGGTTTTCAGTATAATCACAGAGTTGTACAACCATCCCCACTATCTAATTTCAGAACATTTTCATCACCCAGGAAGGAAACCTCATACCCATCATCAATTATTCCCAATCCCTTTCCCCTAACCAGTGGCAGCCACTCACCTGTTTTCTTCAGGACTAATTGAATCTACCACAAGGAGCTGAAAAGAAGCCTTTTTTTATTAGTATAGATTGGCAATGGTTGGTAGCCGAAAGTCACACTATTGGGGTGGCCTAGCAAAGCTTAAGTGAATAATCCAAGTGAGTTCTTGACTAATAGATCCCCAATATGCCTGGCAGAAATATAAGTCTTTTCTGGAGAAGTCTTCATTAATACCAAGCCTTCGTTTCCACACATATTTGCCAAGAACATATGCAGCTTACAGTAAAGTAAAATATATCGCTACACACAAACAAGGAAACAAAACCCCATGAATGAGATTCAGCAGGTAACAAAATTGAACCAAAAACTTCAGACAGTGGAATTCAATATTAGCTGAACATTAGAAAATTTATTAATCCAATGTCCCACATTAACATATTAATGGGAAAAGTCTTATTATCTCAGTAGATAAAAAAATATTCAATGTAACTCAACATCTAGTAAACAAACAAACAAACAAAAAACAACTTTTAACGTAGAAGAAAGCATCCTTAATCTGATTTTTAAAAAGTTATTTGTAAAAAACCTACAACAAATATATTTAGTGATGAAAAGCCGAATGCATTTCCTTTAAGATTTTGAACAAGAGAAGGATGCCTCTATCACATTTTTTCCACCTTGTATTGTAAGTCCTATTCAGTACAGTAAGGTAAAATAAAAGTATAAAGGTGTAAAGATTGGGAAAAAAGAAACAAAATTGTTATTATCTGCAGATACTTATTGTCTTTGTAGAATATCTTATTGTATCTATAGAAAACCTACAGATAAATTATTAAAATTATAAGTTCTATTAGTAAGGTTGCTGGCTACAGTCGTTATACAGAAATTAATAGCATTTGCATATACCAGCAACATAGAGAAAATATAATTTAAAAATACCATTCATTATGACATTTAAAATGATCAAATAGGAATAAATCTAATTGTCTATACAGACTGTACGGAGACAATTATAAAACCATTGGAGTCTAGTGAAGAAGGGCTACAAAATGGAGCGATAAGTCATGTTTGTGGTTTACAAGATTCAATTTTATGAATATGTTCTCCCCAGATTGGCCTATAGCTTCAATGTAATTCCAATAAAAATCTCAACAGATATGTTTTGTGAAATTTGGCAATCAAATTTTAAAATATCTGTGGACTTATACAGAACAAGAATAACCAAAGCATTCTAGAAGAAAATGGTCAGGGGACAGGCCTCCCAGAGGGCAAGACCTGTAATAAAGCTTTGGTAATTAAGAGACTGTGGTACAGGCACAGAACTAGACAAATGGACTGATGGAACACAAGAGAGACTAGAAGCAGATTAATGCATTTTTTTAAATTGGGGAATATTGGGGAACAGTGTGTTTTTCCAGGACCCATCAGTCATTGTCCTTCAATCTAGTTGTGGAGGGCACAGCTCAGCTGCAAGTCCAGTCACTATTCCCAATCTTAGTTGCAGGGGGCACAGCCCACCATCCCATGTGAGACTTGAACCGGCAACCTTGTTGTTGAGAGCTGATGCTCTAACCAACTGAGCCATTCAGCCGCTCCAGATTAATGCATATTTAGACCCTTGGTAACATGACAGGCATTGCAAAGCAGTAGGGAAAAGGATAGACTTGCTCTAAGTGGTACTGGGCATATTGGGATGCATATTACCAAAACGGAAACTCAGATTGGTTAAAGGTGACGGCAAATACTTTATCCAAATGACTGCAATTAGAAGAACTTCAGAGAGAGTAACTCCTTAAGCAAAATGTAGTTAAAGTTTTTATTGAGGCAAAGCTCAGGGTGGAAATATACTGAGAAAGCAAATGGGATGACTCAGAAGATGGATGGTCTTACAGCTTGTCTTCTTTTCAACGTTCCCAAGCCTTTTTCTGGTCGGCCAGTTCCAGTTCAGGGTGCTCATTGCTCAGCATCTGATTTTGCTCCTTGGAATTTATTGCTTCTTGGAATTTATTGCAACTATCTGCTTTTCTAAGTTCCTAGAACTGTCTTTAGGCACATAAATTCAGTTCAAAGTTCATGGGTGGAAAAGTATGGCTTCTCACAATATTTAAAAAAAATGAAATTGGACTCTACCTCACATTATGCAAAAATTAACTCTGAGTAGTTTAAGGACTTAAATGTGAAAGGCAAAACTATAACACTTTTAGAAGACAATATAGGAGTCTTCCTTTCTGACTTTGGGAGTAGAAAAGGATTTCTTTACACAGACACCAGAAACACTAACTTAGAGGAAAATGATTGCCTAATTTGACTACATAAAACAAGTTCCTCCACTCATCAAAATACATCATATCAAGAGTGAAAATATAATCCTCAAACTAGGAGAAGATATGTTCCACATCTATAGCCTACAGAACATTAATATACAGAATAGGTAAAGAATTCCTACTGTTCAATAAGGAATACATGAAACTACAATTCTGAAAAATGGGCAAAATTCATTAACAGGAATTTCATAAAAGAGAAAGACAAATGGTACATAAATACATGAGAAACGTCTTTAATCTCATCAGTTATCAGGGAAATGAGAAGTACGAAAACAATAAGATGTAATTTCTCACCCACCAGATTGGCAAAAAATTGAAAGACAAATGATATTGCATGTTCTCCAGGATGTGGGCTAATGGGAACATTACATTCCTACTGCTGGTAGGGATATAAATTGGTGTAATCACTTTGGGAAGCTGGCATTGTGTAATGAAGGGGAGTGTGCACTTACCCTTTGACCCAGCAAGTCAGTAACAGGGTGTATTCTTTAGAGAAATGGCACTCTTGCATATGCACACTACCAGACCTGCAATAATATTTATAGAAGCTTTATTTAGAATAGAAAAAAACCCAGAAACAATACAAATGTCCTTCTACAGCTGATGACCTAAATGAATAGAGTTCTTTTCATACAATAATACAATGAGATATTGCACGGAATGGATGAAAATGGGCTAACTACAACTATAAGCATCAACATGGATGAATCTCAAAACCGAAAGCAAATAAACTGAGAAAGCCGAGAAGAATATATACATATGATTTAGTTTTTATACATTTTAAAAACAGGCAAGGTTGGGGGGTGGGAGATAAGGGTAAGGGGGGTCAAATATGTGGTGATGGAAGGAGAACTGACTCTGGGTGGTGAACACACAATGGGATTTATAGATGATGTAATACAGAATTCTGTAATACAGAATACTGAAACCTATATAATTTCACTAACAATTGTCACCCCAATAAATTTAAAACACACACACACACACACACAAAACAGGCAAGGCTATGGTGATAGAAGACAGATCAGAGTTACATTAGGGATGAGGAAGAGCTGGGGATGCGAGGAGGGGGAGGATGACAAATTTGTTCATTTTGTGATAATTCTTTGAGCTCAAGACTTATGATCTGTGTTATTTTGTGTATGTATGTCATACTTCAAAAAATAAGTTTAAAATTTTTCTGGCATCGAGCCTAAGGAGACTGCAAGAATTAAAAAAAAACACACACACAAAAAAACCACAAGACCCAACAATTCCAGTTCTGGGTATTTTTCCGAAGAAATCCAAAACATTAATTCAAAACGATATAAGCATCCCTACGTTCATTGCAGGACTAATTACAATAGCCAAGATGTGGAAACAACCTAAGTGCCCATCAATAGATGATTGGATAATGAAGAGGTGGTACATTTATACAACAGAATATTCCTTGGCCATAAAAAGGAATGAAATCTTACCATTTGCGACAACATAGACGTACCTAGAGGATATTATGCTAAGTGAAATAAGTCAACAAAGACAAATGCCTTATGATCTGACTTATATGTGGAATCCAAAGAACAGAATAAATTAACAAAACAGAAACAGACTCATACATACAGAGAACAAAGTGATGGTTGCCAGATGGGAAGGGGTGTGTGATGCTGGGTGAGAAAGGTGAAGGGATTAAGAAGTACAAATTGGCAGTTACAAAATAGTCACCGGGATGTGAAGTACAGCATAGAGAATATAGTCACTAATATTGTAACAGCTATGTATGGTGTCAGATGGGTACTAGACTTATTGGGTGAATCACTTCATAAGTTATATAAATGCCTAACCACTATGCTGTACACCTGAAACTAATATAAATCGTATATCAACTGTAACTGAAAAAAAAATAAAAAGAATTTTAAAAATACAGGCAAAATTAAATAATACATTGCTAAACATAATTGGCAAAAAATATAAAGAAAACCAAGGAAATAACACAATGTTCAGGACAGTGGGAGAAGGGAGGGCTGTGAGTGTGGAGTGTAAATTGGTACAACCATCATGTGGAACAATATAAAAAACTATAAAATGGTCATAGCTGATAACGGAACGATTCCATGTTCAACAATTTATCTTGAGGAACCACTTGGACGAGATATAAAGACTCTAAAGATGTGTTACAGGATGTTCACCAAATTGCTGTTTGTGTGGCAACTCTGCCCACCCCGCCTCCCTGTCCAAACAAAATCATCTCTTACTTGGATGTTGGTAAAGCCTCCTGACTGGTCTCCCTGCTTCTGTCCTTGCTCCCTACATTCTCAACATAGCAGCTGAGATAACCCTTTAAAAATTCAATTCAATTATGTCCTTTCCCTGCTCCAAACCTACTAGTGTCTCCTTTATTGCCCCCAGGAAGAGCCGGAATCCTTTCTATGGCCCACAAGTTTCTACTCTGCCCCTTGTTTACTCTGTGTTTTTTTTTTTCCGCTGCTACTCAAACATACCAGGGTTCTCTCGTCCCAGCACCTGTGCCCTGCTGCACCTTCTGCCTGGAATGCCTGTTGTTGCTGTTTGAATAATCTGAATCCTCCCACTATGATCAGTGTCTGTGTTAAAATCTGCCCGGAACAGTGCCTGGCTCACAGTAGGTGTTCAATAAGGTGTCTACTGAGTGAGTGATTTCAGACTCAGAACCAGCAAAGGGAAAAAGCCAATCAATCATTTGTAAAACTATTACCTGCATTATATTTATAATAGTGAAAAGGTAGAAGCTCCCTAAATACAGTCATGTACTGCTTAACAAGGAGGACATGTTCTGAGAAATTCGTACTTAGGCGATGTTGTCACTGTGCAAACATCAGAGTGTACTTACACAAGCCTAGATGGTCTCGCCTGCTGCACACCTAGGCTGTGTGGTATTGCCTATTGCTCCTAGACGACAAGCCTGGATAGCATGTCCCTGTACAAGACTACATGAGATTAAATCAAGGACAAGAGAAAATGATGCAGTTAAGAGAGGTACTAAACACGAGATGGATGAGGCTGCAGCTGGCATAACACGGCACATTGTTTGACAGCAAACCTCTTTTTCTTATAAGTAGAAAGAGGACACTCAAAAATAGTGATTATAGTACAGTAAATATACAAACCAGTAGCATGGTCATTTATTATCATTATCACGTGTTATGTACATAATCATATGTGCTATACTGTTACATGACTGGCAGGGCAGCACATTTGTTTACACCAGCATCACCACCAACTCGTGAGCAATTCACTGCCTTCTCACATCAGAACGGCTACGACCTCACTAGAAAGTTGGAGTTTTTCAGCTTCATTATAATCTATAGAATCACTGTATTATATGTGGACTGTTGTTGACTGAAACGTTATTATGCGTGCAGAATTGCAATTATTACATGGGGTGGTTAAATGACTTATGTCACATCCACTGTAAGGAAACTACACAACACTTAAAATTATGTAGACATATCTTTCCACTGATATGGAAAGATATTCAGGATATGTCATATAGTGAAGAAAAAAGTAAGCTACACAATAGCATGCATAGTGTAGTATTTGGTAAAAGAAGTAGTATCTACGTGAACAAGTTTCTGTGACTGTGTATGCATGAGCATTTCTCAGTCCCATGTTCAAATTTGATTAGGAAATGCTGCACATTATACGCTCTTACGGAGGTTTGTATTAACCTTTAACGGCTCTTAGAGGTCCTTGAACAAAGGTACATGTTTACATTTTTTAATCCAGCACCTCTGAAAACTTAATTGACCACAGAGTCCCTGTTGTCTCACAACATTTATTAAAACAGAACAATTGTTTCACAGAACAGATTTTGTGAAACTGGTAATATAAGCCTAGAAAAAAGTTTGACAATGTTTATTTCTGGGTGCTAGGATTATGGGTACTCTTTCTTCTTTCTGTATTTTATGATTTTTTTCTTTTTGCAACAAGTATGTATTATTTTATAATCAAAACAGTAAAAAGGCTATTCCCATTGTTCAGTTGCACGGTTTTTGTTGTTTTTTTTTTTTTTTTAAATTCAACATCCTTTTTCTTTTTTTAAATTCAACATTCTTTTTTTTTTAAAGATTTTATTGGGAAAGGTGAACAGGACTTTATTGGGGAACAGTGTGTACTTCCAGGCCTGTCTTCCAAGTCAAGTTGTTGTCCTTTCAATCTTAGTTGTGGAGGGCGCAGCTCAGCTCCAGGTCCAGTTGCCGTTGTCAGTTGCAGGGAGCACAGCCCACCATCCCTTGTGGGAGTCGAACTGGCAACCTTGTGGTTGAGAGCCCACTGGCCCGTGTGGGAATCGAATCGGCAGCCTTCGGATTTAGGAACATGGAGCTCTAACCGCCTAAGCCACCGGGCCGGCCCCCTCAATTGCACGTTTTAAAGGAGAAAATAAAGGCAAAAATAGTTTAAGATGAAGACAATTTAATTTTAACTGATGGATAGTACATAGCACACTCTCCACTCTCTTGGAATCCAGCAAGCTAAACACCATGCTTGCCCAGTTGAATCTTCTAGTACTTCATTGGATTGGTTCACCCACATGAATACTGGGAAAGAAAGAGAAAATAATGAATGCTGAACAAAGCTTAAATTCCTATCTACTCTCCTGGTTTGCACAGTTACTTTGTAGTTAAATCACCTTTTCCAAGATAGGAATTTAGACAGCTTCTTCTCTTCATATGAACCAAATGATTTCATATGGACAAAAACGTTTTGATGACTTAAGAAAATGAGTAAGAATGTGTTTATAGTACAGTTGGAATTGGAGGTAGAGGTAGGAGTAGGGTCAGTTAGCTTTTCTTTTGTTTTTAAAGTATCTTTTAAAAAACATGCTAATTAAAACAGTACAGTTTGTTGTGGAAAGATTAGAAAGTGCAAATAGACAACACTAAACATGAAATTAAATAACAATAGTAATTATAATAATTAAAACCAGCTATTCACTACGGCAAGGAGATAAACAATATCTAATACTTTGGTTAGGTCCTTAAAAGCTTCCCCTGTACCTATCCACGGAATTGTCCTTCTACAACAATATTTTGGTTACTGTACACATAGTACTCATTGTATGACTGTTCAATGCATTCTTTTACCAACCAATGGCCCTTTAAGTTGTTTCGATTTTTTGCACTATTATAAACCATCCTAAAAATTCTTTATATGTGTATCTTTGTGTCCTTCTAGTGCCAGTCTGTCCCCGCGATTCCCAATGGAGAACTGAGACATTAATCAGGCTTCCATGTTAGTTTCCTCAGGTTAACGAGCAGCTACCATAGCTTAAACCTTCATTAAAGCTACAGCTAATGCTGTATCCATGAGTAGAGAGGGTGAATAAAGAGGCAAAGAGAAAGTGTTTGCCGTCCTTGCTGTGAAATGTATTAATAAAAAATCAACAGGTATTATTGACAGTCTACTACTATGTGCTCAGCACCAAGTGCCAATTTTTTCCTGTGACTTGATGTGCCCTTTTAAGACTATAGACTCGTCTTCCTTTATTTGTGCAACATTTTAAAAAATAAAAAATGATACATTGAAGTATTTTTTCTCTGTTGTATTACTTTGGTTTTCTTCTACAAAAAGATAAATCGTGTCTCCTGCATCTGTCATTTTTTCTCTAGTCTTACTTTCACTAAAATGTTTGTTTATCTCTGTTTAGTAGTGCTGGCTTTTTGATCCTGCATTCCATATCTCTCTTTATATGTTTTCATCAATGTCTCCTTTTGTTTTGCTGTATCTGGCCTGCCCTCTGGCCCTCACTATCCTGATGTTTCTTTCACTAGACAGCTTGTTTGTTCCCAGCAAGGGCTTACTGGGTTTTCTCCTCAGGTTGAACCATCTACTTCAAAGAAGGAAGTATTTCTCCTGGCATGTTGACTGCTTTATCTTCACAGAAGTCCCTCTGAATGTTCATATTTACCCAATACTTCAGATGTTTCTGATGAAGCTGCCTGCTGGCCATAATTTGAGTACCATTAAAAGATACAGAATCAGATATGTCCTGACTTGAGTCCTGGCTTCTTTAGTCGGGAGATACAGTTTTTGTCTGTGTTTGGGAAGAATGAACAGGATTGGTGAACATATAGCCAGGCTCTGTCACAGTCTGTCTTACTGGCTACCCGATATCTGTCCCACTCTTCCGTCCATACATGGAACGCAGCCACCCAGATACCCCCTTGGAAACGACCTTGTTTCTCTAACTTCTGAGAGTGCTGTCACCAGCTTTTAGCTGTTAGCAATTTCACTGTTTGCCTCAGCTGTTAAGAGCTGCATGGACTTCCTACATCTACTAACAGATGGAGGTGTGGTTATAAAGGCCCACCTATTTCAGGCTTCTGTGGGACAGCTCCAAGGCTTTGTTGAACTTGCAAGACAGCTGAACTTCTCCCTACCCTCCACAGGCATTGAGCCCTGATAATACACCCAGCATACTGAACTCTTACCTCACTATCTGCTTCCAGAACACCTGACTTGTAGCACAACTTTTCCCCAAGACTTTAATCCTATTTGTCACTGTGTCCAGCTCAAAGTCCAGAGTATCTGAGTGATGTTTGGTACTCTCAAGTCTGGGTGTAGCTCTCCTTGGTTAAGTGACCTATGAACTGAAACAAGTTATCTGCCCCTGATCTCCACACCTCATATCCAACGACTGAACAGGAAGAGGATAACCACCATAAACATTCTTATGTGGAAAGAGGAAGAGTGGGGGGCACAGGCAGTCACTGCTCTGTGGTAATCTTGGAATCCTGCTGGGCAGACATTGACTAGGCCGGGATCTTACTTTACAGGAGGAACTCCCGGCCCATTGCCCACCCTCTGGGAGGCCCATCTAAAGCCAGTGTTGGGGAGCATGTCCTTCTAGGAGCCTTCCAAGCCTGTGCCCAAATACTGTTTTGAGGCTCAAACAATGGAAAGCTCATTTTGTTCTGGTTCATGGTTTCTTTGGCAATAAGCTTCTCTCAGAACTGTAGCTGGCTTTTATTTGGCTACACTCAGTTGTATATGCCGGTAACCATATGTAACGTTGTTTCCTAGATACAGTTCTTGATCCTGTAATCATTTTGAGGTTCTTAGGAGTCCTAGGTGGGGACACCACATCCTTAATTTTTTTTTAATTAAATTTATTGGGGTGACAATTGTTAGTAAATTTACATAGATTTCAGGTGTACAATTCTGTATTACATCGTCTATAAATCCCATTGTGTGTTCACCACCCAGAATTTGACCTTTGCCCTCAGCGATTTTATTAGCTTGTGAGGATGAACAGTCCTTTATCACACAAAGCCTTCTTTAATCCCATCTCACACTTTCCTAGTTTCCTCCACTTGGACTGTCTCCCACCATAGCACTGACCCACAAGTTTGTCATTATTCAGTTGTCTTATTTCTCTGTCGCTCTAGCAACCAGGCGAGAGTCAGGTGGTTATCTCTTGGTAAGTACTGATGGAATTAATGAAATGCAGGCTTTTTTAGCTATGCTTAATTATATTGTTAACTATTTCAGGAATCTCCTTGGCTTCGTATGGTTTACGTATATAAATATTTTGGTAAATTTTCAGGCATTTGAAAACACAGTTAATTACATATTTTCCATCTATAGTTCTTAAACCAAAGGGAAGGATAATGTGGGGACAGAGCCAGGAGTGCAGTTTCCAGGCTCTCGGCCTCACATGGAAAGGTGCTGGCTCAGGTAGTAAACGGCCATCAACTGTAATTGGATGGCCATCAGCTGTGGCTAGTTGGTCGTCAGCTGTAACTAGTGAGCCATTGGCCACTAATATAACTGCCTTGGCTACGCTAGCAGGAAAAATGGGGGCTAGCAAGAAGATGGTGGCTGAGCTAGCAAGCACGGATTGCAGTCAGCAAGCGTGGAGTGTGGTGGAGTGTGGATTGCGGATTCTGTGGCTCCTGCTTCCTGTGTCTCCAACCCAGCCGCCAGCGAGACTATAGTGGTATGACTCCCCTACCTATGGCTCCGTGGGTGTTCCTTTTTGGCCTCACCATGTCCTGCGTTCTTATGTGGGGAGCAGGACCAGAGGCCCCGCAGGCTGCCCCGCATGACAGATAATTAGTACTTAATGAAGTTAGTAAAGAAATGATCAGCTGCAGCAAAAACTGGTTGTTAAATGTCACCTGTAAGTCATTGGTGATGGACAGAGCAGGTGGGAGGAAAAAAGAGAGAGAGGAGACTTTTTCAAAGGGGGTTGCATGGCCTTTCATAGCTTTGTTCCCAGAATCCCCGTCCTTAAAAATTTCCCTTAATTACTGACATGCAGGCTGGTGAGGAAGCTGCCTGCCTCTTCCTCAGTTTCCCTCTCTCCTCCCCTCTCCTCATCCCACAACAGCTTACGTGAGGCAGCAGAGGATCCCCATTACTATTCCACTGATAAGAAAAGCGAAAATGGCTGCTGAAGGTAGGGACATTTTGATGAGATTCCACAAGTAATCCCCGAAGTTGCTCAGCCAGGACCTGCGGTTTTCTGCAGAAAGAGCATAGAGTTCCATTGAGGAGAGGTCAAGTAAATGGTGAGGCTGGGATTTGAACCCTGGTTCAAGTTCAAATTGTTGTCCCAGATATAATGTTCTTATAGGTGCCCAGAGCCCATATCCCGTATCTACTTTGCTGTGCTGCCTCCAAGATGTCCAAGGGGTATACATTAAAAAAAAATGTATCCTCAGATGGATATCATCTTTGCCTCCTCATAAGTCAAATAGGAACAGTAAGCTCTGCCCCAGATAGCTTAGGGGCTGTTTTGAGGTCTTGGTGAGTAAATGGGCTACTTTCTGAAAGAGGAATGTGAATTGATAACTAAAGTGTGGCTACCTAGAGTGTGTTTGGGATTTTTGCAGGAGGCTGAGGGCTGTGAGTGGCCCAGGAGGAGAAAAAAGAAGGCCACCAACCCTAGGAACATCCAGAGGGAGAAGGGACCAGGGCAACTGGCAGAAGGAACTTTAGAGGGAGTCTGCTGATTAAGGTAAGGCTTGAGATGTTGAGATATTGGGTCTTTTCTTTCAGACGTGGGGGAGGAAGGAGAGTGTACTGTGACTGAACTCCAAGGAAAAAGGTAGGGAAAACCAGAGTGTCTGTGGTGTGTGTGGAGGCAAGAGGGCTCACCACCCAGCAGCATGCCAGTTTCCAGAGCTGGAGCAGCGTGTGTGTATGTGTTCGAATCTGAGCTTCGGGAGCACCCAAGCCATGAATCAGCGGCTCAGCAGGTTTAGCTTAAATTTCACTTCCTTTGTCAAGTGTTCCCTGAGCTCACCACCAAAACAACTTGAATTATCTTTTTGTCCTCAGGGAGCATGTGTCATACTCCATGGAACATTGGCAACTATGGCCTTGGCAGGTCACCTGTGAACTTGCAACCCATGTCATTCAGCAAAGGGCATGGTGCATAGTAAGTGGTTAGTGCTTGTTGAACTAAATTGAACCAAGCCAGAATAGTTTGCTTTCCTGTGAACACTATGTTTAAATACAAAATGTGCTTTTCCTGACCTGAGTCATGAATGTTATGTCTTAGGAAGGAAGGAACATTCATCCTAACAGCGAATATACCCCTGGAGCGTGGCTTCAGTCCTGCTCTGTCTTGTATTCCGAAGGAAGAAAAAGGTGATCTAAAGGAAGCTGCAGACTCCAGCAAGAGGCAAGTCAGAGAGCACAGCAGAAACCCAATGCTCAGTAGCTTCTGAGGTTCCATGGACTCTCCTGAGGGCCAGTCAGCTGCACTCACTCAGCCAAGAGGAGATGGTTTTTCCCTTGGCTCTTTCTAAGGCAGCTTTGTCTGAAAAGTTAGAAATGGCGGGTTACCTTTTATTGCAAAAAGCTTCTCACCTGTCATAAACACAAACATAATTCACCCACTGACACTGTTGAATCCTGAACACGGTCAGTTTCCAAAGCAAAAGGCATCTCCCCTCCAACAAAACAACACAACACCGAAATTGACTGTGCTCTATCAGGTCAGATACCTGACATTCCTTTCTGAACCAGATCCCCCTTCGGACTTTCCCAACTCAGTGGAAATTATTTCAGTTGTTCAAGCCAAGACCTGTGGTGTCCTCTTTGACTCATTTTTTTAATTTTCACTCCCACATCTTATCTATCAGAAAAGCCTGGTTCGCTTTATCTACAAAGTGTATTCATAATCCTGCCACTTCTGACCACCTCTGCTACTACTCGTCGTTGTCTCTGTCTCCCTGATTCCATCCTCACCTCCTTTGAGCCTCCTCCACTGAGCAGCCAAAGAGATCTTGTTTTGTTGTAAGTCAGATGGTGTGCCATTTAATTCCCTGAACTCACATCTTCTCTCCTCTTGACCATTCCAACCGAGCCTCATTTCTTCTGGAACAAGCCAGATGTGTTTGTACGTTAGGGCTTTCCCACTTGCTATTCTCTCTGCAAGGAATGCTTGCCCCGCACCCTTCTCATGACTCATTCTCTTGCCTCGTTCAGGTGCTCAAATATCACCTTCTCAATGAAGATTTTCTTGAGAACCCTTTATTAAAATTGTACCACTCTCCCACAGACTTCGTCATTCTTTCCTGCTTGAATTTTCTCCATAAACTTCCTCAGAATTGAGTATAATATATATTTTACCTTTTTGTTCTATTATATGTCTTTCCTGACTAGAATGTCAGCAACCTGAGGGCAGAGATTTTTGTCTGTTTTGTTCACTACTGAATAGTACCTAGCACAGGGGGTGTTCAGATGCTCAATAAATATTTTTTGAATGAATGAATGGATGGTGAATTTTGGTGACATTGTTCATTGCTTGAGCCAACAGTCATCCTCACCTCCTTTTCACTTACTCCATATAACAGGGAAGCTAGAAAAGCGGAATCCTCCCTTTCTCAGCTATCCTTGCAGCCAGCAATGGCTCTGTTGGCATAGTTCTGGACAATGAGAAGCTTCTGAGAAGACGTTTTCCTGTATTGATCAAAGAGATGGTGCTACCATTTCCCCTTTGTGCTGCCTCAAACATTATGTAAATGTTATCTGAGGTTGGAGCAGCCATCTTGTGACCATGAGGCAATGTACATGAGAAAAGGCCAAGAAAATGACATCTATTTTGGCTCTGACAATTTCAGGCCACTAAACAAACACCTCTATCTGCCTACCACTGGACTGCTTGGTAAGAGAAAATAAAATCCTATTTGAGCCATTATAACTTAGGCTTTCTATTACTTAAGACATTCATAACAGACATACCCATCCACTGTTTGATAGGGCTTTAAGAGAGCCATGTCAGGTGGGAAACCACTTACCTGAAAATTGACTTAGCACCAACAGATCCAAAGAAGCCAGTGAATTAGGCCTCAGTCTTCCGAGTATGGCAGAAGCTGGCCTGAATCTTTTCCTAAAATCTCCGAAGTTCCAAATAGAGTTCTACCACTCCTTATGACATCATCTACTGCATTTAACCCTCTCCCATGTCTCTCTATTTGACAGCTAAGCATACAGACATCTTTTTCTGCCTGTGCATAAACATCTGTGTTAATATTGAAACCCATCTTTACAGTAGCTGTATCCTCTTAGGCTTGAAGAATTATAAGATACTTTATATGCCATATGGTATCTACTGGAGCTTACAATAGTATATATATGAAACTTTAATAGATGATACAGGTGGCATTTTATATCACTGGGGAGAAGAGAGATGGTTTACTATGATCATCTATTCATTTGGATGCACTAAAGTGAGAGCCCTATACACAAAAATAAATTCTAGATGGATTAAGGACTAAACAAAAATAAAATCATATACATATTGGAATAAAACATGGGTGGATAGTTATCTTAATGTGAAAAAAGCTACTCTAAACATATCATAAAACCAAAAAGCCACAGATGAAAATACTGATAAATTAATTGCATAAAATGTAAAGCTTTCATACAGCAAAATATTGTAAAGAAAGACAGACAATTAATGACAAATAAGGTAGTGCATTTCATAACATATATGGCAGGTACTAGTTTAAGGTCCTTAACATACAAAAAACTCTTACAAATTATTTTTTTGAAAAAGATTATCACTTCCATAGAAGAGCTGGCAAAAATGACGTATCAATCAGGGTTCTATTAGAACAGCAATGGATAAATAAATTGTGGTATAATGGAATACTATACAGCAATTAAAACGAGCCACTTAGAGATACATACAATAAAGGTTGTTTCCAGTTTGGAGCAGTTATGCATAGTGCTTACCTGTCTCTTGGTGCACATGGCAATTCTACTCCTAGGTCATTACCCAACAGAATTGCATTAGGGTATCTGCATGCTCAACGTTAGTGGATAATGCTAGATTATTTTCCAAAATAATTATACCATGGACAGCATAAGAGAGTTTCACCTGCTACACATTCATTTGTCAACTGTACATACTGCAAATATTTTTTTCCAACTCCACGGATGAACAGAAGATCTGAATCTAAATGTAATCAAATTTTTCAGTCTTTTCCTTCATGATCAGTGGTTTTGAAGTCCTGTTTAAGAAACTTGTGCATGACCCAAGGCTGTCATCTCCTAGAAGTTTTTTTTTTTTTTATCATTTACCTTTAATTTAATTTTTTTTTCTTTTCTGACAGTGTTTTTCCAAGACCATTTTGGCTATCCTTGTATTTAAGTCTTTAATAATTGCATTTTTGACACCCCAGCCAGGCAGCACACATAGGGCAGAAAGCTGTCATTATTCTGTCATTTGTTTTTTCAACTCTTTCGTGACATCCATTTTTTTTTTGCTTTTGTGTGTGTGCATGTGTGTGTGTATGCATGCATGCATGCATGCATGTGTATATTTAATTTCATGGATGTTCTCTACAGTCCTCCAAGAGCATTTCCAATATATATATGCAGCACCTCTTAATTTCCTTTGCTGAAGAGATATTAAGTTGGTGCAAAATTAATTGCGGTTTAAAAGGTTAAAAACATTAATAATTGCAAAAACTGCAATTACTTTTGCACCAACCTAATAGTAGTATTAGCTTTCCTACCTTATCTGGAATTCTCAATTCTGTCTCTGTCCTAGGGATTCTCTCTACTGATAACATAGGGATTTCAGGAGAAATTCTTATTTGTAAAGTATGCCTTCATTCAGATGACTGAATGATATTTTTGGCAGTGTGGTGGCCTCATAGTTGGTACTGAAGTCAAGACGCTTTGTCTGTTTGTTTTATTGGTTAATTAGAAATGAATTGGAAAATGCATTCTTTAAATGGCATCATGGAGAAGTGTTTTTCTTTAATAGCTCCTCTGAGGATACTTAAGAGCTCATGTAATTTTTTTAATTAAATTTATTGGGGTGACAATTGTTAGTAAATTTACATAGATTTCAGGTGTACAATTCTGTATTACATCATCTATAAATCCCACTGTGTGTTCACCACCCAGAGTCAGTTCTCCTTCCATCACCATATATTTGATCTCCCTTACCCTCATCACCCACCCCCCACACCCTTACCCTCTGGTAACCACTAAATTATTGTCTGTGTCTATGAGTTTTTCTTTCTCATTTGTTTGTCTTGTTCTTTTGTTGTTTTTGGTTTATATACCACATATCAGTGAAATCATAGGGTTCTCTGTTTTTTCTGTCTGACTTATTTCACTTAGCATTATATTCTCAAGATCCATCCATGTTGTCACAAATGTTCCTATATCATCTTTCCTTAACGCCGAATAGTATTCCATTGTGTATATATACCACAACTTCTTTATCCATTCATCTATCGAAGGACATTTTGGTTGTTTCCATGTCTTGGCCATCCCTAGAAGTTTTATTGTTTGCTCTTTATAGCTTTCATTCCTCTAGAACTGATTTTTTTTTTTTTTTTTTGGTATGGTGTGAGAAAGAGGTCAAATTTTTCTTTTTCACATGGGTTTCTGATTGACCTAGTACCACTGCTCCAGAGAGCTGTTTTGTCATAAATTAAGTGTCCGTGTATATGTGGGTCTACTTCTGGACTCTAAAACGGTCTATTGGTCTATCCTTGTTCTAATACCACAATAACTTACTGTGGCTTGCAAATAAATCTTGCTATCTGGTATCAGGAATATTTAAACTATTCTTGGCCTTTTACATTTCCTCGTGCTTGAATTCCACAAGGAAAAAAATGTTGGAATTTAGATTGAGATTGTGTTGAATCTAGATTAGTTTCAGAACTGACATCTTTATGACAGTGACTCTTCTGATCCTTGAATATAATCTATCCCTCCAATTTTTAAGGTCTTTTAAGATGTCTCTCAATGAAATTTTACAGTTTTCACTTGATCTTAGCCAAAAGGCCCAGAAGCGATTTTTTTTACAGTTTTCAAAATAGTGTTCTTTGATATCTTTCATATGATTTATTTCTAGGTATTTGATATTTTTGTTTTTGACTTTGTTGCTGGTACATAGACATATAATTTTCACATTAAACTTTGGTCTAGAAAGCTTGCTAAACTGATTTATTAATTTGAATAACTTATCTGTAGATTACTTTGGATTTTCAACATTCACAACCATGTTTAGTCTGGGAATAATAACAATTTTATTTGTTTTATATATATATATATATATATATATATATATACACACACACACACACACACACATGCATATATATGTTGAATAGAAAGACTTCATATTATTAAGATGGCAGTACTCCCCAAAGCAATCTACAGATCCAATGCAATTCCAGCAAAAGCCCAACAGTCTCCCCCGCCCTTTTTTTCCCCCCAGAAATGGACAACCTGATCTGAAAATTCATCTATAATTGCAAGGGATCCCAAACAGTCAAAGCAACCTTGAAAAAGAAAAACAGGGGCCGGCCCTGTGGCTCAGGCGGTTAGAGCTCCGTGCTCCTAACGCCGAAGGCTGCCGGTTCGATTCCCACATGGGCCAGTGGGCTCTCAACAACAAGGTTGCCAGTTCAATTCCTCGAGTCCCGTAAGGGATGGTGGGCTGCACCCCCTGCAACTAAGATTGAACACGGCACCTTGAGCCGAGCTGCCGCTGAGCTCCTGGATGGCTCAGTTGGTTGCAGCGCGTCCTCTCAACTACAAGGATGCTGGTTCGACCCTCACAAGGGATGGTGAGCTGCGCCCCCTGCAACTGGCAACGGCAACTGGACCTGGAGCTGAGCTGCGCCCTCCACAACTAAGATTGAAAGGACAACAACTTGACTTGGAAAAAAAGTCCTGGAAGTACACACTGTTCCCCAATAAAGTCCTGTACCCATTCCCCAATAAAAAAAATCTTAAAATAAAAGAAAAAGAAAAACAAAGTTGGAAGACTCATACTTCTGAATTTCTAAACTTACTAAAAACTACAGTAATCAAAGCAGTGTGTTACTGGCATAAAGACAGACATATATAGATCCATGGAATAGGATTGAGAGTCCACAGTGAAACATAAACATTTATAGTCAATTGATGTGAACTGATTTTCTTTTTCTTAAATTTATTTATTTTCAATTACAGTTGACATTCAATGTTATTTTATGTTAGTTTCAGGTGTACAGCATAGTGGTTAGATATTTATATAATTTATGCAGTGATCCCCTCAATTAATCTAGTACCCACGTGGCACTATAGATAGTTATTACAATATTATTGACTATATTCTCTATGCTGTACTTTACATCCCTGTACTATTTTGTAACTGCCAATTTGTACTTCTTAATCCCTTCCCCTTTTTTCATCCAGTCCTCCAAGCCCCCTCTCATCTAGTAACCACCAGTTTGTTCTCTGTATCTATGAATCTGTTTCTATTGTGTTTGTTTATTTGGTTTTTTAGATTCTACATATAAGTGAGGCCATATGGTATTTCTGTTTCTCAGTCTGACTTATTTCACTTAGCATAATACCCTCTAGGTCCGTAACAGTCATATATCATGATTTATTTATCCAATTGTCTATTGTTGGGAATTTTGGTTGTATCCATATCTCGGTTATTGTAAATAACACTGTAGTGAACATAAGGGTGCATGTATCTTTTTGAATAAGTGTTTTGGATTTCTTTGAAAAATACCCAGAAGTGGAATTGCTGGGTCATAAGGTAGTTCTATCTTTAAGTTTTTGAGGACCCTTCTTACTGTTTTGCATAATGGCTGCACCAGTTTACAGTCCCACACTATTGGGGATGATGAAATGCCACAAGAGTGTGAATACCAGAAGGCAGGGATCATTGGGACTATCTTAGAGGCTACTCATCACTCCAGTGTTTAATAGAATGATTCCATATTGTAAAGATTTCAGTAATCCATAAGTTAATCAATGGATGTAAAGAAATTTCAATGAAAAACTAGCACAGGTATTTAGAACTTGATAATCGAAGTGTTTTAAGTTTGGGTGGCCTAAAAGCAGATTCAGAGATGGGAATTCCTGTGCCTATAATTTATTGAAGGAGGTACACTCAGAAAAACACAGTAAGGGAGTGAGGGATGCAGGATAGGGAGAAGAAGGAGCTACACAAAATTGTGCTTCCAGATTAAATGTAGCTTCAGCTTGATTTCAGAGGGTGCACTGGAGTATAATTTGCACCTCAGAGCCTGTTCTGCCTTTAGGATCCAAGATTTGTACCCTTGTTTCAGTCAGTTCTTGGCCATGGTCTGTCAGGTGTGGCAGGCAGATTGAATAACCCTCAGGTACATCGGAGTCAGGCAGCTAAGATAGCCCAAGGGCAGTTGCCTGGAGAACATTGCAAGTGGAAGGCTCTAGTCACGGTAGTTGGGGGACAAGTGCAAACACTCAACCGGTAAAAGGGATCCCAAATGATCTAAGAGATGCAACAACATCTGCTATAGTTTACCTCTTGCACTGCTCAAACCCACTTATTTCTCACATTAGGTTCACTACATTCTGAAACAGCTTCTCCAGGATTCTGGTTTGTCACAACCGCTAGAGAACTTATAAAAGGAGGGTTAATGGGTTGAGCTGCTGTAGTCCCCCATGCTGAATTTAGTCCTAAGAGATACCCCACTGGATCACAAAGTTCATATATATATGACCTTAGGTTGGAACAATTCTTGGACTGCGTCGAGGAAATGTTTTCTTCACATCTCTGTAAATGTTTCCTTACTGTTTTCTTGAATTGAAGATTGCAATAGAGAATTATGAAGTTTAGAAAGTACTCTTTGGGTTACAAGTGACAGAAACCCAACTTTTTTTGTTTAGGACCAAAAAGGAATCTTGGTTCATAAAACATGGACCAAGTAGGAATGTGACAGGAGCACTTTCCCAAAGGAAGGGATGCTAGGTAGATAAAAAAACAGATGACCACAACTGATATCATTCGAAATCTTTCTTCTTTGTAGGTGGTCTGTCTTGACAGGATGAACATTTTATTCTTATAAAATAAAAAAGCGCGTGACTGAAAGTCTCAGTCTTGGTTAGCATTGTGGATGAAATCATACCCACAAATTTCTGGGAGTGCTGTGTCACTCATTGCCCTTGGATTAGGCAGACAAGGAACCAGCCTAGGAATAGTTACAATCAGTTCATAAACATTAAAGTTAAGTCTATTCTTAATCTGTATTTTGTCATCATAAAGTTGGGTTTCCATTAAACTCTGTTTACTAAAAAGTATATAGAGCTTTTCTATAACATTGAGAGATAGGCTTGTTTTAATATCTTCCAAAAATTGTTTACTTGTAGTCTTGAGGTTATGTTTGATAAAGTGTTTATGACAGAAAATTACATGGGTTCACTTAAAGTTACAAGCTGTATTTATCATAGGAGATTGAATTTGCTCACCAATCTTCTGATAATCAACTTGCTGTGATCTCAGTGATCTTATAAACAACTCAACGAGCATTACAAAATGGCATAGATTTTCTGGCATGAACAGGTGTGGTTTTTACCTTGAACCGGAGTGGGGGGTGGGGGAGGTGGAAGAAGGGGGAAAAAAGTGTGTTTTCCTATTTGACTACCTTTATGCCAGTAAACAATGCACAATCTCATTCTTCTGCATTATCCCTGGAATTTAACATTGGGCCCAGGCTATGTTATGTTTTGGTCTTTCTTTAATTCACGACTGATATGAAGACTCAAGTTTGTCTTATTTCATCTCAAAGACATTTTCTACTATTGACTTACTTGACCACATTCATCCTGATCCTTCCTTCAGGACATTCAATTTTGATTGTGGTAAGAACACTTAACACGAGATCTACCCTCTTATGAAATTTTGAAGTACACAATACCTTGTTGTAACTATAGAAACAATGTTGTATGGCTGATCTCTATAACTTATTCATCTAGCATAACTGAAACTATACCCATCGAACAAGAATGCCCTCGTGCTCTCTCGGTGTCTTTCTATATAAGCTCTCCTCCTGGATCAAGGCTTCATTTCTAATTTTTAAAATTTTATTTCATCTCTCATAAGTGATATCACTTTTTACTCTGAGTTCAATTTAAATCTGGTTTTCTAACTTACCAATTTGTTTTTCTAAAAGAAGTGTCCATCCTACTATTCAGTGCCTCTATTTGTTTTTTTTTTAATATCACTGTTCACATTTTTATTTCCAGTGTGAAAACACAACTCTCAAAGGTATTTGTTTGTATATGTCCATGTTTTATTGAACCACTTATTAAGGAAATCGGCATGAAGACAAAAGAGCTGGTTCCGAGAAACAGATGTATACGTATAGTCAATGGGGAAAAAATGTCAAAACAAGATTATTAAATTAGAGATAAGGGTGTTTAACCTTTTGCAGAAAATAAAACCATATCGCCTTTGGGGTTAAGTTCTCTATGAAGCTATTAAGCAAAACCACTTATTGATTCCTGTAAATTAACCTCTAACCTTAACAGAATCTTATAAGACTATACACCATTTGCACCTTAATTAGTTGTGGATTGTGATTGTACTGTGACAGTGATTGTACTGTGACAGCTACAGTCTCCAAAAGAGTCAGGTCAGGGTCACACAGGGTTATTAGAAAATGCTCTAGCCTAGAAAACAAAACAAAACAAAAAACTGTTCTCTTGCCTTTTCTGATATTGCACTGAATTTTTTTCTTATCCTAAGAACTCCTGTTTTCAAATTGCCCTGAATTGTAAACTTTGGATGTTTCTTCTGCCTGATCTATGGTTTGTCCTTGCCTCTAGTCCCCTTGATGTTTCCAGGTGTCTGTGTGTCACAGTGAAGGGGGCGGGCATATGAAAGAAGCAGTAAACTCTTCAAAACCTTATCTATCAGCCGTGGAGCAGGTGGGGGTTCCTCTTGTGGGTGGAATTGGTAAACTGGGGTGTTTTCTCTCTGCTTTCACCAGCTCAATTTTCTTCTGACTTCTTGGTATTTCAACTATGTTAGTGGGATTCTAGTTTTCCGTCCTGGTATAGAATTTCCCTGTTACATTTCTGTTGTGTCATTTTAGCAGGAAATTAGCTGACAGAGGGAGTAAAATGAATGCATTATTAGAATTATTATGTTGTATAGCCATGGATTTTCCTCATTTTTCTGTGGAAATATTAAAGATATGTCCTTTAGAAGCCTGTCATAATTATTACCTTCTTGGCCACCACCATTTTAAGGGGACATTGTCATTTTATTTCAAGGTTCCCAATACTTTTCTGATCCTAACCTATTTTGTTGTTGTTGATTAGAATTAAGACCAAATAAATGGCTTTATTTCTACATCCTTCTGAGATTTTTAGAACCATTCATCCTTTAAAATCTTATTAAATCTTTGGACACTCCTGCCAGAAAAATGCACACATGCATTCATAATGTTGTATCTAATTCAGGGGATTTGAAAGAGGCTCTTGAATCCCACCAATGAGACTCAGTTTACGAACAATAGATTTTGAGATAAGAATGTACCACTAGCAATGCCCCCAGATGACTGAATTAGATAATTATTTCTGTCCTTAAGGAGGCAAAAAATAGACTTTAGTAGTCCTTATGTTATCTCCATTTTGCAGATTGTCCAAATGACTTGCCTTTTAAGTTCAAGGCTGTGGTGATATGATCCCCAAATATGTTTTGTTCCATGGCTTGACAAGGATAATTCAAAAGTGAGAGTATTATTTTAAATGTACAAAGCATAATCTGAAATGCTTACATCATGAATATCATCTGCCAACTTTAAACACATTGTTTTTCTACAAAAGAGGAAGTGGTGGCTGTGTGAGAGACCTAATTTGTCAGGAGGACAATGCTTTCCAGATGGGTTTCCTCATTTCTTATTGCCTAACTACATTGAAAGGAAGGACCAATATGGGAGAAACTGCAGCAAATGCTCAAGAGTTAAATAGGGTGCAACACTCCCAGAAAACACAAGAATGGTAATTAATTTGGAAGGCTTCGGGCAGCATCCGTTTGGACTGTATAGTTTAAATATATAGAAAAATGATGGCACTGGTGGCAGCAGGGAGCAGGAAGTAACCCGGAGGCCAGGCTCAGAGGTAGAAGGCAAGTCTGGGAGGGCTGCTGGACTGAAGTTAGCAAATGGCCTGGCCCCGGACGGAGGGGCAAGGGGACTGCCAGGGCTTTGCTAAAACCAGGTCAGTGTAGGCCAGAGTGGGATGGTTGTTTATCCTGGGGGCACCATGTTAATAGGGCTGGGAGGGCACTTAAAACAATCCTATAAGACTGTATACTACATAAACAATTGTATTTTACTATATTTTATGGAGGGAATTCTACGTTATAGTGGTTTTATTGGATTAGGAGAATTTCTGAAGATCTCAGAACTATTTCCTTGAAAATGCCCAAGGTCCCATACTTTATTTCTTATCGTGCTCAGTACAGCTGCTGTGCCTCGCAGCCTAGAACCTCCAGCCGTAGGGCAATCTGGTGTACCCAGCTTTGTGGGTGAATCCTAAGGTAGCGTGTCAATAGCGGTGGGTCTAGAGAGTTCAGCACAGGTGTGAAGGAGTCTTGATTTCCCTGAAAAACCTGAAAGAGGAAAGATAGCATTTATCAGTTATCCAACAGAGAAAAAGAATATGTTTCTCCAACATGGCCAGGGAAAGCGGATGTAATATCTATTGTTAAGAGCACCCTGCTTGCCTGCTGTGGAGGCCTTTGTCTTTAGTTTCTGGACAGCGCTAATTCTTTTCTAACACGAGAGCCTTTGTATGTGTGCTTCCCTCTGTTTGGAATGCTCTTACCCCTTCTGTTACCCCTTTTTTATCCTTTGGGTCTTAGTTTAAATGTCATCTCTTTAGAGAGATTGATGCCAACTAAAATAGGACTCTTGTTGACTCGAAATCTCAAATTGTTCATTTTCTCCATAGCATTCAATATCATCTCATTTATGTGTTCTATGGTTATTGACTGTTCCCTTTGCTTTCATCAACAAATGTCAGCTCCATGAGGACAGAGACCTTGGTCACCGGTCTATCTTCCACTTGTAGAATATACAGCATAATGTATATACATGGCAAATGTACTATAAACTTTTGTTAAAGTTGGAGGAAACTTTTGAGAAACATCAAGGTCCCCGTCCTGAGATTCTTTGACAAATGTTTATGGTATATTTGGAGGCTTGTATATCTGTGAGACTTATTCCTTGTTATTTCCACTCAAGTTTTTATTTTGAAATATTATCAATCTTAAGACATTAAAAGAACAATACAACGAACACAACTCATTCAACTAGACTCATCAATTGTTAATATATTGAGATATTTACTTTCTTTCTCTACAAATACACACAAACGTGCACGCGCACGCACACACTCACATATTTTCTGAACCACTTGGAAAAAAGTTATACACATCATGGCATTTTCCTTTGAAATACCTCGGCATGCCAAACCTAAAAATAAGGTTATTTTTCTACATAATCATAGAATAACACTATGATACCCAACAAATATACTGTTGATATCACAATGATATCCTTTATACAGTTTTTCCAATCCAGGATTTAATAAAAGATCTCCCATTGCATTTACTTATCATATCTCTTTGAATCTCCTTTAATCTAGAATAGACTCCTGCCCTCTGATCTTTTTTTTGGTCCTTCATGACATTTCAAAAAGTTGTAGAATGTCCCACATTTTAAATTTGTGTGACTGCTTTCTCATTATTCAATTTTGGTTAAACATTTTAAAGGAGAATACTAAGTAGGTAATGTGTCCTTCCCACCACATCACATCAGGAGACACATGATGCCAGTTTGTCTCATTACTGATGATGCAAAGTTCCACTAGATCTCTCTGTAGTAAAGGTAGCTATTTCCCTTTCCTAACAATGAGTGGGGTGAAACTTTGAGACCATGTAAATATTCTGTTCTCCACGAAGGTATCATCCAATCGTTTTAGCATCCTTTGAAGTTCCTTACAAGCCATTAAATAATATATTGGTAGTTGCAAATTGATTTCCTAATTTTGTAAATTCTTCTACAGTTTTATCTGATGGCAGGAGTATGCACAATAGACTGAGTCAGACATACAATTACATTTAAAGCTTCTGTTTGGAAGTGGTGTATGTCATGTCTACTTACGTTCCATTCATCAAAATGAAGTCAATGGAGTTTTCAAGGAAGGAGGGAGTGAGCAACCAAGAACAATAACACCTTTTATTTTATCTGTCATTTTCTGTTCATTTAAAAACTCCTTATATTTTCTTGTTTCAGCAATAAGAGGTGATTTTATGTAGGCAGAAATAAGAGGCTTGGGTGGCTAATTAGATTTCTTAGTCCATGAGCCCCTTCTACTGTTGATAAAGTGAAGTGCAGTTTCTTTAATAGATGGGGCAGGAAGAAATTTGTTTCCTATGATTTGTTTTTGCTTTTATAGGACACTTAATCTCCACCACTCGCCTTTTTGTTGTTGTTGTTGTTCATCACCCCCAATGTGTGTATCCCCCTTCACTAGAAGCAGTGCCTTTCCAAACCTGTCACCTCTAGTACCACATACTTTCAAGCCATCTAGGAAGAGGATCCGTCCACCTTTCCCCACTGATCTTACATGGATCACAGACAAGCCAGCCAGCCAGATCAATCTAAATTCCTGATGCACAAAATTGTGACCAGGTTTCGGTGCAGTTTGTTATACAGCAATACATAATTGGTACAGTGGGCGTCCTTACCTTAATCTCAAAGGGAAAGCTTCCTGTGTTTCAGCTAAAATATATTTCCTATAAGATTATTGTGAATAACTTTTATCAGATTAATTAATTTTCCTTCTAGTCTTAGTTTGCTTTTTTTTTCATTAAACCAATGTTGAATTTTATGAAATGTTTTTTCAGCATTTATTGGTCAGATAATCCCTCAGCCCATTAATGTGATGGATTATATTAATTTTCTAATGTTAAACCAACCTTGTATTCCTAGGATAAATCCAACTAATATTTTGTTTCAGATCTATGTTCATTAATAAAATTGGCCTATTATTTTCCTTTCTAATAAAATTGTCCTTGTTGGGTTTTGTTGTCATCATAAAAAGAATTGGATAATGCACAATCTTTTTTCCATTCTCTGGAAGAATCTTTGTAATATTGGTATTGTTTATCCCTTGAAAATTTGGCACATTATTTAGAGTAGCCATCTGGATCTGGAGTTTTCTTTGTAGGGAGATTTTTGAACACCAATTCAATTTCTCGAAGGTTATAGGAGTTTCAAGGTTTCTTATTCCTTCTCAGGTAAGTTATATTTAATAGGAATTATCCATTTTACCTAATTTTTCAAATTTACTTACATAAGGTTAATAAGTATACTCTTATTTTTTATGTTGGCAGGACCTTAATGGGTGGTAAAACCACTCATGTATGTTGGAAACTTGTTTAGTTATTGCTTTAATGCATGAAAGAAATTGTTACTTGATTGTCTTTTTCTGAAGAGGTTTCAGATTCTTCCTTTTAGTGTCATGTAGACATCATTGTCTTCTGATTTTCATTCTTGTTTAGAAATCAGCTATGAGTTCATCACTCTTTTTATGGTAATATATGTGTCTTCTGGTTTCTTTTTATTGTGGTAAAATGTACATAAAACAAAATTTACCACCTTAAGCATTTTAAAGTGTAAAATTTAGTGGCATTTAGTGCATTCACCACTATCTAGTTCCAGAATATTTCTATCACTCCAAAGAAAATCCAGTACCCATTCCCACTTCATCCTTCCCTCCAATCTCTGGCAATCCCTAATATGTTCTTTTTGTCTCTATGGATTTGCCTATTCTGGGTATTTCATATAAATGGAATCATACAATATGTGGCCTTTATGCCTGGCTTCTTTTAATTAGTATGTTTTAAAGGTTCATCCATGTTGCAGCACGTATCAGTACTTTTATTTTTTATGGCTGAATAATATTCCATTGTATGGGTAGATCAAATTTTGTTTCTCTATCAGTTGATGGACATTTGGGTCATTTTCCCCTGTTGGCTATTATAAATAGTGCTGCTATGAGCATTCATGTATGCTATGAGCATTCAAGGTTTTGTTAATTGCCTATTTTTATTCTTTTGGGTACCTACCCAGTAGTGGAATTGCTGGATCATTTGGTAATTCTATGTTTACATTATTGAGGAACCACCAAAATGTTTTCTATAGTGGTTGTCCCATCTCACATTCCCATCAGAAATGTGGTTCCAATTTTTCTACATAGTTGCTAACAATTTTTATTTTCTGTATTTTTTAAAAAAAATTATAGTCATCTTACTAGGTGTGAAGTGATATCTCATTATGGTTTTGATTTGCATTTCCCTGCTGACTAGTGATGTTGATGGTCACGTGTTTGTTGTCTACTTGCATATCTTCCTTGGAGAAATGCCTGTTGAAGTCCTTTGCTATTTTTAAGTATGGTTGTTGTTTGTTGTTGAATTTAAGAGTTCTTTTCATATCCTGGATACTAGATTATTTATCAAACATATGATTGACAAATATTTTCTCTCAAACAGTGGGTGGTCTTTTCAATTTCCTTTTTTAACATTAAAAAATGTATTTTTTCTTTTTTTAACCATTAACTTTTTTCAATTTATTTTATTTTACTTTTTAAAGATTTTTATTAAAATGTAGCTAACATACAATATTATATTAGTTTCAGGTATACACCATAGTTATTCAACATTTATATACCGAAAAAAGTGATCACCATAAGCCCAGCAACCATCTGATACTGTACCTGCTATCACAATATTATTGACTATATTCCCTACGCTGTACATTACATCCCATGACTTATTTGTTTTATACATGGAAATTTACTTTTTATCCTTCTTCACTCTCCACCCCGCCTGCTGTCACTTTGAAAATTTTCAATTACAATTGACATTCAATATTGTTTTATATTAATTTCAGGTGTACAGCATAGTGGTTAGACATTTGTATAATTTAAGAAGTGATCCCCTGACTAGTCGAGTACCCACCTAGCACCATATATAGTTATTACAATATTATTGACTATATTCCCTATGCTGTGCTTTACATCCTCAGGACTATTTTGTAATTGTACTTCTTAATGCCTTCACCTACTTCACCCTGTTCCCCTAACTCCCTCCCATCTATTACCCCAACAAATCTAGTACCAATATGACACCATACATAGTTATTACAATATTATTGACTATAGTCCTTATGTTATACCTTACATCCCCATGATGACTGTGTAATAACCAATTTGTACTTCTTATTAATCCCTTCCCATTTTTCACTCACCCTCCTCCTTCAATCTGGCAACCATCAATATGTTCTCTGTATCTATGAGTTTGTTTCTGTTTTATTTTTTCTTTAGATTCCACATATAAGCAAAATCACATTGCATCTGTCTTTCTCTGACACTCCACTCAGCACAATACCCTCCAGGTCCATCGATGCCACCACAGATGGCAAGAACCCAGTCCTCTCTATGGCTGAGTAATATTCCATTGTATATATGTACCACCTCCTTTTTATCCACTCTTCCATCGACAGACACCCAAGCTGCCTCCACATCTTGGCCATTGTAAACAATGCTTCAATAAACATATGAATGCACATATCCCCTCGAAGCAGTGTTTTGGTTTCTTAGATAAATACTTTGAAGTGTGATTACTGGGTACATCTTTGTCTCTTGTTATAGCCTTTGTTTTAAAGTCTATTTTGTCTGGTATCAGTATTGATACCCCAGTTTTTTGTTTGTTTCCATTTTCATGAAATGTCTTTTTCCACCCCTTTACTTTCAGTCTGTGTGTGTCTTTCAATCTGAAGTGATTCTCTTGTAGGCAGCATATGTAAGGGTTTTGTTTTCTCATCCATTCAGCCCTGTATGCCTTTTGAGTGGAGCATTTACTCCATTTACATTGAAAGTAATTGTTGATAGATATGTAGCTATTGTCATTTTATTATTGATAATTTGTCCTTTTTTCCCATCTTAAAGCACTCCCTCTAAGATTCCTTGTAATACTGGTTTGGTGCTGATGAACTCCTTTAGTTTTTTCTTGTGTGGGAAGTTCTTTATCTGTCTTTCTTCTAAATGATAGCTTTTCTGGTTAGAGTAATCTTAGTTGTAGGTCCTTGCTTTTCATCACGTTAAATATTTTGTGCCAATCCCTTCTAGCCTGTAAAGTTTCTGTTGAGAAATCAGCTGGCAATCTTATGGGAGCCCCCTTATAAATTACTGCTCCCTTATAAGCTCCCTTGCTGCTTCTAGGATTCTCTCTGTCTTTAACCTTTGCCATTGTAATTATAATGTGTCGGTGTGGGCCTGTTTGGGTTCATCTTGTTTGGAGTCTCTGCACTTCCTGGGCTTGTATGTCTATTTCCTTCACCAGGTAAGGGAAGTTTTCTGTCATTATTTCTTCAAATAGGTTCTCAATCCCTTGCTTTCTCTCTTTTCCTTCTGGTATTCCTATAATGCAAATGTTGTTAGGATTGATGTTGTCTCAGAGGTCTCTTAAACTATCCTAATTTTTTTGGATTCTTTTTTCTTTTTGCTGTTCTAGTGGGGTGTTTTATGCTACCTGGTCTTCCAAACCACTGATTTAATCCTCTGCTTCATCTAGTCTACTGGTGATTCCTTCTAACGCATTGTTCATTTTATTTATTGTATTCTTCACTTCTGACTGGTTCTTTTTAATGGTTTCTATATTCTTTTTTATGTTTGCCATCTCTTTGTTGAAGTTCTCACTAAGTTCCTTGAGCATCCTTACAACCATTGTTTTGAACTTTATATCTGATAAGTTGCTTGCCTCCATTTTCTTTAGCCCATTATTTTAAAATAAAAGCTTTTTCTTCTTCTTTTTTTTTTTTTGCTGTTGTGGGTGAGAAGGCTGGAAATTCCTCCTTTCTTTGCTGAGTGTAGCAATGCATTAAGAAGTATGTACTATCAGTGATATTGTTTTGTTTGTTGTGGTAATATATACATAACATAATTTACTGTTTTAAGCATTTTTAAGTGTACAGTTCAGTGGCATTAAATACATTCATAATGTTGTGTAACCATCAACACCATCTGTCTCTAGAACTCTATCTTGTAAAACTGAAACTCTGTCCCCATTAAACAATAACTCTCCATTCTCCCCTCCCCACAGCCTTTAGTAACCTCTATTCTACTTTCAGTCTTGATGAATTTATCTATTCTGGATAACTCATTATAATTGTTAATTTTGTTTGTCAACTTGATTAGGCCATGGGGTACCCAGATATTTGGTCAAACATTATTCTGGGTGTGTCTATGAGGGTGTTTTAGATGAGATTAACATTTAAATGGTCGAGTGAGTAAAGCATATTGCTCTTCCTAATGTAGGTGAGTGTCATACAATCAATTGAAGGCTTGAATAGAACAAAAAGGCTGACCCTTCTTTGGGCAAGAGAGAATTCTTTCTGCCTGACTGCCTATGAACTAGGACATTGGCTTTCTTCAGCCTTTAGGCTTAAACTGAAATATTGGCTCATTCTGGGTCTTAAGCCTGTTAGCCTTCAGCCTGGAACTTACACCATTATATTTGCTGGTTCTCAGGCCTTTGGACTTGGAGTGGAACTAAACCATTGGCTCTCCTGGGTCTCTATCTCGCTGATTCACCCTGCAGATCATGGGACTTGTCAGTCTCCATAATCATGTGAGCCAATTCCTTATAATAAATCTCTTTATACATAGACACACACATACGCATGCATGCACACACATGCACATCCTATTGGTTACGTTTTTCTGGAGAACCCTAACAAATACACTCATACTAGTGGAATCATTCAATATCTGTCTTTTTATGTGTGGCCTATTTAATTTAGCATAATGTTTTCAAGGTTCATCCATATTGTAGCATATATCAGAGCTATACCCTTTTTAAAAATGGGAATGTCCTCCAGAATGTATGTTATCTATACTCTAGTCCACTAAATTGCCAAAAACAGAAGTCTTTAATCCAGCCTTGAATGACAAGGGAATTCTTGGAGGAGATGATATTTATCTGAGACTTTTAAAACATGATCCAGGTGAAAGGGGCAGTAGGAAGTACCTAGAAAAAAATGTTCCAGGTAGAAGAAACAGTATGTATAAAAGTCTGTTGTGAGAAAGAACATGCTGTTTTTAGGGACTTGAGAGCTTCTTGGTATGGGTGGAGCTTAGAGAGCACAGGAGGAAGTGGCAAGAGACTGTACTAGAGAGATTAGTAAGGGCCACATCATTCTTCGTGAAAAAGAAGATAAAAGAGATGATAGAGATGAACTATTTATTCTCTCATAACTCATGAGATGGAAAGACTTTATGTCATGTCCTCTAATTAGCATAATTTGTTGACTTATCTAGCAAACCAACATGAAAAAGAAAGACTATTTGGGTCACTAAAGTTAAAGGTCAACGAGGCTTGGGAATCTAAGTTGCTGATGAGGATACAGACATCATTAAGCATTTGGTAAATAACTGTCATTCTTCTTCACCCCTCTGATTCTTGCCATAATCCTGGTGACATCAATATTTGTGAGGAAAATCAACTTTTGGCTCTACTCTGTTCTTTCCTGGGGATTATAGGTCCTTGCTTGGTGTCGCTGTGTCCTCCCAGAATGTGTTTCATAATGTCATTTCACTATAGATACTCAGTAAAGTTTATCCTGAAAGCTTGGTCATATATAAACCTTGTTATGTCTCTAAATGCAAGCTCTAGGAGAAGTTTTATGCCTTTCCTATGAGACCAGCATACCTTTACTTTGCCATTCTGAAGAAATGGAGTCCAGTTATGGCCATCTTGACTACTGGAGATGAGGAACTCCTTCACATACATGCTGGTAAGCAGAGATTTCACCCCCTGGGTAGTTATTCCTGTAACTTTCATTGTCTTCTGGAAGTCCACTTGCAGCCACTCTTCCGGATTATTCGCCTGAGGAAGTTAGTTAGACTAGTATCCTGTTGGTCACTATTTACTCCCAGAATCCCCAAATCCCTTCTTATTAACCATGTCACAGCACTTATGCTCTGTGTTTTAATCGTCTGGCAGTTTCCCTTTTTAGGCTCTAAGCAACTTGAGGACTGACATTTTTCATGATCCTCAGTATTCCCAGGCTATTTAATAGGTGTTCAGTAAATGTTTGCTGAATGAATATATGAGCCATACATAGACTGACTAGCATATTAAAAGTTTGACAATATGTTATACAACCTGTTTTATTTAAAATAAGCCCCTGGAAGAACAAAGGTCATTAACTCCATTCATCCCCAAATGCTCTTCAGTGATTGAAAATCACATACCGAATGGTTCTGGAAAAGAATGGTGCCTAATGAACTGTACATAACTGTGACCCTTTCCTTTGAGGCACTGAGAAACCTGTAAAGAGGGCTAATTGTTAATATTTCTCTATCTAAAACTGGACTTCAGCTACTACAATTCTTTGACAGATGTTAGCCCAGTACTGCATAAAGAGATTCTGTTTCCAGGAGGTTCAATTAGGGATCATCTCCCCCAATGAATATTGTGTGAAATCACCTGGCACTACTAAATATCTGTGGGGTTTTCTGCCCATAGTCAACCTTCCTTGACCCTCTTGGGAACAACCAGGTGAAAAATACCTCTGAAGAAACAGTTAAGGGCTTTCTTTATTCTTTCCCAAACACTATCCCCGGCTCTGCATCAGTTAAATCGAAAAGTTGTTGCCTCTTACCTGGGGTCTCCAGGCATTAGTCCTCCCCTGGAGGTGGAGTCGGGCTTGTGAAGGAGACCAGGTGGCAAATATATTGTTCAAGTAAGATGAGGCAGTAATCTGTGCATCTGATATTGCTTTATTCTCCATTCCCAATGGAATGCTGCAGCCTCAAAGAAATGAAAGGAGAATGTAATCACAAAAACAAAATGCATCCTTCGTTCCACTAGACTGCCTCCACTGTCACTCTAGGGCTACTGTCATCACGATGTCACTTCCCAGGCATTAATTTTTGCACAAATTCTGTCATTGTTAACTTGCCCTCTGTTTTCTGGTCAGCTTTGCTCAGTTTTGTTTGACTTTGATTTGTCTCATTAATAGTAGCATACGAGGTGGCTGCCCCTGGGGAATCCCATAGTTAGAATGGCCAAGTCCTGGGATTGTCCAGGATTGTGCTGGTTTTAGCATTAATAGTTCTGCATCCTGAGAAATCCTTCCCAGTCTTGGGAAAACTAGGACGGTTAATTATCCTATTCATGGTTGGGAGAGGGAAGGATATAGGATTACTTGGCACTTACTGTTTAAATCACAGCCCATCAACTCCATGCGAAGAGTGCTGCGGATGCTGTAGTGTGTTGGGTGCAAACGGATGTACCGAGCAATAATTGGAGGGTTAAAACTATTGTGTTTTATCCCAGATGAATCCACATTGCCAAAAAAGACCTGTAGGGAAGGATTAGCACAGACACATGGAAAGTGAAGATAGAGCAAAAATCAATTCCTCCCAATCTTATCTTCCTTCTAATTTTGCTTTGTGCACTTCTCAAAAGCATCCAACACTCAGAACCACTCTGGCTAGATGGATGTTGGGATAGAATACATGAAGGTGAAAAACACGAGGAAGAGGAATGGAACAAGGGAGATTAGGTCTGAGTAGGTGAAGTAGTCTATTTTGGGGCCCAGTAAAAGGCACATAAATGTTGAGAAAACCATTTAAGGCTTTGGTAATCCAGTGTGGGCCACAGACCAGAAGCATCAGCATCACCTAGGAGCAATTAGAAATGTAGTGTCTTGGGCCCTATTCCAGATTTACTAAATCAGAGCATGACGTTTGAGAAGTACTAGTTTAGGGCAGAGTCGGTTGTGAATGAAGACTGGTAGTGGGCAGTTACCATACTGGTCTCAGAATGATCTTCCAATAATGTGGGGTATGTGTGTGTGTGTGTGTGTGTGTGTGTGTGTGTGTGTGTACGAACTGTGGAGCATTAATTAATGATTCCTTGTATATGAATTCATGAGAAACATGTTAATATCCAACATGTAGGGTTTAGGACATTGACATGTCTAGATTCTAGAGAAAAGTACATGACATATCTAAGGGAAAAGGAACACAGTCTGAGAAACACAGTAGTAATGTCAATTTAAAAGGCCTAGAATCAAAATATGGCATATAGTATAAGGAAAGTTAAAAATCATCTTGCATAAAATGCCTAGCATTCCATATCTGCTTGAATAAACTAAAACAGGTATCAATGTAAGTCTGTTACATAATCACACATCAGATTTATAGTATTATGGGGAATTAATTTTTTCTCCTGCCATGTATAAGGTTTTTCTTCCTCTGAGATAAAAATATTAATAAATTTATAGCATTGTCCCAGAAATCACAGCATTATTTTTGATAAATATTTCTGCTTCATTTTTTACTCAATCCTTGTGTCTTGATTAGAAACCTCCTTAGGGAGACAATATATTAACTCAACAAATAATTAATGAGTACATAAATTCCAGATTCCATGTATTATGTGCCAGGAACTGTGCTAGGTGGCTTCACTGGTGAATTCTATTAAATATTTAAAGAAAGATTAATTCCAATCCTTCCCAAATTTTTCCAAATGCTAGAAAAGGAGGGAAAACTTCCTAACTCATACTATAAGTCCAGCATTACTGTCATACCAAATCCAGACATATACACTACAAGGCAAAAAATTACAGACCAATATCTTTTATCAATATGTGTGGGAGGGGGTTGGGGATAAGGGGAAAGGTGAAGGGATTTGGAAGCAGCTGGTAACCACAAGACGGCCTCAGCGTTTTTTTGAAAATTAATTTGGGGAAGGTATTCTATAATGTTGTAAAGATTTTGTTGGGTATCCGATGGACATGCGTCCTATTTGGGAGACCACCTCAGGGATACTGTGGATACCTGATCATGGCATTGTACACCAGAAGCTAAACATTAATGAATGCCAACTATAATTTTATATATATAATGTGATGGTTCAGTGTGAGGTCGGAGGGATAGTGGATGGGGGGGAGGGTTCACAGTGTGAGGGATGTGGATGATGAACGTCTAAGTATTGCCTTGTTTTGTACACCTGAAACTAATAAATAAATAAATTAATTAAAAAAAATATGGATGCATAAATCCTCACAAGAATTTTAGGAAACTGAATCCAGCATTATATTATAAATATTACATTCCATGTCTCTGAAGAAATTATCCAAGGAATGCAAGGATGGTTCAATAAAGAAAATTGAATTAACAGCACACTAATAAAACAAACAAGAAAAAACCCACATGATCATCTCAGTTGATGCGGAAAAACACTCAACACAATCCAACAACCTTTCTTGATTAAAACACATACACACACACTCACACACACACACACTCACACACTCAGAAAATTAGGAATAGAAGGAAAATTCCTCAACATAATAAAGGGCATTTAGAAAATAACCATGGCTAATGTCATATGCAATGGGGGAAAACTGAAAACTTTCCCCCTAACATCAGAAACAAGATAAGAATGCTTTCTTTCACTGCTTCTATTCAAGATTTTAATGTAAGTCCTAGTCAGAAAATGAGGCAAGAAAAAGAAATAAAAGACATCCAAATTAGAAAGGAAGAAGTAAAACTATCTATATTCTCAGATAACACACTATATGTTAGAAATCCCTAAAGAACCCACAAAACACTATTAGAGTTAATAAACGAATTCAACAAAGTTGCAGGATACAAGATCAACAAACAAAAATCAGTTGTGTTTCTATATACTAGCAATGAAAATTCCAAAACGAAATAACAATTCTATTTAAAATAGCATCTAAAGAAAAATGAATAGGAATAAGTTAAGCTAAGGAGGTGCAAGACTTGTGCACTGAGAACTATATAAAGCATTGCTGAAAGAAATTAAAGATGACTTAAAAATGGGAAGATATCAGCATTCATGGATTGGAAGTCAATATTGCTAAGGTGGCAATACTACCCAAAGTTATCTACAGATTCAATGCAATCTCTATCAAAATCCCAATGATCTGTTTTATAGAACTGTAAAAGCCAATCCTAAATTCATATGGAATTTAGGATTCCATAGCCTTGAATAGCCAAAATAACCTTGAATAGCCAAAATGACCTTTGAAAAGGAAAAATTTGGAGAACTCACACTTTCCTATTTCAAAACTTAGTATAAAGCTGCAGTTATATGTGGTGCTAACATAAGGATAAATACACAGAACAATAAAACTAAGAGTCCAGAAATAAACCCATAAATCTATTCATGGTATATACCCCAAAGAACTGCAAACAGGTATTCAAACAGAAACCTGTACAGGAATGTTCACTGCAGCGCTATTCACAATAGCCAAAAGGTGGAAAGTACCTAAACGTCAATCAACTGATAAAGAAATGGATACACAACATGTGGTCTATTCATACAATGGAATGTTAATCAGCCATGAAAAGGAATGAAGTGCTAATTCATGCTACCATATGGATGAACCATAATGAGAACATGATGCTAAGTGAAAGCAGCCAGACTCAAAAGGTCACCTATTTATTGTATGTAGGATTCCATCTCTAAGAGGTCTCCACAATAGGCAAACGTCTATGGACAGGAAGCAGGTTAGTGGTTGCCTGGGGTTTAGGGGTGAGGCAGGGGAGGGGATGGGGGGGTACAGAAAGAATCAGTGACTGCCCAATGGGTACAGGGGTTACTTTTTGCAATGGTGCCAGCTAGAGAGTTGTGATGGCTGTCCAGCACCAGGAGTGTATACCTAGTGGCAATGGATCGCACACATTTGTTTTATCCGCACAATGTCCCCGTCCAGTGTATAAAGTTCAGTTCCCTCAAAGAGGGGTTCCAGTGAGCAGGGTGAGCAGGCTGCTGCAGCGCCCGTTTTTTTTGTAGGCCCAGGCCCACGGGGGCCAATGGGAAAGCAGTGGTCTCTCCCAATGAACGTGCCAGGCAGAGTGCGTCTCAGCCAATGAGCGGCCGTTCCGTGGTTGCTAGGATACACAGTACGAACCCGAGTAACGGCCATTTCAGAGATTGGGACTGGCTGGCGCACTGCACCTTACCTCGTCCCGCTTCACCTCACCGCTTCTCGCCTTACTTCACCTACCGCATCTCGCTGAACTGTACCGAACCGCACCGAACTGCACCGCAGAACTAGGCCGGTCGGAGACAGCGCACCCAACGCCGAGAATGCCGGGGCCAAGGAGCCGTGGAGGGTCGTCTCGTCGCCAGAGGCAGAACCGCTCCCGCACCAGCAGAGCTGATCTATCCTTCTCAGTGAACCATCTGGAACGTGTCCTGAGAGAAGGCCACTACGCCCAGCGCCTGGGCTCGACGGCACCTGTCTACCTAGCGGCGGTCATCGAGTACCTCACGGCCAAGATCCTTGAGCTGGCGGGCAATGAGGCCCAGAGCAGCGGTCAGAGGCGTATTACTCCGGAGATGATAGATATGGCAGTCCACAACAACGCGCTCTTCAGCACTCTCTTCTGGAGCACGACCATCTCCCAGGTGGCTCCTCCTCAGCAATAGCTGCCCACCATGCCGACCTGGGTCCCCAGGTCTCAGCCCCAAGGCACCACCAGGCCTGCCCACATCCCGGGCAGCCTGGGCCTGTCTTATGCCTTGGGCAGAGTCATTGAAAAAAATCAATAAATTGTTTAAAGGAACCCATGTGCATTCTTCAGTCACTTTGTGTGGGAGGTGCTCATGGGACAACTCGTTGGATGGATGGGGGTGGCGGGGGGTGTCTGCTTGGGGGCTGGGGGCTGCAGTCAGGGATGAGAGAGGAGCAGTCTCTCATGGTGCCAGTGCAGGGGTTGGACCTGGGTGGGAGAGGCTGGCGGGGTGGGGGGTGAGGCTGACTTATAGAAGGCTGCGCCATTGCCCTTGAGCAAGTCAGAGCCTGGCAAAGTCCCCAGAAGGATAAAGTTCCTTGCGTTGGAGCGCAAGACCATGACTGCGGCGTCGTGATAGGTGAACTTGCAATGGCGACCGGGGCGCTGCAGGATCGAGGGATGGACAGAGCAGTTGGCATGGACTCCCATGGGGCAGCAGCTTTGACAGGAAGATTGAGGAATGATGAGGGGACAATCAAGAAAGATGCAAAGTTAACTTTTTTTTTCGTATTTAGTTACAAGCCTGAAATACTGGGGAAGATGTGAGCCTGTAAAATTAAGGACTCTTCAGTTTCAAAGCGATCTTTCTGTTGGATAACCTTTATATTATATATCTGATAATACAAACAAGCTAACAAGTCCATTCTATCGGCCAGGTATTTTCCTTGTTTATAATTTTTGCAATTAGAAAAAATGCTTCATTAAAAACAAAAAAAGTTGCAAAGTCGGAATGAGGGTAACGCGGGATCATGAGTTTCGTTTTCATCGTGTTCCATTCATTACACATGCTTGGAGACGCTCGTAGCAACCTGAGTAAACAAGGTGTCACCTAGCAACAGCAGGCTCTTGGCCGTTCCAGGCCCAAGAATCTGCGATTTGCATAAGCAGCTCTCAGGCAGGCCAGGCCCGGCTCTAGGAAGCCGACATTTTGCATATCACCAGAGCCACAAGGGAGCGCTGGGATCCCAAGCAGGCGCGGTCGCGCGGCTAGCGCGAGCAGACGTAGGGCACGTCGCAGCTCGCCGCTGGCGCCTGCACGTCCGCGCGGCTGCGTCGGCACGTGCGGAAGCGCTCGGGCTGCGAACATGGCGGCGTCCGCGGGCGGACTGGGAGGCGGTGCGGGCCCGGGCCCCGAGGCCGGGGACTTCCTGGCCAGGTACCGCCAGGTGTCGAACAAACTGAAGAAGCGGTTCCTGCGGAAACCGAACGTGGCGGAGGCCGGCGAGCAGTTCGGACAGCTCGGCCGCGAGCTGCGCGTTCAGGAGTGCCTGCCATACGCGGCCTGGTGCCAGCTGGCGGTGGCGCGCTGCCAGCAGGCGCTCTTCCACGGGCCCGGGGAGGCGCTGGCGCTCACCGAGGCCGCCCGCCTCTTCCTGCGGCAAGAGCGCGACGCGCGCCAGCGCCTCGTCTGCCCCGCCGCCTACGGCGAGCCGCTGCAGGCCGCTGCTAGCGCTTTGGGCGCCGCTGTGCGTCTGCACCTCCAGCTGGGCCAGCCAGCGGCCGCCGCCGCCCTCTGCCTGGAGCTGGCCGCCGCCCTGCGCGACCTGGGGCAGCCGGCCGCCGCCGCCGGCCACTTCCAGCGCGCCGCCCAGCTGCAGCTGCCTCTGCTGCCCCTGGCTGCACTGCAGGCGCTCGGCGACGCCGCCTCCTGCCAGCTGCTGGCGCGCGACTACACCGGTGCCTTGGCCGTCTTCACGCGCATGCAGCGCCTGGCGCAGGAGCACGGCAGCCACCCGGTGCAGCCGCTGCCGCCGCCGGTCCCGCTGCAGCCACAGCCGCAGCCGCCGGGACCCCAGCACGGACCCGGCGCGGGCCCCGCCCTGCCCGCTGCGCCGCTCCCTCCGAACGCCGGCCCTGCGACCGCGCCCTCTCCCGCCGCCCTGGGCGCCTTCTCGGACGTGCTGGTCCGCTGCGAGGTGTCCCGCGTGCTGCTGCTGCTGCTTTTGCAGCCACCGCCCGCCAAGCTCCTCCCGGAGCATGCCCACACCCTGGAGAAGTACTCCTGGGAGGCTTTCGACAGCCACGGGCAGGAGAGCAGCGGCCAGCTTCCCGAGGAGCTCTTCCTGCTGCTCCAGTCCTTGGTCATGGCTACCCACGAAAAGGACACGGAAGCTGTCAAGTCGCTGCAGGTGGAGATGTGGCCACTGTTGAGTGCCGAGCAGAACCACCTTCTTCACCTCGTTCTGCAAGAAACTATCTCTCCCTCAGGAGAGGGAATCTGAAGAGTCCCATTAGCCGAGTGACTACTTCTTGCCTGTTAGCAAACCTCCCGCATCCGCCGTTGCGTTTGGACAGAAATAAAGGATGTGGATCCCACCTTTGTTTGCTTCCTCCTCTTGCCCCCACAGGGATTTAAGTGACTGAAAGCTACCTGTCTCCCAAAGACTTCTTTCCACAATAGTAGGAGAAAAGAACAATACGCTAGGCTCAGAGTGGGGGACTTAACTCTCTTCCCCAAAACTGCACCATAAATATGACAATTCTTTTAGCTCTTTCCTCCTCCACCCAACTCGCCCTGCCCCGCCCCCATTTTGTTTCATGGTATGGATCTTAAGTTGCACAGCTCTGTCTAAATACTTAAGCTATGTGGTGTTTTTATCGTGACTAATTTCTGGGTGTATTCTATATGTGATCATCCGATTTCTCTTCTGTTTTATCCGCCCCCTACGTGTTTGTGGGAATTACTTGATTCTGTACGTCACTGTTGTCGCTACAGCCCTAAGTCCATGATAAAGGCATTCCAGTACTACACACTTGTGGTTTAGATTTACTTCATCTCTAAAATGGGAATTATTTATCTACATGTCAGGAGGCAGAAAGAACAAACGGATGTTCTCTTTCAGTTCCAAGGTGTATGCATTCATTTGAAATTGACAGTGTGCCTAGTATGCGGCCTGCGGACCACGCCAGACAGTGAGTGTACCAGATCATTTGCAATGTGGTCCTTACTCAGGGAGCTGCCATGCAAATGTGTCCCGTGCAAGGTCGGGTGGGGGGGGGCAACGCAGATGTGTCAGGTGTGCATTGGAATTCACATTTCTGGTTCTGTCCTGGGAGGGACCTGTAATATCTGTGACCTCTTATTTGTAGTAGGGATCTTCCTGCAACGCTTACTTAACTGGAATAGACTTTTTGGTCTAAATGTTACACGCAAACTGACTTAGCTGTTTTTTTTAATTATTCTGTCTTATTTTCTTTACAGTTTCAAGAATGATAACAAGAATTCTTCAGAGCATAATCTCATTCTCAGTCATTCAGCTTTGGGAGAATGCACTTTAGGCTGAAGTTGTATGCCTTACTGATGTTTTGGGGTGACATTTAAGGGCACGGTTTGGGGGTAGATTTTTGTTTTGCATTTTTTGGGGGTATGGGGACAGTTGTCACTATGAGTTACGTGCCTCAAAATGGGTGGGAACTTTGGGGTATGCTTTTCTACTTCTATTTCAACAGTGTGGAAGCAATAGATAAGGAACTACAGGGTAGTAGTTTGAGACAGATTGAGCCACTGTTCCTGCATTTTCACTTGGCTGCCAGGAAGGGTCCTTTGGAGTCCTAAAAGCCTAGCTAGAGCCGTTTATTGCAAAACTGGTAAGGGTGCGTGCTCCGTGGGCTTCTGCTTGTTCTGGTACCCTCTTCTCAACAGGGTGCAGGCCTGGCTGGCTGCCTGCCTCACTGTCTTATGACAGGAATGTTTAGGAGTTCTGTAATGTGAATAGTGATACTATTTGGATTTGGGCTTAAGAAAAATCCTCCTTAGGCCTCTGGTCTAAATGCCTTGCACTGAGGAGGTGGGGGCAGGGATTGCCAGGGAGCCAGGTATTGGGTATACAAGTACAGTTTTAGGAAACACTAAAGGGTGTTTTCCATTTGATGTTGGCTCATTTATGTATGTCCTCAGAAATTGCATAGCACAGATACCGTGTTTCCCCGTAAATAAGACCTAGCCAGACAGTCAGTCCTAATGATTTAATTTAATTTAAAATTTAAATTTAAAATTAAAATTTAACAAAATTTTAATTAATTTTAATTAAAATTTAAAAATTAATTAAAATTAATTACTATACTTATTTATAGTAAAAGAAGACTGGGTCTTACATTAATTTTCGCTCCAAAAGACGCATTAGAACTCATTGTCTGGCGAGGTCTTATTTTCGGGGAAACAGTAGCTAGGCCAAGGCCAGATTTCAGTGATGTTGACAGTTCTCTTGCTACCTATCAACTTACTATCAAAATTAGCACTGATTTCTAATATGACCAAAGATAAATATTAAAGGACATGATCAGTCTTCTTTTTAACTTGAAAACCAGAGGGAAAGGTCTGCATCATAGAAATGTTCATTGATAATTCAAAATTAATATTTTGAATTATCAAGAGTGTTGGGGTTCCCCTTCCTCCCTTTATGAGGGACTTTTATGATGAGCAATATTACTTATGAAAAATAGTTTGTGAATGGTAACTAAGATATAAAAACATTTGGGAACCCCTACACTGGAGGTAGATTACTAAGACTGAAATTTATGAGTTAGGCGGGCTCTAGGAAGGATTCTGGTTAATGTTAACTGTCTAGGTATCTCTACTTCCATTAGATTAGATCACCAGTCCGCAAACTTTTTCTGTGAAGGACCGGATGAAAATAGTCTTTTCATGCCACAAATTCTCTCTGTCACATAGTTTCCTTTGTTCTGGCAACTTTAAACATGTAAAAACGATCTTAACCAAGTCCATACAAAAGTAGGTTGCAGTCCAAATCCATGGACTCCAGTTTGCCCACCCCTTTGCCTGAACCTAGAACACAGTACAGTTGACCCTTGAATTGTGCTGGCCTACTTATACTCAGACTTTTTCAACTGACCCATGCAGTTCCAACCTGCATCGTTCAAGGATCAACTGGCAGTTGGTCATCCACATATGTGGAGGGCCGTCTCAAATTGTACATAAGTGATTTTCAACTGTGTGGGTTGTGGATGCCCCAATCCCTGAGTTGTTCAAGGGTCACCTGTAGTTACTAAAAGGAATGGTCCTTATGAGAGTAGTTAATAACTATTTTATCATCATTGAACAAGAAAGATAGAAGATAAACAAGCTAGTCGTTCAACTGCAGATTCTAGGAAACAAAAAGTGAACCAAAAGAAAGGGAAAGCATTTTTAAAGTATTGAACAGAAATTAATGAATTAGAAAACAACACCTTCAAATCTATGTTCGATTTTAAGACCAAGAGTTGATTCTTTGACTAACAGAATAGACAAACACTAGTTAACTTTGATAAAGGGAAAAAAGAGATAATATGTGTGCATGTAGACACAGATATATAGTGTGGGAAGGGAGATAGAACTCTAAGGTACACGTTTACAGCAGTTAACTGCAGGTAACAGAAAATGAGAATACCAGTAGTATCTACCACTAAATACGGCCCAAGGCTCAAGTGGCTTTTCGACCTAACTTTCATTGAACACATGATTACTACATTAATTAAACTATTTTAGAGCAGTCGTTTAATGGATAAAGAAGATTTTCCATTTTATTTGAAGTTTAGTATAACTCTCATGCCAAAACCTGATAGCGCCCATGAAAATGGTAAATCAATTTTATTGATTAGATAGAAAAGTTCTAAATAAAATGCTAGCAAATCAGACCCAGGTGAGTTTTAAATGATCAGTACACTGAATGAGGGGACTTTACCCAGGAATGGAGCACAGTGCTGTGTGGATCAGGCTAGTGCTGATCCACAGTTGTTCCAAATTCTGCATTCAGCGACATTACATCAGCAGCTTGACATCTGGTATCATGATATTTACATCACAGAAATCAGCAAATGCTACAAATCAAGGCCTTTCTCCCTTACTGCCCCCCACCATTTTGCCCCAGAGCTAGTTGTTAAACATTTGCCAGCACACCATTGAATGTAAGCCTAATCTGACAATAGGAGAGAAAAAAATGTGATGCTAAAAAAGCATTTGATGAAATTCTGTAGCCATTCCAAATAAGAATAGAAGGAAACTTTTAAAACATGATAAAAAGTATTTGTTCTAAATTAACAGTGAACATTATGTTAAACAGTGATATATGGGATCCATCCCCATGAAAGTCAGGAACAAGATTTGTTTTATATGTATACATATATATATTTTATATATGTATACATATACAGATATATATATCTGTATATGTGACTGTGTGTATATATTTATTAGTATATTAATCATAAAAACATTTAGAGTGATTGCTATTTCCTGTTTACCAGGCCCTGTTGACATAATGTCATCAATATAATGGACCAGTATGGTGTTTTATTGGGTGTCAAGATGTTTGGAGTCCCCTGGGTCTATATTAGGACAAAGAATAAGGAAGCTGTCATCACCCTGAGGTATGAACAGTAAAGTTAATACTCTTGTCCCTACTTCATAAATGCAAATGTATTCTGATTTTGCTTATCAAAGGGAGTGAAGAAAAAAGCATTTTCCAGGTCAGTAGTTCCATATCAGGTGCCTGGGTCTGTGTTAATTTGTTCCAGAGGAGATACCACATCTGGAATTGCAATTTTTTGTCATACCTCCTGATTAAATTTGTGGTGATCTGTCAGTTTCCCATGATTCATCTGGTTTTTGTAGTGGCCACTCGGGCCCTAGTGAACAATTCCAGATGTAGTCGCTGAAAGACTTCTAGGCAGAGAAGAGACGACTGCTTCAGAGATTGGGGAAAGGTTGCCTCCTTAAGGGGAATTTGGAGGATTGCAGTTCTCAGCCTCATCCATGCTCATACCCATCCCAGTTGTCAGAGTCCCACTCCTTTCCAGCAGTGCCCTTACCCTAGCATAATAGACCTGGTGGGGTTGAGCATTTAATTGTCTGTGCAACTCTGCAATTCATATACTCAACCCCTAGACTTGGTCTGAAGTCCAAGTATCTTCCTACAACCACAGGATATGGAAGACCCCTCCAGAGCTCCATGGATGTGTCCTGATTCTCCATGTATGTTCATGGGTGTTCTTTGTATATATTCATAACATTTCATTTCCTTTCCCCCTATGTATGCCATAAAAGAAGGCCCATAAAAAGAAGACAAGTCACTCTACAATCAGGTAACACTACAGTTGTTGCTACAACTAAATGCCATTGTCAATTTAATCTCCCAATGTCTTCCTCACCATCTGTAACTCATCCCATAGTATCACTGGTGATAATATGAGAAATTGTGATGCCACCACATGCATGGATTACACAACATGCAATCTTCTCCCCAAGCGAGGAAATGATAACCTATGTTCCTTAAATATATTAGCAATATAATCCTAGAATTCCATCTTGAGGGTCTGTTTCCTGTGGATACATCTGGCACCAATTACTGTATGAGGTAGGGTTCCAACAAGAAATAGGGAGCAAATTAGGATAATTTGAGGCAAGTTTAATAAAGGTACTAGGTAGGAAGGTGGGGGCCGGCAGGGTATTACCATTCCTAGGCCTGGAGGGATGAGGAGAGGGAGCAGTATCCCAAAGGAGAGATTAGGTAGATTCTTGTAGTGGTTTCCAAAGCAACCACATATTGTTTACATTCCTCCCATTGAGAAGTGGAGGCTATGTCCCTTCCCTTTGAATCTGGGTAGACATGTGACTTGCTGATAACCTGTAGAATGTATTGGGAATGATGCTACACAACTAAGACTAGATCAGAAAAGGTGATGTGGTCTCCACCTTGTTAGCTGGGACTCCACACTTCGAGTCTCTAAGATGCCACATAAAAAATCCAGTTACCTTGAGACTGTCAGGCTGTAAGAAGCCCAGGCCTCATGGGAAGGCCATGTAAAGTTACTTCATTCAACAGCCTCAGATGCTGTCCTAGTTAGGTTAATCAGCACCAACCATCAGACATTCAAGTGAAGATGCTTCCAGATGATTCCAGCCCCTCAGCTGTCCAGTCTTTCCAGCTGAGGCCCCAGATACTGTGGAACAGAGACAGGCCATCCCTGTTGTGCCCTTTTCAAAGCCCTGGCCCCCAGAATCCACGGAGAAAACTAAATGGTTGATTTACGACAGAGTTTTGAGGTGGTTTGGTACTGAGCAGTAGTACCTGGAACAGGTAGAGAAAGCTACTTGGGGGGAGCAGTGCCCTTCTGTGGAGACGCCCAGCCAAATCCTCTACAAGGAGGGAGACGGGAGAATAAATAACCTGATCTTACTTTCCTCCCTCCCTCTGATTTCTTGCCGGTTGATCCCTGTTGATGAAATGCAACGAAAAGCCAGAGGCTGAGGTAGCCTGTTAGAGTATTCCGCACAGGTCAGGCTCACAGAACGAGGAGCGGCCTGGGGAAGCAGGAAAACGGAGCTCAACTGGCAAACAAACGTTCTCTTGCACAGGACTGTGAACTCTATTCTGAAGACAAGAGGGAGACATTGAAAGGTTTTAGGCAGTTGAAGGATAAGATGATTACCCCCAAAATGATGTGCAGCTTTAATTAGAGAAGAGACTGAAGTAGAAGACGAGTTAGGAGTGTAACATAATAATAGGTCAAGTGTGAGGTGACGGGGCCTCAGGCTATCGTAGAGCAATAGAAATGAAACAGAAGAGATGTGGGAGGCACGGCAAGGAAAGAATTGGCTGCATTTGTGGATCAGTTTATCGGGGGGGCATAAAAATGAGGGCAGAGTAGATGCTGCTGCTAAGGTTTTAAGCCTGTTTAATTAAGGGTCTTGAGCTCTCCCTTAGAGAATTCATCATTCCCTAAGGTTTCACCCATCTCTCTGTGTGGAAGACGCAAATCTTCACCTCCATTCATAGTTTTGTCCCCTAAACTCAATCCTTTCATCAATTGCCTACGGGACATTCAACCTGATTGCCCTACTGTCACCTCAAACTCACAATCTTATCAATACACCCAGTCCTGAATCACACACTTCTGGTAATAAAACATCTCTTCCTTTCTATTATCTATGAGATCCTTGATATTACCACATTTTGTTCACGTATCCATATTCACAGTCACTGCTATTACCCATATATGGAAAATTCTTTTTTGGAGTTAAGTTTGTAGGTGCTAGGAGTGTTTGTCCCATATTCAAAATTTGTCAAAAACTTTAAAACATTCATGCATTCTCTTGAAAGGACTAATTACATACCATTAAGGTCCCAGTGGAATTCCCTCGATAACTCTGCCACTTATTGCCATCAAGACTGTACATGATGATAAACTGAGAGATGTACAGGCTGGAGAATTTCTGACGGGCTCCCTGGGTCATGATGCCGTGTATAATCATTGGTGCCAACAGATCCACCTGCCAATTAAAACAACACATTATTTTCAGTGTATGTACCAGCTTCTGAAATTCATTATTGGCTTAACAAGAATCTACATTGACACTGATGTACACAGTGTTACCTTGGATGTGCAGGGAAGGCAGGCGCCAAAGGGGAAATGTTGATGTGTGTCAAGCTGTGGGGTATATGATGGGACTGAGTACGTAAGGTGCTTACTGAGTTCCCAGCCTACCTCCTGGAAAACCAGAACACTTGGAAATCATTGAGCCCCCATTTCCTCTACACACATCCTTTGTGCTGCACATATGGATCCCCATAACCTAGTGCTTTGCCCACACCTCAGCCTAGCCAAAGCCAGTTTCCTCCTCTGTCTCCAGACCAACCCCATCCTACTATCGTTATTAGTGAGTGAGAAACTGCTACCCCTCCTTCAAGTGTTAGCTCAGACACCATTTCTCCTTAAGTCAGGTTAGCCTTTCCTAACTTAAACTCGGACAAATTTAATTCTGCTGCTTCTGTGCTTCCACTTTATTTTGTATAATAACTTCATTAGAACAAATTATTGTACCATATTATAAAGGTTTCTTTGCTTATCTGCTTTCCTTGTTAGACTGACATCCTTAAGGCAGTGAACCCATTTGAGTCACCTAACCTCTCTGGATCTCAACTTCTTTATCTGTGAAGTGGGGATAATAATGGTATTTATCTCAGAGGTTTACCAGACGGATTAGAGTGAGTACGTGTAATGTGCCGAGTTCAGTGCCTGGCACATCTGCGTACTAAACACTTAATAAATGTTAGCTTTTATGTTCTCTCTAGCTCCAGCATGTAACATGGCATCTGGCATAACACTGATGCTTAGCAAATGTTCTGGAATGAATGAGTGAGTGAATAATGGCAGAGTGGTAGGGAATGGTTTGTTCTAAAAGAAGAGGGCATGGACCATGCAAGCATTACAAGGGGGTACCCACTACAGGACTTTTGGCATCAGTTACTGTCCTAACAAGTAAGTCAAACTTCTCATAGGTGCTTGGCACACTCCAGCTGGACTAGTCATGACTCTTGTTTAACAACTATCTCCTTCAGTTGACTGTAAGTTCCATCCATCCAAACAATATATTTTTTTGCACTTGTGTGCCAAGCACTGTTCTAGGTACTGGGAATACAGTCGTGAACAAGAGAGAGAGAGAGAAAAAAAAGCCCTGCCCTCATGGAATGAACATTTGAATCGGAGAAAAAGACTATATCATATGTACGTTTTATTTGTTTACAGCACCCAGTAGTGATAAGTGCAGGAGAAAAAAATGAAGCAGAGTAACAAGATAGAGTGGCAAGGTCTTCAGAAGCTAATGTACTGTCTTTTCCCAAATTAGATGGTATTTCCAACTGAAGACACTTCATTTTTCCTCTTGGTATTGTGGCATAAACAACTGAAAGTACCAGGTACAAAAATCATGACTGTTGTTGAATTGACTTGTACTGTTTCTTCCTGTAGCACATGAGAGGTTGTTTTTGGACCACTGACTATTGTACTTTCAAGTAATTTTAATAAAGCCTGGCCAGCTGCCTTTTCCACCTACATTCTGTAATTGATGAATCCTTGGCAAACTGCCAATCTTATGTATTTCATCTTGTGCCTCCTCTACACTATAATTAGAATATTGGAGTAATTTGGCAATTATAGATTCAATATTCTCACCTATATATCCAGCCAGGTATTTGAGTGTGACAGCAAGACACATCTGTAGGAGGAAGTAAGTGAGGTGGTAATGAGTCACATAGTGTACATATACAGACATCACAGCTCCATGGACACATCTCCATGGAGCCTGCCGACTGCCAGCTGCTAATTGTCTGGCCCTGGTCACCCGATGCCCCTCAAGCCAGCGCAGTGCTCTGATGCGTGGTGGCCTGGCTGTTGTGCACTCGTCAGACCTTATCACTGGAATAGATGCCTACCCCAACTCCCTTCCTGTCAGCACCCCTCTCAGCTCCAATTCCCTATCTGCTGGCTCTCTGGAACCATTTCTTTAGTCTGTAAAGTTACCAGATCAAGAAAATGTGTGTCTGGACTTCAGTAGGATGGATGGCAGAAAACACCTTGAGGATAAGCTGATTTCATACAGATAATATAATAAAATCAACTGGTAACTGGTCCAATTACCATAAGCAAACAGTGGTAGTTAATAGATGGTTATCAACCTAAAGGGTGCATTCTAGAAATGGTATGGTTTAATGATTATGAGTTAGGGCTCTGGAGCCCAACTATTTGGGTTTGAATTTGGCTCAGCCACTTACTGGCTGTGTGACTTGGGGCACGTTATTTAACTTTTCTGTGCTTCAACTTCCTTACCTGAAATGAGGATGCCAGTAACATCTACCTCGTAAGGTTGTGGTGAGGACTTAATATAGCTTGTTTTGTTTTAAGGACATAGTAAGGAAGCCCTGGCTACTTCAGTATTGTGATCATGACTTTGCTAAAATATAAAAAATTTTACTGATCGAATCAGTAAAGTCTATGAAACTGGGAAGAGTGGGAAATACTTTGGGAGACAGAATCTTGGCAAGCTGGAACAATGGGTCAAAACTAATACCTAAGTGGAAACTTAACTGTATATCTCTTAGGGTTCTTTGGTATGGAAAAGACACTCTATTTACAGGTCTCATCACACTGTGTCTAGCGAGGAACATATAACTCCCCAAATGGAAATAAGGATACTATTTAAAAAAAACACACACACATAGAACAGATGCAGGGCAGCCAAATAGATTAAAATGTCCACTACACAGGGATACCTGTAAGGTTGAATAAAAGTGATAACCACAGAAATATAAGGTGAGAACATGTGGTTTGGCAGCCTCACAAACTAGCTAAATACTTAGGGATTAGCAAATAGTTCTCTCAAATTGAGTCATAATTGGCAGTGCCTAGAAAATGAACAAGAAAAGATAAGCTGATGTGGCTGTTTGGAAGCTGATGGGGCATTAACAGATGAGTTCTTTGTGTCTGCTTACTGGTAAGCCAATTTATTTTACCTAATTCCTATTTATTATTTTAACTTCAGGAACATTAGAACAGATGTAACCTCACAAAGGAGGAAACTATGTCGGGAAATGTCCTCGGCCTACTAAGAAGAGGAAGCAGAAAGCTGGTGCGCTGTGAGAAGTGGATGGAGCTGGGGAGGTAGGTGCTAAAACGTGTCCCTGTCCGGACTGCAAGTTCTAGACGTGGGAGGCATGTTAGGTGGGTTAGGAGCAAAGCTGGAAGCAGAAGTTCCCTCCCTTTGCCTGTTTGGGCTCTAGAAGGAACCTACCCCTGTGGATAGGCAGAGAGCCTGAGTTGGCACTTGTAAGCTGCCTTCAGCTCTCATGTGGTGTGGGAGGAATCCAGAAGTTCCCGTATGTATACCTTTGAAAGGGTCACGGGCCTGAACAATTTCATGTTGACATGATAATACTTTTGGACATGTTGAGTTAAATCAAATATATGATTTAAATGATTTCACACGTTTCTTTTATAATGTGGCTACTAGGAAAAGTAAACTTACACATGTGGATTGCATCTGTGGTTCGCATTATATTTCTCTTGGACAGTGCTGCTCTAGAGGAAATGGGGAAGTGAGAAAATCTGAAAGACTGAATCATTTAAAAAGAAATGGAGCTAACCTAAAGACACTGTTTCAGTTCTTGGCTCCAAGTTAGTTTACAAGATTGGATTAACTTCAGTAGGTGTTTCCTACTACCCAGTGGTATATAATTTGTGAAGAAGTGGATTCAGTTTTATAAAATAAAGAAGCCACATTTTCTGGGCTTGTGTGACGGGATATCGAGCCATTTGTTTTTGTGTTAAAATAAAGGGATTGGAGGACTCCAGGACACCTAGGTACCGTGTTTCCCTGAAAATAAGACCAGGTCTTATGTTAATTTTTGCTCCAAAAGTAGCTTTAGGGCTTATGTTCAGGGGATATCATCCTGAAAAATCATGCTAGGACTTATTTTCCGTGAAGCACGGTAGTTGGAGGCATCTAATTATAGAATACACAATCTTGGGAGGTGGTGAGTTCAGTGTTGTCGAAAGTTTTCAGATGTTCTAATCCCAGTAGAAATATTAAAAACACATCAGTCCTCCTCTGTTACCTGGAGTTTGATGGAAATGACTTCAGTGTGAAAGAGATGTGTAGTGCTGTGAACTTGCAAGAGGATTACGTGATGCCATCGAATGGGAGGCATTTTCTAACCTTGATCCAGGAAAAGGGATCCTTGGTGCTCCAGGCATTGATTGATCCGGAATGATGAAGTCTGGCCAGCTTCGGGGCCCATTGTCCTTTGCCCAAGAAAGGGGAGAGAGATTAGCTTCAGCTGGGTTGGTTCTAGACACTTGGGAATGAAATTACTCTTGAGAAAGGTTAGTCCTAGCTGTGAAGACGATAACGGCATAAAGCACAATAGTATCAATGACTACCTAAGTGTTTTGCTTGCCCTTATCCATTTTATTTTCTAAAATTTAATAATTTTATTGACTATTAGCACCTCTAATTAGTTGATATGTACTGGTATGTGTTACCAGCACTACCATGTTTCCCCGAAAATAAGACCTAACCGGAAAATAGTAGTACTTACCATATTGTCCTGAAGCTGTAATCTGAAAATCTCTAATGCGTCCAGAAGCCATTCCGAGAGGAGTCTGACACTCTGAAATCAAATGAGGGGAACACAATAGCTAGAAGTGCAGAAAATTTAGCTTCACAAATGTAAGTCAATGAAAATGGGAGAATACCAACAAATGCTGTTTTGGTTTTTTTTTAGTGTTTTCTATATGTCAAGAACTGTGCTATTTTACTCTTACTATCTCATTTTCATTCACCCCAACAGGTAGGTGCTAGAATTATTCACATTTTGCAGCTGAGGAAATGGGTCCATATGTAAATGGACCAGTGGTTCTCTTACTTGTTTAGGATTAAATCTCAAACTCTTCCAAGAGTTCTTAATTGAACCAAAATTAAGTTTTAAAATTTGCTCTGGGAGATCTTGGAGCTTCACGAAGTTGTGAAAATTAAGAGATTTTTTTTTTTTTAGCATCAGTTCGTTAAATATTTAAAGCTTCAGGTTCAAAGTGTTCAAAGCTTCAGGCATATCTGAGGACTCTGATGATTTTTACCAGCAATATTCATTTCAGATTTGATAATGACTGTGAACTTGTGTATTTCTTGATAAAGGCAGCCATTCTAGGAAGGAGAAAAGCTGTACAGATGCAGGCTGGGTAGGCAGGGGGCCTGTGCCCACATTGCTACTCACTCTTGCTATACACCAGAAAAAGAGTGCTCATCCCAGCTTGTAGGTGTTCACCAATAAGGCATTCTATCCGCCAGATTCCAGCTTTGGATGGTAGCATTTCCACTGTCTCAAAAACACCTTATCAAAAACAAAAGGAACAAAAGTGATTTCTTTTCACTAAAAAAATGAGCATGACCTGAAATCTATGTAAATTTACTAACAATTGTCACCCCAATAAATTTAATAAAAAAAAATGAGCATGAGATGTGTTGGCTTATACAGAATATCAAAGGAAATCTACCTAAGTCGGTTCCACTACTCTTGGACCCTTGAAACCCACAGTGCTTGCTATGTGACCCCTGCAGTTGGAGCCACTAGAGATTGACTTCTGAGAGCCCCTCCCCACCCCTATCCCACCCCCTGGGAAATGGGGAGATACGGTGACGAACGCTTTGGTGCAGAGACAGGAGAAAGCTCCTGAGTTAGGATTGGCCTGCATTCTTAGGGGTTTTCAGGGCCAAAGGTGTATTTCTCAGTGACCAGATGTGGGCTCCTTGGGAGAGGGAACTCAGGGTGAGGTCCTCATGGATCTAGTCCACTAGGGCTGCCTTGAGGACTAAAGTAACCCTAGCAGCAAAAAGCTGGAGGTAAATGCTGAGTGGCTGAGGCATGAGCGACCAACCAGTCGGAGTAAAGCTGGAACCAGCCAGGTCCAGGGGCTTTCATGAGAGAGGGTCCTAAAGGGAGTCTGAAGATCCCCTCAGCGTTCCCTGCGATCAGAGTCAGGTTTCAGTATCTGCCAGGTGTACAGTGCGAAGCTGGCTTATAGCAGTGGTGCCAGTTGTAAGGAGGTAACTGTCCTGTCCCTTACCTGTACCCTCTCCATCCTGGAGTTCAAAGCAGCAGCCAGCAAGGAGTTGGGGAAACACAAGAAGCCCAAGGTAGTGAACCAGGACTCAGCTGTGCCTCCCTTTCCCAGTGCAGGCTTCCAGCCTGGCACAGGCTCAGGTTTTGGGAGGAGAGGGCCAAGTGAAATCAAGTTCAGAATTTGTATTAACATCTTAGAGTGGACATTGTAATTTCTGACAAACCACGCGTTTATTTGTGATGTAAAGTGACCGCAGGACTGTTTATCACTTAACCTAAGAGTGAGCAGAAAAGTCCCTGGGCTCATCAAAATTTTTATGCAGAAGCAGGGCAAGTTTATTCCCACTATTAAAGCTGTCCTAAAGGGACAGTGGAGAACTAAAACAAAGTTGTGTTTTTAGCAACAATGTGAGTAGTGCTTAAGCACATACTAGTTACAGACATAAATCACTCTTGGGTACATTACTGGTGCCATGCGGGATTTGAGATGGAAAAATATCCCTTTTTTCCTAGGAAAGTACTCCAACATTAATTATCCATTTGTTCTGTTCTATGTCCCTTATATCACGTTATGTGTATCTGCAATTATCACATTCCTCTGCTAATTTATTTATTATCTCTCTGTAGGGTAGAGTCTCTTGACCCTGGAAACAGAGAGCTTGTCTGCTTTGTTCACCGATTGCATCCCCAGTGCCTATACCATTTCAAGTACTCGGTAAGCACAGTAGGTAGAAGAGAGAGAGCACAAAGCAGCTGCTACCTGGATAGAGGTTGTAGACCGCCATTTTATACTCCTCTTTCTTCCGTACAGTGAATACGTGTCCACTGAAATGAATGGAATGGATGTTTTCGTTGCTGCCCATGCTGAGCAGATACCATCGAATCCTTTGATCCTGAGCCATTACTAAGCCAGGTAGAGTATCCATCACATAGCCATTGATTGCTGGGGAGGGACAACATGGAGAAGGCTGTTAAAATCTACTGTAGAAGTTTCTTTTCTTCCACGGCAGTCAAAACTACTGATTCCTCTGAGGATCCCATTCCCGTACATACACTCTTAATTTATGCAATGTCCAAGCCTCTGGCTCAGGACTCATTTGTCGCAGTGCATGCTGCATTTCACAGTGAGTGATATTTTATGTGGGGGATATATTACCATGGAAGCGAAAATTTTGTTTAAAAGCAGGGTCCTCCATCTGGATATTGCAGGGAGCCCTGCAGTTCCTTTCCATGTTTTCAGTGAAGTACCAGCTCTTGGTCTCATCAAAAATAGTGAAAAACAGAGCAAATTCCTGCACTGTCACTTGTCTCCCTTGAGAAGGGTTCAGTGTGTTCTTGCGGCAGATCAGAAGGGGTCCAATCAGGCCTGAGTGCATGTCTCGTTCCTGAGAGGGAAGACATCGGTCCTGTGAGTAGAAGCTCTCTCGTCTATGAACCACAGTGGATTTCCCATCCACCTTTATGCCACTCCACCCCAGTCCCGTCTTCCCACAGTACCATTTATCCTCTTCAGTGGATTCCACAGTAATATTTCTAAAACGCAAATATGGTGCCACGTCCCCTGTTTAAACTTCCCATTATGTGTAGGATAAATACCAACATTCCCAGCAGATACTGCAAAGACCATTTCTTTTGGCACAGTGTAGACCTGCTTACCAGATCAACATCAGAAAAATAAGCCCAGGCTTTGCAGTCAAACTCATCTTTAGTAGGTGCCATATGATGTTGTACTTTCCAGAAGTAAATTTTCGTTTCATTAGGTTTGACAAACTTTTGTCTAGGTTGTGCTCCTTGGCTCTCATCTTCCTCGTAAGAAATAAGGCTAGAATAGAAGGAGTAGGGACGAGAGGCCTCGTTTTTGAAAGTTACCTGCAGGGGAGAAAAAATGAAGTACCTTACGGTTTACATCCCAAATCATAATGCCCATTTTGGGGGTTTATCCAAGTTCTAATGCCCAGAGGAAGTGGTACAGACAATGGATGTTGTTAGAACCCTAACGTAAAGATCTATACAGGAAATTCTGAGGAGTTTTTGAATTAAAAAAAGCTTAAGGCACGCAGTCAAAAGTTGCAAAGGAGAAAAATTCCTAAACACTTAAAAGCAATTCCAAAATAAAGGGAAAATATCCTACAGGGGTTTTGAGAGACCATAATCCTGGTTTTATACTAAGTGGAGGTTCTTCATGACAGATTCCAGGATGAATGCATATGCTCTTTAAAAAAGACTGTTTTTTCAGATTTGAAAAAATTATACATGTTTCATAGACATATGGAAAGTAAAATAAAAATCAAGGAAGAAAAAAATTCACTTACAATCCCATAATTTTAGATCCCTCTATTTCCCTAATGTAAACAATCACTTGGGACAAGTGATTTATTTTTGGTAAAAAATAAAATTACTTTGATCTTTGGCTCACACATGCAGCAAAATAAATTCTAGCCTATAGAAATTGCTGATGGATTAAAAAGTTAAATGTTAAGAAATTAAACTGTAAAAGAAAGTTGAAGAAAGTATAGGTGATTTTAAGAAAAAATATCTGTATGGGGAAGGATTTTTATACGCATAAAAGCTATGAAAGTGTCATAAAGGAAAGATTTACAGATTACTTCTAAAATATCAAATCTGTTTTTATTTAAAAAACACTACATATAAAATTAAGAGAGAACAAACTTGGAAAAATACTATTCACTAAATGATCAATGATCATTAACAAATCAGTGATCTATAATATATGAGGTAATAGAAATAATAAGAAAAGCACTCCCTCTAAATATGTCAAATGTGCAAAGGACATTAACAGATAATTCATTAGAGGAAGTCTTAAATGTTCACGTACATTGTACTTTTAGAATTTTATCCTAGGAAAAGAGTTGTGATTGTGGCGTTATTTAAATGGTGAAAAAATAAATGAAAAGGTGGTTCAACCTAAATGGTTAAGTAAACCATAAATTCATGTAATAGACTATTATGCCATCATTTAAAAAAAAATACTTAGGAAGTGTTCTTTATGACATAAGAAATGTTTATGTCATGACATTTAGTCAAAAATGAAGTAAAATTATACATTGTATAATTTTGAATACATAAAGAATACATAGGGAAGAGATAAGAACATACACTGAAATGATAATTACGAGATTACTTCTCAACTTCTTTGTTTTCTATACTTTAAACATTTTCAAAAGTGAGGATGCATTATTTTTATAATCAGAAACAGAAAGAATATACAGGACTAATTTTCTTATAATTCCATTGTCCTCAACTCACCATGATATTGTCTTCGACTTCTGCTCTGATACATGGCCCCAAGAGTCCCAGGTGCTCATTTAGTTCTCCACGATATAAGGGCTGAGTGAAGGAGCCATCAGTGAATTCCTGGAAAACCACCTTCTTGAACTGAGGGACACTTCCACTCTGAGCCCTAGGAAAAAAAAGCAGAGGAAAAGCAACATCCTCATGGACCAAGTAAGTAGAAACACCTCACAGTCTTGCCTTCTCCATATTTAAGATACATTTAGTAGAATTGATTATGAATTGGAAGTGTAAGGGGGCAGAGGAAAGGGATTCAAGATGACTTTCAGGTTCCTGATTTGGGCAAATGGATGGATGGTGATGAAATTCACTGAGATGGGGCACCCTGGAGGAAGAGTCGGTTGGGGTACACAGTTTTGGACACACGGGACATCTATGTGGATTAAACTGACATACACGGAGGTTGGGAGTTGACCAAAGAGGTCTAGATGAATATCATCCATATTTAGATGGTCTCCAAATCATGCAAGTGGCTTATCAAAGTCAACAGTCAATTTTCTTATGTCCTCACCTTACTCGACATCTAAGCAACGTTTGCATAGTTAACCCCTCCATCCTTCTTGACATACTCTCTCCAGGCCTCACTGGTACGGAAGCTCCATGAAAGCATGGAAGAAACATTTGTTGAATGTTGAATGGATGTGGGGTTATAAACATATTCTAAATATAAGAGAGCCCAGGACTCAGTCCTTGGACCTCTTTTCTTTAAAAAAAAAAATCTATTAAAAATGTGAATTACAACTGTACCATAAAGTGCATAAAACAAATGCTTTTGGTAGAAAAATGCAACCACCATCTGGATCCAGAACTTTGCCAGCAACCCAGAAGGCTCACTGCATGTATCTTTCCAATCACATCCCCTCCCTCCCCACCAAAGGTAACTACCGTTCTGATGTTTATGATGATTATTTTTTTGCTTTTCTTCACAATTATACTACTATGCACACATCCCTAAAGAATAGAGTTCACTTCTGCCTGTTTTTGAAGTATGTACATGGAACCATATTGTATATGTTCTTTTGTTTCTGGCTTCTTTCACTCAGCATTATGGTTATGAGACTCAACTACGTTGTTGTATGTAACTATAGTTTGTTCATCCCCATTGCTGTAGAGTATTCCACTGTGTGCATGTCCCTCAGTCGTGGGCATTTGAGTTGTTTCTGATTTTTGGTACTTCCACAAAGGCCTGCTATGAACCTTCTTGCACATGTCCTTTGGTGAACTCGTAGTTGCATTTCTGTCGGGCACACACCTAGAACTGGAATTGCCGCGTATGCATATATTCCACTTTGGTAGCTACTACCACACTGTTTTCCAAAACTTCTGCACCATTTTCCATTTTCATTTGATCCAAATGTTCACACACACTTGATATTGACTGTGTTTTTACATTTTGGGCCATTCTAGTGGTTGCATAGCAGTGTGCTTGTGGTTTTATTTTGCATTTCCCTGATTAATAATGAAGTTGAGCACCTTTCTTTACGAGTAGGACAAATTGGATTTTCTCTTTTGTAGAATGCCTACCCAAGCTTGGGTTGTTTGTTTTTTCCCCAATTTCTCTATTGGGTAATCTGCTTTTCTCTTGTTGATTCAAAAGTATACTATATACAGTCTTGATATGAATACTTTGTTGGCCTTTTGTGCTGCAAACATCTTCTCCAATGCTGTGACTAGTTTTAATTTTTTTAAAATAATATTTTGATGAGCATAAGTTCATAATTTTAATGTTGTAAAATTTATCAAAAATCCTTCATGGTTACTGCTTTTTGTATCTTGATATCAAATCTTCCCCCCCCCAACTCTGAAGTTATTAAGATATTGGCTTATTTTTTCCTTCTAAAAGATTTATGGTTTTTATGTTCATGTTTCGACTTGTAACCCAATGTGAGTGGATTTTTATATATACGTAGTGTGAGTTAGGTATCCAATTTAATGTTTTTTCCATATGGGCATCAAAATTTCCTGGCACCTTTTATTGAAAATCACTTTTCTATAACACATTTGTCATAAATCAGGTATCTTATACGTGTGAGTCCATTTTTGGATTTTCTATTCTTTTCCATTGACCTCTTTGTGTACCCCAATGCCAACTGTCACATTGTTTGGGTATTACAGCTTTAAAATAAGTTTCAGTGTTATATGACAATTCCCCCCACCTTGTTCTTCTTCTTCAAGAGGGACTTAGCTATTCTTGGCCCTTTGTATTTTAAAATTAGCTTGTTGAGTTGTTCAAGAGAAAAAAACAAAACTGTTGAGATTTTCATTTGGGTTGTGTTGAATCTATAGATCAGTTTGGGGATAATTTACATTTTCACAGTATTGCGTTTTCTAGCCCATGTACATGGTACATCTTGGCATTTATTTATTATAGGTCTTCTTTAAAGTTTCCCATTAAATTTCCAGTGTTTTTTCCCATAGAGATCTTGAAAAATTTTTGTTATACCTATTTCTAGGTCATTGTGACTATTTTATTCCCTTGTAAATGACATATGCATTTAATTTCGTTTATTACCTGTCTGCTGCTGTTATATATATACAATTATCTTTTGTATATTGATTTTGAATTCCACAAACCTGCTAACCTTCTTAGTTAATTCTAATAATTTATTGTAGATGCTTTTAAATTTTTTCTATGTACACAATTCATATAATCTGTAATCAAGGACTGTTTTATTTCTCCCTTTGCAACCTTTATACCTTTTATATATTTTTACTGTTTTAGTGTGTTGGTTAGTACCTCCAGCACAGTATTGAGTAGAAGTGGTCATAATGAGGGGTGATAACTTGTTCCTGATCTCCAAAGGAAAGTCTTCAATGGGTCAGCATTAGATGTTGGTAGAGATTTTTGTAGATACTCTTTGTCAGGATGAGGGAATTCCTTTCTATTGTAATTGGCTGAAAGTTTTAAAATCGTGCATGGATGCTAAATTTTAAGCAAACACTCTTTTCATGTAATGAAAGGGTTATATGTTTGTTCTACTTTATCTTGTGAATGTGACATATTACAATGGCTTTTAAAACTGTTAACCCAACCTTGTAATCCAGGGATTACACTGACATATTTGTCTATCCTTATATTAATAGCACACTTGATTAATTACTGTAGCTTTACAATAACTCCTAATACCTGGCAGTGTCATTCTTTCCTCTGCAAGATTTCTCTCTTTGCACTGCTTTAGCTACATATCACAAATTTCAATACATCATATTTACATTTGGTTAAAATATTTCTAATTTCCATCATAATTTCTTCTTTGACAGATTTGGAAATGTGTTGCTTAATTTCCAGTTAAACTTCTAAATGATTAATTTATTAGAGAACATATTTTATATGTTTTCAATCCATTACAATTTCTTCTTTTGTGGCATAGCATATGGTCTGCTTTATTAAATGTTCCATGTGAACCTGAAAACATGTTAAACCTGCAGTTGCAGCTGTGCGTCATTAATCCCGTTCAAATCTTCTGTATCCTTATTGATGTTTGGGTCTGTTCTTTCAGTTTCCTTGAAATACGATTGTGAATTTATCTATTTCTCCATTTAATTCTGTCAAGTTTTACTTTACGTATTTTGAAGTTATTTTATTATAATCAGGTTAATACAAATTTTAGAAAGTTATGTCTGCCTATTGAATTGACCGTTTTATTATTATAACATTTCTACTTTATCTCTAGAAACCTCTTACTTTAAGTTTACTTTCAGTGTAATTGAGTCTTTATATTTTAAGTGTGTCTGTTATAAATAATACATAGTTTCGGTCTGTGGTTACCATGAGGTTCATATCTATCCATCTATATCTATAGCACTCTATTTTTAGCCGATGGACATTTAAGTTCTAGCACATTCTAAAAGCACTACATTTTTACTACCCCCTCCATGCTTTATGTTTTTGACATCATATTTGATTTCTTTCCGTTTTGTACTTTCCTTGACTATTTATTGTAGTTATAGTAAATTTTGCTACTTTTGTTTTTTAACCTTCATATTAGCTTTTTAAGTGGTTGATTTACTGTGTTTATTATATATTTGCCTTTACCAGTGAGATTCTTTTCCTCTGTATTTTCTTATTTCTGGTTTTGGCCTTTCCCCCACTGCATTTAACATTTCTTGTAAAGCTGGAGCCAAGGTGACCAGCATGCCGGATCTGAGAACACCAGTCTCCACTTGGCCCACAGGGACAGGACCAGTACCACCAAGTTTGTAGACCTCCTGGAGGGGCAGACGCAAAGGCTTGTCAGTTGGACGAGTTGGTGACAGGAGCAATCCAGAGCTCAAGCAGCGGGTTCCGCTGGCACGGCCATCTTTACCAGTGACTTTCCATCCCTTGAACCCAGGCATGTAAGCACTTGGCTCCAGCACGTTGTCACTATTCCTACCAGAAATTGGCACACATGCTGCTGTGTCAGGGCTGTAGCCAATTTACTTAATGTAGGTGCTGACTGCCTTCATGATTTCCTCGTATCTCTTCTGGCTGTGAGGCGGCTCAGTGGAATCCATTGTGTTAACACCCACAGTCAGTTGTTTCACACCCAGTGTGAAAGCCAGAAGGGCATGCTCACGGGTCTGCCCATTCTGGGAGATTCCTGCTTCACATTCACCAACACCAGCAGCAACAGTCGGGACAGCACAGTAAGCCTGAGATGGGACTGTAATTGTGTTTTGAAAAAATCTCTGTGTCCTGGGGCATCCATGAAGGTCACATAATACTTGCCATTCTCGAATCTCCACAGAGATATCAGTAGTGATGCCATCCATGCTCGTGTTCAGCTTTTGGTTGATCCAAGGCCCAGGCACACTTAGAGCCCCTTTCCCGTCTCAGCAGCCTCCTTCTCCAATTTTCCATGGTTCTTTTGTCGATCCCACCACACTTGTAGATCAGATGGATTTGCCCAAACCTACATGTCCAATGATGACAAAGGTGATATGAATTTTTGCTTTCCCATTTCGGCTTAGATTTAGGAGTGGTTTCTGTAACACTTGTGTTATAGTGCCAAACCTGTTGTGACAAAAAGCAATTCTATACATCTTAAAGCTCGTAAAACATTTTATTATTGTTTATACAAACAATATTTATTTGTATCTATCCATATATTTACACTTTCTTTGCTTTTCAGTCCTTCTTACCTCTCACATTGTCCGTTTGGTATCACTTTTCGATGGTTTGAGTTATATCATTAGGACATTTTTAGTGGATTTTTGCTAGTGCTGAAATATCTGTTTCTATTTGTCTGAACATATCCTTACTTCGCTTTGCTCCTTGAATCATATTTTTGATTGGTATAGGATTCTAGGTCAGCAGTTATTATATTTCAGTGCCTTCTAGATATCATTTCCCTGTCTTCTCTCTTTAATTAGTATTATTGAAGTCACCTCTCTGTGTCTCATTTGAATGTATGCTTCTTTCTTTGGCTGCTTTTAAGAGTTTTCTCTTGGGTTTTCTTCATTTTCCCTCTGATGAAATGTACTTAAGCATTGATTTTTTTATTCATCCCGTTTGGGATTTGTTGAGCTCCTTGAATTGTGCATTCATGACTTCTTTTCATTTTTGGAAAATATTCAGCTATTACCTCTTCAAACATTGCTTCTCCTCTAATCACTCTTTCCTCTCATTCTAAAAATAGGTTAGTTCTTTACACTCTGTCCTCTGTGTCTCTATTCTGGTTATATGTTGCTCTGTCACAAACTACCTCAAAACTTTAGTGCCTTAAAACAACCATTTTATTATACTTGTCAATTTTGTTAAATCAAAAATTCTAGCAGGGCTTGGCTAGATAATAGTTGTACTCCTCATAGTGTCAAATGTGGTCATTCAGTGGTATTCAGCTGGCATCTGGGCTGGTCTGGTGGGTCCAAAATGGCTTCATTCACATGTCTGGTGCCTTGGTGGAGAATGTTGAAAAGCTGGATTCAGCTGAGACTCTTGATCAGAGGACCTACATATGACCTTTCCAACATGGTAATACCCTGGTAGTCAGATTTCTTGCATGGAGGCTGGCTTCTTCCAGAGAAAGCATCCCATGAGAACTAGGTGTAAGCTGCATAGTATTTGCAGACCTAGCCTCAGCAATCAGCAGCACTTCCATCACATTTATAGGTCACTCATTTCTGTTATATTCCATTGGTCACAAATGAGTCATAATGCCAGCCCAAATCAACGGGAGGGAAATTAGACTCTATCTCTTGAATGGGAGAATGGAAAGGTCACACTGGAGGACTGGATAGATTGATACATCCATCTTTGTAAAATACAGTTGATCATAGTCTTTTATTATCTCTTTTGTATTTTCCATTAAAAAAAATTCTCTGCATGCTGCAGAGTTTTTGTTTTTTTAATTACCTACTAGTTCACCAGTTCTTTCTATATGATGTATAGGTGTTTTAATAACTGTATCTGATGATTCCTTCATCTTAAGTTTGTGAGTTTGTTTTGGCTCGCTGTTTTTTCTGTGGCTTCTTGCTTCCTTTTTCCCGTATTGTTTTATACCCAGTATCTTTGTGTTCTGGACATCGCATCTGAAGTATTTATGAAAGTAAGTCGAAGTCTAGGATGTTGGTTTCTTCACAGAAATTTTATGTTTTCTTCTGCCACAGGTCTGCAGGTACTGCCAATCCAAGATTGGCTTGAATTATGATCAAGAACAGAGATTTCATGGACAACACAGATGACAGAAGAGTGGCATGTAAGTCAATGAAGGGCAAGTTAACTGGTTTACTTTACCATGACTTTGAGGATTGTAGCCCTTTGGGGACCCAGCTTAAAGTGGGCATGGTTTATATCTACTTTTACTCCCCTGATGATCCCATCAGGTCTTATTTGAATGCTATCAATATGTTTATGACTCCAAAATTGATATCTGTAGCATAGACCTCTTCCTTGGACTCCAGACTTATATATCTATCTGCCTACTTACCATCCCAATTTGGATGACTAATGGGCATCTCAAACTAACTGTGTAAAACAGACGCTTGAGTGTTTCCTCAAATAAAAATGTTCTACCTCAAGCCTTCCACATCTCATTAAATGTAACCATCATCAACCTAGTTGTTCAGGACAAAAACTAAAAATATTCTTTGTGTCCTCTCTCCCCATTCCCCCCAAACTCAGTCTAACAGCAAGCCCTATCTGCTTATCTTCAAATTATACTCAACACCCTTCCTTTTATTTATTTACTTAATTTTATTTTATGTTCACTACCACTATGCAGGCCTAAACAACTTCTTCTTTTACCTGGATGACTGCAATAGCCTCTTCACTGGTCTCCCTGCCTCCATTCTTGCCCATGGAAGCTGTGTTATACAACTCAATTTGATTGGTGTTCCCTGGAGTGTGGATATACACGAAATATCTGCTCTTACCTCCCTGCATCCATTATTTATTTACTAGTTCATTCAGCAGATATTTGTGTAAGTGTCTCTCACATGCCAGGCCTGTTCAAGGTTCTGGGGATGTACCATTGAACAACACCTTCAAAGTTTGTGTTCCCAATGAGCTTACCTTCTAGTTGGAGAAGATGGACAATAAACAAATAAATGTGTAATACTTCAGGTGCTAGTAAGTGCATTGAAAAAGTGGTAGGAGCTATACGTATATACAGTGTTCAGGGAAAGCCTCACTGATAAAGAGAAATTTGAGCAGCAACCTGTTAGAAGTGAGAGAACTAACATTTGGCTCTCGGCGAAGAGAATTCCAAACAGAGAACAGAAAGTGCACAGGACTAGAGATAGGGACATACTTGTTCCGTTTAAGGAAGAGCAATGAGGCCAGGGTAGTTGGAGCAGAGTGAGAGGGAAAGAGCAGTAAGAGATGAGGGCAGAGAAGTTTCAGAAGGTCACATCTCACAGAAACTTGAAGGCCATCATGAGGGCTTTGGAGCAGAGAACAATAATTACAATTACAATTTGAAAAATTAGGTGCTATGTTGGGAAAAGACTGTATGATGGCAAGGCTGGAAGCTGGAAGCCAGTTAAGAGGATATTACAGTGATTTGGGTGAGAACTGATTATGGTTTAGACCAGACGGTAGCCACTGAGATGGAGAGAAGTAGCTGGATTGTGTGTGTGTGTGTGTGTGTGTGTGTGTGTGTAGAATTGATTTTATTATTTTAAATAGATTTTTGTTATAGAAGCAGTACATATGCATTGTAGAAAATTTGAAAATATGGACATATCTTTCTAAAATTAAAAACATTACTTTTGTAGCATCTAGAGTAATAGTTTATTAAGTGTCTTCTCTTGTTTTGTAAACTGTTTTTTTTCCCCCTAGTCAACAATCTCCAACTTTCCATTTCAGTGCATTTTCATCTTATCCAATACTCAGTCCATAATGAAATTCTGGTTATTTTCTGAAGTCATGGCCAACAGAGTTTTTTGGTGGATTAGATGTGGTTGTGAGAGAAAAAGAGGAGTCAGGACAAATTTCAAGTTCGGAGTCTGAGTAGCTGAAAGGAAATAATGGTCATTGACTGCCATGAAGAAGGCTGGGCAAACAGCAGGTTTGGGGAAGGGGCAGAAATTAAGAGTCTAATTTTGTACATGTTAAGGTAGGGAGTTGATATGCAAATCTCAAGGTCAAGGAAGAGATCTGAGATGGAGGTATATTAGGTTGGTGCAAAAGTAATTGTGGTTTTTGCAATTATTTTTAATCTTATAAACCACAATTACTTTTGCACTAACCTAATACAACTGGAAATTATCTACATATTAATAATATACCTAAAACCATAAGAGTAGATAGAGCATCACAACAGTGAGTGTAAACAAAAAATAGGAGAGTTTGGAGAACTAATGCCCAGAGCATTCTAACATTTAAAGGTTAGGGAGGTGAAGAACCAGCAAAGTTGGTAAGGAAAGTTTGGCAGTGAGTTTAGAAAAATGAAAGAACAGTGGTATCAGATAGACCAAGTGAGGACATGTATAAAAGACAGAGTAATCAACTACCAAATACTACTGAGAGTTCAAGTAAAACGAGGACTGAGAATTAGTAATGTAAAGAACAACCGTGACCTGGAAAATGTAGTTTTTATGAAATAATGGAGGTAAAAGCCTCTTTGGAGTGGCTTAAAGAAAGAATAAGAGGAAAAGAAGCAAAGGCAGCAAGTAGGGGAATTTTTAAATGTTTTCTGAAAAGGTAAAGAGAGAAATTATAGCATAATTGATACTGATGAGGCTAACCTGGTGGAGAGGGAGAAATTGATGATGTAAGAGAGAAAAGGGGAATTGCTGAAGCATCACTTTTTATGAGGTGAGAAAGGATGGGCTGAAGTGCAAAACTGGAGAGGTTGGCTTTAGGCATACAGGCCGTCCATTTATCATCATAAGCATGAAGACGTTACATGGGTACAGATGTCAGGACATGTGGTATTGGATGTCTGTGGAGGTTCATTACATCTCAGAGTGAGAAGGGGTGTTGGAGAATGGGCAAAAGGTATTGGAGATTTAAGGAAAAAGCAGGAAATGCAAGAGAGAGGTCCAGGAGAGTTGTAAAATCAGTGGACTGGGGAAATAGTCTTTGGTTGCTGTGCAGCAATCGGGGCGCCCTTGAGGTAGAAAGCAGGGTTGGAAAGTGACAATGAGTAATGAAGAGGGCCCCTATGTGACCTGAGCACTGCTCATCTCTGTCACCTCATCTCCCACAACCCTCCCCACCCCCAGCCAGTTCTTCACTCCAGTCATGCTGGTCCTTTTTCATTCCTCAGACATGCTAAGCATGGTCTATTCTCAGGGCCTTTGCATTTCCTGTTCCCTTTGCCTGGAAACATCTCTCAGAGCTCTGTCAGCCTGGCCTCTTATCATTTCGGTCTCAACTCCACCAAGAGGATTTCTCTGACCATCACAGCTAACGTAACACCCCAAGTTGCTCTCTACCATATTACCCAATTCTGTCTTCTGGATAGCACCATCAAGAGTCCTCTTCATTTTTCTACTAATTTATTGTGTCTTACTCTCCCCAATAGTATGTAAGCTCCGACTTTGCTGCACTCATGTCTACAAAAGTGTCTGGCATGTAGCAGGTGCCCAATAAATATTTGTTGACTAATTGGCTCTCCTTATGTTCATCTTCCAACTTTCTCAGTGCTTTCTCTCCCCTGCCCAACCTCTCTCTGCTCCCCTAACAATCAAGCCCTCCCACTTTGCCTTCTATACCCCCAATGCCCTGGAAAACAACTTTCCCTGCATCCTCAACCTTTTTACCATACTTTTCACTTCTCCTCCTGCCTCTTCAGAGCTCTATCATGAGATACGTCTTCTATTGCAGCTCATAAGGCTGCTAGGTAGGGTTGACTTTCTTTCTATTCTCCATTGCTGCTTCTTGACTCTGACTCCTCTACCCTTCTGGAAGCCCCTCTTCTCCTCCTCCACCCTCTCCTTGCCCCAGACTAAGACTTTCATGCCATCTGGATTTACCATCTTCTAACTCACTGTTGGTGCCATCATCTAACCACCTATTTACTCCTCAGCTTCACCTAGACTTTGCTGTCTGGTTCTCAGAGTTCTTCTATAAAGCAATCTTTGGAGCATCAGTGCTGCAGATTGGCTGTGCCTTTTCCTATTGTTTCAGCCCCTGGGAAAGTCAAAGGTCACAATAGCAGGACAAAGGAATAAATAGGGTACCCATACCTGTTCCTTAGTGCATAGAGGGATTTACTCATTCCATAATCCCAGAGCCGCTCCACTGCAGCAATGAAATAGTGTCGTGTTCTCTTTTGAAAGCTGCGGGGGCCCTGGTTTTCATCGTCACCATAAATGTCAAAATCTTCTCTCTTCATTTCAGTTGAGAAGGTATCATCATAGTCAATTTTGTCTTCGTCTGGCTGAGGCGTAGTAAGGGGGATTTCCCTTTGATGGCCTGTCAAGACTGGTGGGTTCTGAAAGGACAACCTTCCAATCCCTCCTGACTTTGCCCAGGTGACTTCTCTTTGGGCCTTATCTTGTCCTTCATTTATTGCCGGTATTGAATGATTGTTTTCATGGGGGTCTAGGGGCGAAATGGTGTCTGTTGTCTTAAAAGCTGTGTCTTTTTGTGACTTCTCTTGGGATGTCCACTCTTCTCTTGGTATCTGGGTAGCATATTGACTGTCCCAAGCAGGAGGAACCAGAAGCTTGGAGGGAGTCTTTTCAGAGCTTTCAGTTGTCCATTTCAGAAAGGGCACTTTGCCAGGTCTATTTACTTGATTCAATTGAACAGGTTCCTGTGTTGTCTGAAGGAAGATCTCTTCGATGAGATCCAGGTTGCCAGGAGAAGCATTACTAGTTTTTGTAGGGAAAGAGTTTTCCTGATGAACATGAACATTAGGAAGTAATTCAACTTGGCCAGATGCTTTAGACAAGCCTGGTTTCAAGAGACCAGTGTTCTCAAGTTTCTTGTATATGAGTGCGTTTGTAGCACCTTCCCCCAGGGAGCTGATCTTTTCTTGACCACCAATCATTTCCAAGGTTAGGAAGGCTAAAGAAAGATTTCTTTTGGCTCCTTGTAAGAAATGATTGCTTTCTTGGGCCCCAGAACTTCTGTCCCTGAAGGTATAACTATAGGCTGATGCTAGAAGATGAGAAGAGTTGTCTTGGGATGGGATCTTAGTCATATCTGTAGGTCTAATTGATGGAAATGCTGATACCTTTGCAACAGGTAATGCAGAGCCATCCATTTGAATGATGCCATGACTCCTCATGGAATCGTCTATGAGGGACTGAGTAATGTTCCCTTTCTCCTTCTCATTGTACTCTATCGGTGTGAGAGTGCCCTGGGTCAAATAGTTCATTTTTTTGGACCACTGGGTTGAGGTGTCATTCAAAATCACCCCCATTTTGAGCTTTGTTTCCTCTTTCGGAGAGCTGAACTGTTTCAAAGCCCGCTTACCACGTTGAGCCATAGCATTCCACTGACTTGGATTAGAAGATATCCTTGTGGTGCTTTGATACTTCTCTACCATTTGCCTTGTTTGATTCCCCAAGCCTTCCATGTTGGTTTCCGCCCTTATTTTTGAGAAATGGGCCATGTGATTCCCTGCTCTGTTTGCTGAATCGTTTAATGACCCGGTGTCTTGAAATATCGGAGTATATGTCTCCTCATCTACACCAACTACATTTTGCTTAGAGCTTAGTAAGAAAAGATTCTTCAGGAAATTCTTAGTGCCTGTATACACTGTAGGCAAGACTACGTTCTCTTGGATTAATTTTTCCTTCCTTTGCATCTCTTCCTGGGATTTTTTTTCTTGATTGTATATATCATTTTCTTGGACATTAGTCAAGTTAGTAAGAAATATGCTCTTGCTCTTTGGAGAAATCACCTCTTTGAGGCCTGTGTCCCTTGTAAATTCATCCTCTTCTACAAACACTGTATTGTTCTCTGACAAGGAATTCTGATTCTTCACAGATTTTTCTGATTCTAAAGATGTGGATTGCTTTGGACCAGGCCTTTGCTCAGAGCTTAAGGAGTTCTTGCCCTGGGTCCTTTTTATCCAACTTGCTGAATCTGGCAAGAACAGCATCTTGAAGAGTGATCTATCTGGATTTTCTGCACCTGTTGGTACAGGACCCTCTTTTTCTTGGTGGACCATTTCCATATTTTTTGATGACATAGTTTTATTTGACACATGATTTAGCCCCAAAGCTGTAGTGTTTTTGTCCATAAACATTTCATCATGAATCAAAGGAGTCACTTCTTGAAACTCAGCATTACTTTTTAATATACTGTCTTGCCAGACCGATGTATTGTTCTCAATTAATAATGTTGGGCCATCAGTGTGAGTTTTTCTGTTAGTTGTTGAGTTCACTGGTGACTTGTTTGTTTTTACCAATGAGGTATTAACTTTGAATAAAGAATTACCTTTGGTCAATGAAGCAGATCCATGAGCTCTTTCCTCTTGAAATAACCTGTCACTCTTCATTGACAATATATTTTCTCCCAGTGAACTTTCTTGACTGTTCATTAAAGCTGCTTCTAACAACTTGGATTCGTCATCTCCTTTCCTCAAGTCCAAAGGTACACCCAACTCAATAAGGTGAGATGAATTTTTGTCAAATACAGTGGTGCCTAATTGACTACTAAAGTGAGTTGGCATATTTGAGGGTCGTAAGGAATCTGTCTTTTCAGTACCTGCTGCCAACTTTTCTGATGGAATTGTTGGTGAAGTCATTAGATAGTTTGACAAGCTGGAAATTTTAAAATCACCTTTCTTCAACTCTACTGTTAGAGTGCTCCCCACATTTTCATTTACTCTTAATTGCAGTTCTGGCTCAGGAGTAAATCCTCTGTCCCCACTGTTACGAAGCTCTGGTCTGAGATGTGCCCCTTCAGATGGGCGCTTGTTTCTTTTTGTTGCTCCAGGTAAATGATAATCAGCCTCATATGTGGCTTCTTGAAAATCAGATAAGGATAATCCATGTGGAGTAGGATTCTGTCCCGAGAGCATCAACAAATCGCTGGAGGAGATGCTTTGTACTTGAAGCAGCTGTGCTCTCTCTCCAGACCAAGGGCCAGTCTTCTCTACATCATTTTCTGGAGTCATAGTGGCTTTGGATTGTTTTTGCCTAGTGCTAGGGTGCCTTGTATTCTGGGAGAAGCTTCGGGGTTCAATGACATGGTTTTCATTCAGCAGGGAATTTGGAATATCTTCATATATGTCTTCATAATAATCACCAGTGTTTCTGTCACAACTAGAAACGTTCAGTAAGGCTGTCATGCCTCTGTTCCGAAAGTCGGAGTTGTGGCAGCCCAGAGCCCACACACCTGGAGATGAGGAAGAATAAGACTCTGGTTACTCATAACCCAGGTTCCAAGTAAGTTCTGTGTTAGAGGCACTCTCCTATTCCTAGATAAATGAAAAAATGCTAGTTGTTACCATTATATTGCAGGCCATTGGGTTAAATCCATGACACATGTAACAGTAGTCTAGCAAGGGTAGTAAAAGTGGTTTTTGTATTGCTGCTGTTGTCGTATATCTGTTTGTGACTACAAGAAGGGGCTGTGGTTAAAGTGAATAGATATTGGGATAAAAAGGGAGAAATGTTAAGTAACACACACAACAGTAGAGAGTCTTAATAGTCACACAGAACTCTGACCATGACAATTACTTAACTCAGGAAAGTTTATACAGGCTGCTGTTATTGCTATGTAACATAGTAGCACAGGTTCCAGAGTCAGATTGCCTGCATTCAAATCCTGCTCTCATATTGTTATTAAAAAATGAGGCACAAAAATAGAAATAAAAGGCATAGGGATTGGAAAGGAAAAACTGAAATTGTCAATATTTGCAGACAATGTGATTGCATACATACAAAACCTTGTGGAAATCTGTACAATAACTGCTAGCTCTTATAAATTAAATTTAGCAAGGTTGCAAGATACAAGGTCAACATATAAAAATTAACAGTATTTCTTGTCTGTGTGTGTGTTCCAGTATAACTTTATTTACAAAAAACCAGTGACCAACCTGCTGACTACAGTTGGGTTTTTTATTGAGATATAATTGACAGGTATCATTGTGTAAGTTTAATGTGTACAATGTGTTGGTTTGATACATTTATATATTGCAATATGATGACCAGCAAAGCGTCAGCTAGCACCTTTTTTACGTTACGTAATTATCATTTCTTTTTTGTGTAGAGATATGTGGTTAAAGCAGGGTGTGAAGTGATCTGCATAGTCAAAAAAAGAATGACGTACCGATATATGCTATGGCATGGATGAATCTTGAAAACATTATGCTGAGTGAAATAAGCCAGACACAAAAGGACAAATACTGTATTATTCTATTTACATAAAATATCCGGTAGAGGCAAATCCATAGAACAGAAAGTAGATTAGTGGTTGCCAGGAACTGGGGGGTGGGGGGCACAGGAGAGAATGGGGAGTGACTTCTTAATGGTAAAGAGTTTCTTTTGGGGGTGATAAAAATATTCTGGAATTAGATAGTAGTGACTGTTGGACAACATTATGAATGCACTAGAAGCCACTGAATTGTGTATTTTAAATTATTAAAATAGTGCATTTTGTGTTACATGAATTTTACCTCAATAAAACAAACAAGAGATCAGACCTCACCATATTGAACAGGGGAAATCTTCTCTAGGGGCTTTATTTAGCTTGAGTGTTGTAATCGATAACACTTTCTTAAAAATTTTTCCTTGAGACACATAAAGCAGTTTTAATTTGTCTTTAGAATTTAAGTGATTACCAAAGTACTGAGTCAAAATATTAATATTTTAAATATTTTTTTTCTTTGCGTACACATACGTACACTCTCTTTGGTTTTGACAATTGCAACCATATTATACATACTGTTTTATAATCTTTTTGCACATATTCATTTGTTCATTGCAAAAGTTTTTATTAACCATCTACTATAGGCGAGGCACTGTCAACAGGGATATAGTGGCAAGATAAGGTTGCTGTCCTCAGAGAATCTCCAACTTAGCTGGAAAATGGATAACGAAGATAACATAAATAAGTAAGATACTTTCAGAGGTGTCATTGGAGTTCTGTCAGGTTCTTCTTCACTCACTTCCCGCAAAAAAATGCATCACTGGAAGTAAGACAAGTTTCTGGGTATGAAGGTGACTATATGTTTACATGTGATAAGACTGGGTTTTGTTCCCCAGAAATGGTCCCGTGAGGATTGATCTCCAGAAAAGTTGTAATTGGAAGAGAGTAACTACAATCTGCAGGTAGTTCTATGTGGTGTCCTCTGCAGATGATGGGGTGGGAGGGACCAGGAGCATGGGGAGTGGCCTAGCACTTGTTACTCCACTGTACCGAATGCAGCAACCATCTGTGTTGGCTTTAGGCCAGCCAGGTCAGGGTGCCTTCTGATCACAAGGCTGGTGCTCTCAAAAGTGTTGCAGCGTTTGTGTGTTAGGGACAGGGAGGATGAGAAGCTGACAGCCACATTCATCCTGAAGGTGCACGCTGGTTTGAGGGCATGAGTGCAAACGGACATTGCTATGCACGTCCCAAAGATTTCTGGGTGGAGTTCATCCAATGATACCAGTGTTCACAAGGCACACAGAAACAAATTTAGCCTGCACATCTTAATTGCATATATAGATAAATATATACTCACCACTAACGTTTAGTAAACACACTGAAAATTTTGGCCCATGGCAAGTAATGGCACTTTTTAGAGCAAAGACTTTTAAGTTAAATACTTGATGTGGTGCTGGCATGAAAATACATGCAATTACCCAAATCATTTGAAACCATTTAGTATCTGCCCAAATGTGAGCTAATGGGCAAAATAGCATATGAATGAGCACTGAGGCAATCCCAGCTGTTAGTAAAAGAATAATACAAACAACTAACCTGGGTTTTCCATGGACATGAAGACAGTTTCTCCTGAGAATGGGAATAGGGTAAGTGTGTCTTCATAGACCAGTTTGTGTTCGAAGGTATATCCAGAGAAGAAGACAGAAAGGAAATCAGTCTGTGCTCCAACACTTAAAATGTACCAATATGCCACCTCATGCAAGCAAACGGACAGCTGCAAGCTATCAAAAACATAGCCATTGATGCCTGCAAAAGAAATGGAGAACAGGAAGTTTTAGCAGTATCAGGATATATTATTTTGGATTGCCATGATCAGATAGAAATGATTGTGTTATGCCCCCAAAGAGATAGCACTACATCATCCAGAAAAGGAGATTGTTAATACTTGATCAGCTAAGTCCCAATCCCCAGGTGAGGAGAGTCATAGACTGTCATGCTAAAGATGGATTTAGATGCTACTCTATGGGGGGCAGTTTGATGAGGGGCAGAGCATTTTCGTGGTCTCAAAATTTCTCCCCAACAAACTGCTTATTAATTGCAAGGAGAAAAATAGTAACTACACACAGGAGAAAGCAGTAAAGAAAACCCAAAATCCTTGATCAAATGATCAAAATTATGAATTTGACTCCAAAGGCAATGGAAGTAAAAGCTGAAATAAACGAATGGGACTATATGGAACTTAAAAGCTTCTGCACAGCAAAAGAAACCATCGACAAAATAAAGAGGCAACCAACTGAATGGGAGAAGATTTTTGCAAACAGTGCCTCCGATAAGGGGCTAATATTCAAAATATACAAGGAACACATGAAGCTCAACAACAAAAAAAACAAACAGCCCAATTGAAAAATGGGCAGAGGACCTGAAGAGATTTCTCCAAAGAGGACATACAAATGGCAAATAGACATATGAAAAAATGCTCCACATCACTAATTATCAGAGAAATGCAAATAAAAAGCACAATGAGATATCACCTCACCCCAGTCAGAATGGCTATCATCAACAAGACAAATAGTAACGAGTGTTGGAGAGGCTGTGGAGAAAAAGGAACCCTCATACACTGTTGGTGGGAATGCAGCCTGGTGCAGCCGCTATGGAAGGCAGTGTGGAGGTTCCAGAAAAAATTATGAATAGAATTACCATATGACCCAGCAATCCC